>NC_037530.1:24965945-24979021 GCF_001531365.2 Cynara cardunculus var. scolymus
TGCTAAATTGACTGAGAGATGTTGAATGTGAAGATCATTTTTCACAATAGTTTACTAAAGATAATTTGAAGATCACATCTTGTACAGTGTTTTTTGAAGAACGTTTTTGGATTTGTTCTACATTGTCAAAAGAGAAGATCAAAGTGATTCTACATTCGAGGGGGAGTGCTAGAAGATTTTTCTCAACATTTGATCGTTTGAAGTTTACAATTTGAAGATTTCTTTTGAAGATGACATTTTGTGCATTTTGTTTCAAAGTTCAAACAAGTACTCAAAGCGCAGATTTTTCTTTCAAGTCTGAATACAAAGGGGGAGAATGTTAGGACTGAGAAATCAGTATTAATTGTATTCGTCTTGAAAGTTTATAAATAGTCTATAATTGTAAAAAGTCAGCGTGTTTGACTTTTCTTATAGGTTTGACTTTGACTTTGTCTTTGTATGTTTGACCATATAAATATGGTCTAATCTTTGTAATTAGAAAGAGGAGCTAATTGTAATATTCAGATTGATAATAAGAGGTTTGACTGAGCTTATATGAGTTGACTTTTTCTCTCAAGTGTTCTTGATGTTCTTGAATGTTTATCTTGAATCTGCCATGGATAGAGCTTAATATGAAGATTGATCAGTGTTATTGTGACCACACAATAATAATATGGATCGTCAACGACTTCCTGGCTTATGCAATGTTGTCGGGTTGGAGCACGCATAGCAAGTTAGCCTGCCTATATTACATGGGGGAGGTGGATTCCTTCCATTAAAAAATGGAGGGAAATCATGTTGGTTTGATTGTTATCGGAGATGGTTACCTAGAACACACCCTTTCTGTCATGATCGAAAAGGATTTATGGTAGGTAATAGGGTGTTCACCGGTCCACCACCTGAGGTAACCGGTGAAGAGATCTGGGAGTTCGCTCATCACCTTTCAACTTTTTATGAGAATTGCTCGTATAGTTTTAAAAAATAGAAAAATTAGCGGGTTTGGAACCAATCATTATTGGGTAAAGAGAAGCATCTTTTGGGATTTGCCATATTGGAAGACGTTGTTGATCCAACACAACCTCGATGTCATGCATATTGAGAAGAACGTTTTTGAGAATCTCTTTAACACCGTCATGGATATGTCAAAAACTAACGACAATGTAAAGGCGAGGAGAGATGTATAGATTTATTGCGATCGACGAGATTTTCACATTGCCATGTCAGGCAACAAAGTGTGAAACCGAAGTCATTGTACAGTTTGAGCAAGCAACAAGTAAAACAAGCGTGTGCATAGTTAAAGAAGCTGAAGTTTCTAGACGGTATGCTTCAAGCATAGGGAGTTGTGTAAACCTGGAAGATTCTAGCTTTTATAGCTTCAAGAGTCATGATTGTCATGTGTTTATGCAACGATTGCTTCCTATTGCTTTACGAGGGATGATACCGACTTCAATATGGGATGCAATAACGGAGTTGTGCACATTATTTCGCGTGACATGTTCAAGGGTGTTACACATAGATGACTTGGTTCCATTGCAAACATGTATTGTTCAAACAATTTGCAAGTTGGAAAAGGTCTTTCCGTCCGGATTCCGATTCAATGGAAAATCTCGTAATACATTTGACACGTGAAAATATAATTGGTGGTCTGGTCCAATATAGGTGGATGTATCTCTATGAGAGGTGAGTCCATAATTTTATTGAAATCTAGTACAATATATTTATTAAAACACTTTTTCTGTCCCAAAACACGTATTTCATCTCTTTAGGAAGCTTGGGACGTTAAAGTGAATGGTTCAAAACGAAGCAAGGGTTGAGGGCTCTATCATTGAGTCGTACCTTGTAAATGAACTTTCTAGCTATTGCTCCCATTATTTTGATCCAACAATAGAAACAAGACATAATCGTGAGTCAAGGAACTTTGCCCCGAGTATCCCTAGTTGTTTGGAGACCGACGATTGATTAAGCATATTCAAGGTTCCATCTCGTCCACTATTCACGAATGGTGGGAAACAAATAATCTTAAATGAACATGACCTGGAGATTATCCATAGATATGTCTTGTTCAACTGTGTAGAAGTTCAACCTTTCCAGTCCACCTTTGATGAAAAGATTGGACAAACAGAACCGAATATTGATGATGTTGAACTTGATAGAATTCGGGAGGAGAGGTTTGCTAAATGGTTCTTGCACCATGTGAGTATATATATATATATATATGTATATATTGGTCATTGGTATTAATATACATAATGCAATGACGTACGTTATGTGTTCCTTACGTGTAGCCTTCTTTAATAGGTCATGTTCGAGTTAAACGACTCAAATGAACAATTAAAATCCCTAGCACACAGACCAAGACGTTATGCCACCACGCATCAGGGATAATTTGTGAATGGTTACAAGTTCCATACGGTAATCCATGGATCCGGTCGAGTTACCCATAATAGTGGTATATGTGTAAGAGAGCTGCTATGACAAGTGTGAGTCTGATTTCTATGGAATGTTAGATGAAGTTATAAAGGTGGAATATTATGGCTCAGTGCGACAGGTGGTTGTCATGTTCAAATACACTTGGTTTGATACTGCCTCAGGGTTTAGAGTTGACCGTAAATGCAATTTGGTAAATATCAAATATAAGTCTAGACTTGGATCCGATGATCCGTTCATTCTAGCATCACAGGCAGAACAAGTCTACTATACTTCATATCCTTCAATGACAAAGGATTTGAAATATTGGTGGGCAGTTGTTAAGACAAAGGCTCGTGGCATATATGAAGTGTCTGACATGATTAACGATGTTGAAAACAAGGATCATGTAGATGGAGAACCATTTTTTCAAATCAACAAAAGGGTAACTCATACAACGTTCTCATTGGGTAACGAGCTCGATGATGTTTGTCTTGCCACAACGGAAGTAAATGTACTCTATAATATAAATGAAGATGAAGGTGGCGACGAATCGGACGAAGATAGCGAGGATGAACAAGAATTTGAAGACGTAGATGATGATTCAAATGATGAAGATGAACCGATGTTATCTGATCATTCTTTTAATGAGTAGCTTGTCTTCTGTATGCTTATTTCACAATTGTACATATAATCGCGATTTGTCATTATCTTTTTTCATGATATAATCTAATGTTTGTTTTTTCAGGAGATGTCACGTCGAGAACTTGGTAGAGGTCGTCATGGTAGTTGCGGCAGCCCTATGTCTGGTAGGAGCAACAACTCTGCTGGTGGGCGTGGCGACCTGTGCGCCGATGATATTGTTGAGGTTACGAAGACCGCATGTCAGGGTTTAGATGAACAAGAGGTGGCCATGAATCCCCAAGCTTAGACAGGTTCGGGGTTAGGGAAAGGCCCCAACAATGAGATGCCGACCCCGAGTCATCCGAGCAAACGAAGACATCTTTCTTTGTTAGGAAATAGGTAAATATATATGGTATAAGACTTTGTACTACATAATAAAATGATATGAATGTATTTTTGTGTTGGAAATATTTTTTTAATTGTACAGGTTTAAAGATGCTCACGTTATTCGGGAAAATGACGGCTATATTCAGGTCTTCCTTTGATGGTCTGTAGCATAGATGGAAGGAAGTGCCTCAAGAAGCACGCGACTTGATGATCCAGCGCTTTCGGGTTGGTGTACCATTTTAATATAGTTATACATATACGGTTATTGTTTTTACATTTATACAAATGTTGTGTATGTAGGATTAGTTCCAGTGGGAACCAGAGTTGGATGACATGGTTCATGATTTATGGACCAAAGCCATGCACAATAGATACTCGGATTGGATGAGCGATGCATGTGACTGGGCCGTGGCACAGGCCTATCTTGGTGCTCAACAATGGGATGGTGAGGACTTCTCACGGATTAGATTGCACCGTCCTGTGTGGATCCTAGAGAGGTTTGGCTTCAGATGATTGATCAGGTATGTATCTTTATTGTGAGCTTTTTGAACTTCAATGTGTTTTGTACCGCCTGATATACGTGCTATTTTTTAACAGGTTTGGGATACCAAGCATTGGAAAAGGAAATCCAGGATCAATAGGGCTAGTCGGAACACACAGTTTGAGGGGGTGTCATCCAGACATACTAGGGGATCGATCATTACTACACAACATCGAGACATGATGGTGAGTATATAATCTTTTTTGAAAATGTAATTCATTCTTTATGTTTTCTAATAACTTAACCTAATTGTATAATGTAGGAAAGAGTAATGGGTCGTGAGCTGATTGCTACTGAGGTGTTTGAGCACACTCACTGCACGAACCAGAAGTTCGATCAAGGTTCCTCGACCCGCCTACCGATCCTCCTCAGTTCTGTTATCCCAAAGCTGCTAGGTATCATGTAAGTTTTCTAAAACCATTACTTTGGTTAATAGATACGTTTGGTAGGTTTGAGGTAATATATTTTAATAAAATAGTGATACTATTAGTTTAGACAGTCATTGTTGGGCAGACGTTAGGCTAAGTAGATAGGTTGAGAATGTGACTACCATTGGTATAATTAGAATATTTTAATTGTTAAAAACAGGCATTGGTTATGTTTAATTTACAACCGCTACGCTGCTGAAATTTTTACATATATAACCTCACCCATTTTTGTTTTGGTGAACCATAGGAGCGATTTCAATCGCTTAAGGGTGAGTCCCAGTCGAGTGCCTAGAGCCCTCCCCTTGATAAGGCATCTCTTTGGGAGCAGAGTGTTGGAGGACGGAGGAAAGGCCGCATCTTTAGATTCAGGACCACCCAGGATCCTTCTTATGCTATAACGGGTAGATGTAGCAGTAGGGAGTCATCATACGAGTCAAGAGCGGAGGTATGTTGGTTATATTGTTATAAACTTTCTCATTACTAAAATTGCGAAAAAAATTACTGATTTTGCCGAATATTGAATATTTACAGGTAACGGAGTGGAGAGAGAAGTTGACAAGGTAGAGGACGAACTAGAGACCAAGCGGAAGAATAGGGCAGATTTGGAGGCCGAACAGGCCAGAAAAGCTATTGCGTTAGCCGAACATGCCGCCTTATCAGAGCATTTTGTTAAGTTTATGCGGCAGTCAGGATACGGTTCGCCCCCACCTCCCAGTAGTTAGATTGTATGCATTTGAAGATTAAATTATATGAATTGGATATATTTTAAATCGTATGAATTGGTGAGTTTAAATTTGTACATAATTTTGGTTTGTTATATTATGGTCAGGTTTTGTATAAATAAACACAAGAATTATGTAATTTCAAAAAAAATATTTTTTAGATTAATACAAATTAGCGACGGATGAGCGAGGAAAAATCCGTTGTTGAAAGAACTTGAAAGTTCCCACGGTGATCCGTCACTGAAAGTTCCCTCGCTGATCCGTCGCTGAAAGTCCCTTCGCTGATCCGTAGCTGAAAGTTCCCTCACTGATCCGTCGCTAAAAGTTCCCTCGATGATCCGTCCCTGATATATTCCCTCACTGATCCGTCGTTGAAGCTATTCCCTCGCTGAAAGTATTCCTCGCAAATCCGTCGCTGATATCCCTCGCTGATAGCATTACCTACGAGCATTTGACCGAAAGAGTATCAACGACGGATCAGCTACGGATCAGCGATGGATGACCCTTTTAGCAACGGATTTGCGAGGGAAATTTCCCTCGCTGATACTCTTCATTTTTGTAGTGATATATGTCTCGTGTGGAACACTTTTTTAAACCTCTTTTTGTCATCCCAAAAAGCTCTATACTTCTCGAGTCTCTAACTAGCACTCAATTCTTCACAACTGTCATTAATACAGCTTCACAAAAACTTGATGCACATGCTGACATAAAAAATTGTTAGGCTCAATGCCTAGTGAGTTCAATCAATTTTCTCCCAAATAGATAAAATGTAAAAACTAAAAAAGTGCTATTTAGATCCCAGTTTTCCCAAATGAAATGTATTTACTATAAAATTAATGTCTTTTCAAAAGTCATCATGTTCGTGATGAAGACACAATAACAAAGCATCCATTTTAATATGAAATCAACCCAATGCTCACTCAAAACCTGAATAAAGCTCAATATTCAAGTACCAAAAACATGAGTAAAACTTTATTATCCAAAACACCATAAAGATGGATAAGACTCAATATTCAAAAACCATAAATTATGGATAACATTCCATACCTAAAACAACATTACCTTTTAATGATGGGAGAGAACCATCTCCATCGATTGTAGCAAAACATAAAGTACGCTACACATCTACGTTAATAAGTTGTAGTCAAGGTTCATCGTCTCTGTATATGACTATACCGAGTATTACCGCAAAATCCTAGCTCCATATATGGCTTCATTAAGTACTACCACGAGCTTTATGGTGATCGTGATTCCTACTCGTCTTTTAGATGAGTCTCACATGCAAAGCCAACGGTGTCTATATTACGACTCCAACGAGTACCACCTTAAGACCAAAGCTCCTTGTACGACTCAAATGAGTACCACCATGAGCTCCATATATTTATGGTGACGACTCACTATAAATTATAGTGAGAATTCAAAACTCCTCATATAAACAACTATCAAACTGGGTCCAACTCTATACAAGTTCACTTGCTCAATATCAAGTGACATCGACGACTCATATGCTTATGGGTCCAATGATATTATAGTCCCAATTTACATGACTCAACCTTTGCACACACTCAAAACATGTAAATTTCAACAAATATGCAATATATGCAACTCAACATTCAAATATCGCTATCGAATAATTCAATTGAAACCAATAAAATGGGTTCACCTAATAATACACACTTTTCGAACGATTTAAAAAAAATATGTGACACTAAAGATGCATTAATGTCAAATTCTCACCAAGACCTTCATTTATGGAGCTAACCATCAAATATTAACCAATATATGATTTTTCATTTGAGAAATCTCACTATTCAATATATATGCATTTTCTCAAAATACTATGCATGTCATATATCATAGCATGAAATGGGTCAAAAGACCATCATGTGGTATGATAAACCATCAGGAGACAAAATGATGGATTCACGTTTTCAAAATGTTCAACAAACCAAATGTAAGTATTTCTCCAAATTCATATGATATCAAAAGCGCCCAAAGTGCAATAAACTCGAATAAACATCATAATACATAATAAATTTGTAGGAATACATTTGGAGACTTAAAACAACATATTTTTGACATATACATAATTTTCACAAAGCAACTTGAAACTCACCATGCGGGAACTTGGTTTACAAATCCATCTCTAGCTTCCAAATGATAGAAACTTGAATCCTAAAGCAAATATCTCAAATCTACAAAGATCCCTAATAGATCTCAAAAGTCCCAAAAGAAAAAAAAATCTCTCTTCAAGAACTTGAACGTTCTCAACAAAAATCTCCGATCCAAATGAGTTTATGTCAGGAATCCGTCAGTAAATTCTCATCAATCAGTGACTACTGTTGATTTAACTTTCCAACTATTATGACACCAAACGACCATTTTCCATCGAAAATTACCTTCATCAGCGAATTACCGACAATTTTGACCGTCGATGATAGTCACGTTTTTAGTAGGCAAAGCTAGTGTCCACTCATCATATAACCCTTATCCAAAATCTTTTCCATATCCATTGTTTTACTCGTCATTTATGAGATTGAAAAGAAAAACTTCACCTAAATTTGTTTCTTTCTACATGTGGTGCCCATCAACTTTGGATGTTATATCTCTGTCTCCTTTCTTTGAAATACTACGTACACCTATATATTTCCAATTTGTAGCATACATCCTCCTTTTCTTCCTTCTTTTTCTAACTTAAATAGTTAAAACTTGAGTCTTCCAAAACAACTTTTTTAATACATATTTCCTAAGTAGATGCCATCAAATTTTGAAGTTTGGAACTTAAAGGCATACAACTCACAACATAGGACATAACTCGCTATATTCAACCACAACTTAAGGGTCAAATAACTTTTAGAAAACTCAAAGATATGATATTTGAATTAAGAAACTTTTATGTTGTCTTAAACAAGTGCTGACTACATAAGCCAACATACCTAAAATGTTTTTGCTTTTGGTTCAAGTCATGCCATGCTTTCTGTTATTACAATTATCATTTCTTGATGGTAATCTCTGGCTATCATTATCTAGCTAGATGCCATCGCTTCACCATCTTCGCGTTGTAGAAAAGCCTCTAGAAGAACTCAAACCGAAGGAAGGAAGGAAGATCACATCATCTGCTTACCGAAAGACCTTTTGCAATGAATGATCGCCTCATAAATAGAATCCTCAGAAACAAACGAAGTTTTTGTAGGACACAAAGTTAACGGGCTTCCGCTTCCTGACTGTTGATGCGAAGAATCACTCAACAGAATTCGTAAACACTTCTTAAATATTTTCTTGGATGAATTTCTCCATCTTCTTAGAATAGTAAAAGTCTTCAAGTATGTGGGTAAATCACGAGTTTTAGATGAAGAACGCAAGCAAAGAATGGGAGTGGAGGGATAAGACAAAGCCTTTGAATTCGAGTGATTAACGAATGAAGGAACCATTTTTCCATCAAAGAAAATTTCATCAGCATTAACAAGAGTATAAGATGATGTTGGAAACAAAATGTCAAAGTCAAAATCTTGTGAAGAAGAAGTTAAACACACCAACGAAGAAGGAAGCGACTTGTTTACAAGCCAGTTGGATGAGAAGCTTTCAGTTGCAAGAGTTTGAAAGCCTTCCATTTTGGATTGTTCAAATGATGATGTAACTACCTCTATGGCGAAGCTTGTTTAAATACCCACCATTCGGAATGGAGAAAATGATCCGTATGCAATCAAATCTTTAAAACCAATGGTTACCGGTAACGACATCGATCACCATCCTCATGCGTCATTTTCCATTAAGACGTATACAATAAGAATGAAAATAATGTGAGGGTAAAAGCCAATTTGCGTAGTCATAGTCGATTGATTTTGAATTGGACTTTTTGGATACAGTTTCATTATTTGAAATTTATTCTATGATTGTACAAGTATTTCTCATGTCCATAGTTCGCATTACTAGAAAATAAGGTCAATATATACATTCTAGCCAGTAGGCTATGTTTCTTCTTATCCAACTGATCAATTAACTTATCTGTACCAATGGTTGTTATTTGGTCGAGTTTGGACCTCATTTGGAATAATGCCTAGTGAATAACGTAAATCCAAATACAATGAACAAGTTTTCCCAAAAAGCTCTTGAAATAAGGGATCTTTTATCAAAATTAAATAGAATATGTCAATCTCTCTTGGTGTGGGACTCTAATACGCCTTCTTCGACATGCGCTAATGTTTCAGATCTTCTAATGTGTCAAGGCACAAAAATGTCTCTAATACTATGACATATATGTGGAACTTCATT
Source organism: Cynara cardunculus var. scolymus (assembly GCF_001531365.2). Classification (NCBI taxonomy): domain Eukaryota; kingdom Viridiplantae; phylum Streptophyta; class Magnoliopsida; order Asterales; family Asteraceae; genus Cynara; species Cynara cardunculus. The sequence goes on from NC_037530.1 coordinate 24,975,305, forward strand.
AGATTACTCTCTAAACGAGTCGTTGAACATAGAATGTGCAGAGAAGAGAATATGTCAAACTCTAGCCGATGTAGCACTTTTAACAATATGTATGCACAATACATGGATGTTTTACATGAACATGTACATATTCCATGTGTTCTAAAATTAATTGAATGTACTATGAATATGATCAATGATGTTGTTCTTCATTGGTTCTCAAATAAATGCATAATCGTATGGTTTGGTTAAATTGTTCTCAACTATGGATGCAGATATATTTTGTCGATATCCAATGAAACTACGCACATATGTTCTTGATATTTTATATGCTTTGGACGAGTTATAGAAAATGGCCCTATATACAATTATGAGAAAATTCTTTTATGAGTGGCTTTTATTATCCAAAAATAAAAATGAAATTCAAAAAAATACTAATAATTCATATAAAACCGAATTTTTCAAGCATTCTTATGGGTGAAATCATTAGATAATAGTTTATAAATAATAGTATCAAACCTATTTTTTCAATACAATGCATCATCAATTAATTCTATAATCAAATACATCCTATAATATATATATATATATATACCTTTAATATATAGATTGACATCATTTGGTGCATCATTCTTGAATGTTTGAAGTAACACTACGTGTGGGAAAAAAATCTTAATAATTGAGTTTTATATCAAGTCAAGTTAATGTTTTTTATCGGTATTTTAAATTTTTAAGGTTAAAAGAAACCATTAATTTCATAATCAAACGCCAACATTAATTGTTGCTAAAGATCTTATTCTTGATTTATATATATTAATAGAGTACTTAACATTCAGACACTTGATATTAAGAGTCGATAATGTATGGGAAAAACAATGGTAGTTTAGAAATCATGTATAAATAGGGAGGTTTGAACGAGAACTTTAACAAAATAAGAAAACATGAAAACGGTCAAATTATGTGTAAAATCACATTTGATTATGTACTAACGGTGAATGCAAGGGTGTGCGAGCAACGTGGCCTGCTATCTCAGGTCGCGGCTAAAGTCCCGTGAACCAATGTGATTTTACACATGATTTTAGTGTAAAATCACATATGATTCAACTATTTTTCTTATTATCTTATTTTGTTATCGTTATCGTTTGAATCTGACTCTCTTTCTAGTCTCTCTCTCTCTCTCACACACACTCTCTCTCTATATAATATATATATATATATATATATATATGTTGGACTATTTGCTATGGTTATTAATTTTTTAAGAGATAGGATTTTCGTAGTTCGTAACAAGAATCAACTTTATTATAATACAAAAAAGAACTCATGTGGATGAAGTAAACAAAAAAAGTAGCGGGAGATGAATGATGGATGTAAAACTGAATCTTATTTAAGTTTAGAAGTTTTGGGGTTGAAATGGAAGTCTAGGGATTAGTAATGTTAGTTTTATATTTTAGAGGGTTCTTACCTGAAATGAGGAAACCCATGAAGTTGGGTCATCTTCTTTGTTTCTTTTTAGATTGAACCTGCGTTTTCATGTGTGTGTTTTAGGAAAGTGTTCATTTGGAGCTCTTAGTTAGAGGAGAAATTGTTGATTTTTAGAGCTAATAGCAGATGTCATTCAAGGTATAATCTTTATTCCAGTTTTACATTTAACTCTAGAGTCTATATGGAGTTGAGTTAAGTTTTGACTTTTGTTTTGTTGATGTTGAGTTCATGTTGGGTTTTATAGAGGAGTTTGACCCTTGCGGTTCGTTTTAAGTTTGTTCAAATCAATTCAATATATTGATAAAAACTTTGTATCGTCTTGAAATTTAAGTTATGGTCTCACCATTTATGGTTTTGGTCAAGCTTCTAAGTCGATTCTAGAATGAATGATTTTAAGCACATGTTGATTATTGTTGTGGTTTCAAAAAGAAGTTTTGGAAGTTCTCTTTTTAAGGTTTGAGAGTTTTGTTTGAATTTATGGGTAAAAACCTAGTTTATTTATGTGGAGGTTCTTAGCAGTCCAATAATAGGGTGAAGATATACGACTCAGTAAGTCCCACGACGAGGTGCACGACTTTAGTTGTAGGGAATTCGTGCAACTCCATGTATGTTGATTTTTGGAATAGTTCGTTTGTCATTTTGGTATCCATTCTTGATTTATGTTTATTTTTTGGGTAATTATAGGCATATTTAGTAGGTTTGGTAAGATTTAGGGTAGTTTTGTAGTTTGCAAGTAAAAGTGGGTGAAGCCAGTGACTTGCGCAACTATTGTCGCGACCTTGGTTTCGTTGCAAGTTGTGCAAGCCATTGTTTTATGTTTTCGGTTTTTGCTTCATGTCGTTATGGGGTCTTCCGGAGTATTATTTATATACATTAGATCTTGTAAAGAGTTAAGATTAAGTTTACATCTCTTAATTTTCATGCTAACCTGATTCAGTTTCATGTGTTCGATATCGAGATTCATTACATGTTAAGAATTTTAAGTGTCCTCATAACCCCGGTGAGCTTTCTTTAACTATTTTTGAACTGAAATGCATATATTATCAAATGGTCATTACTTCGATATTATACCAGATTGGTATATTTGGATTTTATAGTTAACTGTAATAAAAAATTATTTATATGTTAATGGAAATTAACACATGTTGGGAATGATTGATTCTGGATATAGGGACTTATACAAAAGAAGCCCTTTTACATAAGGACTATGATGTTTCACACTAGGGGGTATGTGTGTGCATGTGTAAGTATGTATACATGTTGATCCCAGATCTCTCAGTAACACGAAGATTTAAGTTATAAAGAACCTAAATCTGTTGTATGAATGGATAATAGTGAAGAACAGCTTAAGAATATTCAAGAGAATAATTGAGCGTCAAATGATTCACTATTATTGATGAGAATGAACGACAATGATTACAAGGAAAGCTTTTTATACTAGTAATCTATTTTAGGAGAAAACTATCTAGTGAAAAAATATCTATAAGATATTAAAGGAAAATATATCTATCTAGAATTATGGATGTTATCTCGATCTATTTGGAGCAATAGAAATCTAGCTGTCGATTAGTCATCCCCAGCTGTCTTCTAGGAGGCGTGTTCACCAAGAGTCTTTGTTTGTCCCTAAAATCACTGATCAATCTTCATGAAGCTCCATATTATGGCAGATTTGGATAATACATTAAGAACATGTATATGAATATTGAGAGAAAAGGTCAACACATTCAAAGCTCAGTCAAACTTGATATTACGTATGAAATCATACAAATGATCTCTCTTCTCTACAATTACAAAGACTAACTTCTATTTATATGGTCAAACTATTAAASACAAGTCAAAGTCAAACTCCTATAAGAAAAGTCAAACACGCTGACTTTTACAATTATAGACTATATTTAACTTTCAAGACGAATACAATTAATACTGATTTTTCAGTCCTAACATTCTTCCCCTTTGTATTCAGACTTGAAAGAAATTCTGCACTTTGAGTCCTTGTTTGAACTTTGAAACTTTAAGCAAAAAATGTCATCTTTAAAAAGAATCTTCAACTTGAAATTTCCAAGTAATTATCTATTGAGAAAGATCTTCTAGCATTCTCCCTCTCGAATGTAGAATCACGGTGATCTTCTCTTTTGACAATGTAGAACATATTCAAAAACGATCTTTAGAAACACTGTACAAGATGTGATCTTCAAAGAATCTTCAGATGACAAGTCTTCAGTAAACTGTTGTGAAAATGATCTTCACATTCAA
>NC_037530.1:24982496-24986163 GCF_001531365.2 Cynara cardunculus var. scolymus
TAAAACACAAAAAGATTACAAATACACGAAATGATCCAAAAAAATCTAAACAAAATTTTAAAATCACAAACAATTATAAACCTAAAAATTAAAACTGTCCAAGTCCAAAACAAAAAGATTCAAGCCCAAATACAATACAATTTACGCTTTAAACAGTGAACAATTATCAGGTCCAAACTAGCTTGAGATGTTCTTGATACTGTATGATTCTACAACTGTTCAAAAAACAGCAACCAACAGCAAGTAGTGTAAAACTCTTCAATCTGCTTCACTCTTCCAAAAACAGTAATCCCTCTAAACTGCTTTTCACTCTGTATGCTTAAACCTGCGCAATTATCAAACAACAATTGATCAACACTTAAAACAATCTCAAAACAATTATAAATCCCTTAGAACTGCTAATACAAACTCATTTATTCCATTTGCATCTTGGATTGTTGCTGCTGCAAAGCCAATACAGAAAACTGTTAATTCAAAGCTGTTGTTCTTAACACAGAAAACAAAGTCAATACAGTTAAAATCAACACAAACAGTGTTCAATTATGATTAACACTGGTTCCTTATACAGTAATCTCAAGTCAACTTCAAGTATAGCTTTCGGAGTCGTTGAAATGCTGCTACTAAACCTGTTGTAGTACTTGCAGTTCTGTTGTTGCTGCTGCACCAAACAGCAACTGCTTCAAATATCAAGCAACAACACTCTAAACTGACTTTAAGTAACCTTCTTCTTTGTTCCACTTGGACTGTTTAAATGAGTTTGCTATTGTTTCAAATCTGTTTCTAAAAAGACTCTAAACAGACTTCAAAAACAGAACCTTTTTGTTGTATAAACTACTTGTATAAAATGCACAGAACACAGTCAATTAAATCAACAGCAGCAATTCTGTAAGACAATGAAGAATCTACTATAGCTACTGCTATACAAACTCATAAGCTGTTGTACATAACAGACCTCAAATCCACAAGCACAAATATTTGGACAAAGCAACACTGGAATCTAGGACCAACAGTTTAGGTGAAATCAGATCACTAAATCAAGTAACCAAGCTATTTACCAATCAAGTAAGCAAGCTGTATCTRAAGTAAACTCKAGTCCRCTCAAAATCAGTATCCTTAACCTGCTGTGTATTGCTAAGTCTCCTCACTGCCCAAGCTGCTTTTCCAAAACTACAAACACACCACAAATCAATCAGCAAGATCTATGTAGCTAAAAGAGGCTGTCAATGATGAAACAAAACAGAAATTCTTAAAACAGTCTCTAAACAGCCACTTAAAAACACTTAAAACAATCTCCTTCTGTAAAGAAACTGAAACAAATGTCAATTCAGTCAGTCGTCAATCATGCAGCTTGATGATCCAGTCACTGCGAGAACTCTGGTTACTAGTGAAAACAGATTGTAATAGCTCAAAACAGATTAAATTCAAAACAGACTATGAACTAATTGACTATCTATGATCAAACCTGCAAAGAACCTGTCTTTTTCCAAACACAACAGCAATAAGAACCTTTAAATAGTTGTTGTATGTCACAATTTAGCTCCTGTTTTGATGTAAATCGAACACTGAGTAATTTATGAAACTTGACAGATTGTGATCAAAATAGTGTATGATCAAAATAGTGAAATGTGCGATTAACCTCAACCCAGTCAACAGTTTAGTTGAATCTTTTAAGAACCAGAGAACGATATACACAATGTACAAATCAACTAAAATCGAACATGAGAGACAGCAAGATTGAACTTCAAAATCCGATTGATGAGTTTGAAATACTTACCTGAGCGATTAAGACTCCGATTGATCTTAATGCTCAAACTGTGAAGTCCTTGAACGATTTAAGCTTCTGACCGGTTTATAATCCGCTCAAAATGTGTTAAGCGATTTATCAAATTGAATCAAGAAACAGTACTTAAATCGATCAAGTATACGGTCACCAGATGATCAAATGTCCGGTCAAGTATCCGGTTAAACCTAAATCGCGTCACGAGTGAGCGATTAAGATTTAAAAAAAAATCAGAGAACTTTACCTTTTGATTTGAGCGATTAAGAAATCCGATCACTAGTCCCCTCAAGTGTTAATCGAATCCGGTCACTAATCCGGTTGAATCCGCTCAATGTATGTGCGGATAACTCTCCGCTCAAACAATAAAGCTCCAAAACAATCACTTATCCGATCAAGAGATGATCGGTTTACATGAACACCGGACAAGAGGTGTTCGGTTTATGTATAAACCGCTCAAAGATGCTGAGATTGAAAACTTACTTGAGCGATTTAAGAATCCGGTTGCTTATCCGATTGATGAACAAGATGAACAAGATTTCTCTTTATCAGCTCAAACTGAGTACGTCTCTTTCTATTTAGAAACAAGAACAAGATAAACATGTTGGGCACCTAAACCGGATAAAAAAAATGGGCCTTAACCATTGGGCCAAAGATTTGGACGGTTTAACAAAAAAAAAAAAGAAAAACTCAAAATTAAAACATATAAAAAAACTATCAAAAACACAAAAACAGAAAAAACTTTAAAAAAAATGGATCAAAAACACTGGTTTTTAAAAAAATATTCAAGAACACGAAAAAATTTTAAAAACACAAAATCCGATTAAATCTTGATTTAAAAAAGATCAAATCATAAAAGTTTGTGAATAACAAAGATTCACAATGCAATTTCGAGCATTTTGATCATTATTTAAACACAAAAACACAAGAATTTAAAAAAAATTCGGATCAAAATCTACAAAAAAATGAAGAACACGAAGAACAAAAAAATTAAAAAAAAAAATTACTTATCTCTGATATCTTCCTCTGATTTCTTGCAAACGCGTTTTGATACCAATTGTTTGTCCCTAAAATCACTGATCAATCTTCATGAAGCTCCATATTATGGCAGATTTGGATAATACATTAAGAACATGTATATGAATATTGAGAGAAAAGGTCAACACATTTAAAGCTCAGTCAAACTTGATATTACGTATGAAATCATACAAATGATCTCTCTTCTCTACAATTACAAAGACTAACTTCTATTTATATGGTCAAACTATTAAAGACAAGTCAAAGTCAAACTCCTATAAGAAAAGTCAAACACGCTGACTTTTACAATTATAGACTATATTTAACTTTCAAGACGAATACAATTAATACTGATTTTTCAGTCCTAACAGTCTTTATGAATCTTCTTGCTTGGATATCTTTGGTTGATTAATGTTGAATCCTCTAAGTGTTGATGACTTGAGGGGTGATGGAGATGCATTGTTCATTGCACCTATGGATCCTTCATCGCATCTCTGGTTGGCCTTGAAACTTAGGATTTCTTCAAGATTTTCTTCCATCGTCCCTCTGCACTTCCATACTTGTATATTTTTCATTACTTTTACAATAAGAGTTATGGGGTCTAACAATCTCCCCCAAATGCGACCACGAGCCTTACTTACCCCTGAAAAGCACGTTAAAACAAGTGTCAACTACAAGAGTTGGTGAGTTCATAGGTTTTATATACACAAATGATTTCAAATGCAGCAAATCCCAGTTATAAGTTTATGAGAAATATCTTAAAAGCAACGTCATACACATGATATAAATTGTTGAGCCACTACTAAACCTAAACAACTTTCAACGCCCCACGAACTACCTCATAGGTGGTAGCAAACCACATGGATAGAGCAT
>NC_037530.1:24986709-24988236 GCF_001531365.2 Cynara cardunculus var. scolymus
ATAACACATTCAATCATGCTTTTCACCCCAAAACGTAATAAATACTTTGAAAGAGGGGCTGTGAATACTCACTCTTTTGCAAAGCTCCGCAAATTAAAGATACGATYCGGTCACCACACGAGCTTAACGATTCCCTATCAAAGAGGAATATCCAAAACCATCACTTATTGATTTAACACTACCTATGGGGTTTAATAAGTTCTAAGTCCATACTTGTCTACTTATGTCCCATATGATTATCCATAGTCCAAATATACRTAATGTCCATATGCTCGTTAATGCATTAATTTATACTTGAAATGATGCTATAATCCAATAGAAGATCAAAATTTTACAAAATCAAGAAACCCCAAAATTTCATTGYTGGGCAGAAACTTATGATACTTAAAAATGATCAAAAATAAAGAGACTTCTAAAATGAGATAATTTCCTATCTTTTTACATGGATTATAGCACTGAGTTATAGTTATCTTGACCAAATTTCATGTATTTTGGACATGCAATAATGATTCAAATAATTTATGCAATACAACTTATCACAACTGATATGGCAGATTACACCATGTTAGTAAAACACTCATTAAAAGAGTTCTACTAAGTGTTCTGCAGAAATTCAAGTTGGATTATAAACTTAACACTTAAATAAAACTTTTAAACTAAGAATAACTCATTTTGGATGAGTTGAGAGGAAGATATGGCACCATAAAGTTACATGTACACATCTGTCATTAGTTGACAGATTGCACACTTAACTTAATTAAATTGGTTAATTCCTCAAAACTTCATATTTTTGAGTGAAACTGGGTTCATATAAACCCTAACTCATAAAAGAACATTTCAGAAGAAGAATCATATACTAAGAGCAAGTAAATAAAGAGATATTAGCATACAAAGTAGGGGTTACCTACTGGTGGTTTCACAGTTTGCACACCTAAAGTGTTTTAGGTGTTTAGAGATCAAAACTCCATATTTTCATGTGATTCCACTTGCATGCAGAAGATAACCCATATAGTTAACTCTCAAAAGAAGAATAATACTTGTTCATCGAGTTTTGAAAGAGATATGGACATTGGAACATACATAAACAAATCTGTCGGATTCGGACAAATTGAATGTTCACTTTGTTTTGAGTAGTTAAAACCTCAAATCACCACCATATTGAATGAAATCAGTAGAATTTGAAAGGTAACTCATTAACCTAATATCCAGAAGAAAAATCAATGAATTTGAATGATTATCTAGAGAGTTATGGCTGTTTAAAGTAGGGTTTACCTACTGAAAACTCTCAGATGCACATATATAATGTTTTGAGCATTTGGGGGGTCAAAACTCAATGTTTTTGAGTGAGACCAATTGGATTACAATCCCAACTTAATAAATAAACTTTTAGAAGAAATCTCATAACATTTGGACATAACATTTACAAGATATAGACGATTTGTGCACATGCACATAATCTGTCAGCACCAAAATATAAGATTTTTAAGAAATAAACTCACATAAAATCATGATTTTACCTATCTTTTT
>NC_037530.1:24988746-25001080 GCF_001531365.2 Cynara cardunculus var. scolymus
AAATTATAAACCCATGATGACTAAATTCATTTAAATAGAAAGGTTTTACATTTAAAACACTAAAACTTAGTGTTTTATATAAATTGGGTATAAATTAGAGCATTTGGCACTGTATAGGACGTTTCAGATAATTACGGGTCGGAATCGGACTTTCTAAGCAACTGCCGGAATCTATAGAAATTTTTCGACCAAACTAACCTAACTAACTCCTAATCTTATAAATTATCTTCAATAATACTAATATAAACTTAATAAGAGCTAACCTGGAAGTTCGAATTTGACAGCTCTCACACTGGAACAGCCGGAGAAATAGCAAATGGTACATATGGTCCATTTTCTATATAATATGGAATTTCAAGATCCACACCTTCCAGAAAGAGGGACATCTGGTTCTTCCATAGACTAAAGTTGTCACGAACGAACCGGGGAGGTTTGGCAAGAGAGCCATTATCTTGAATGTGTGTGTTTGTGTTTTGCAAAGCCATTTAAAAGCAGTAAAGTTTATCTAGAGAAAAAGATTAAATAATGCAGAAAAACAACCAAACAACTTAAAGAAGATAGAACACTGCTTTGATACCATTTGTAGGTCCCTTGAGGGTCTACAAGATATGTATAATAATTTGTAGAAGGGGGAATGAATACAAACACAGTATTTTCAAATTTAAAATGTGTATTGTTAAAAGAAGATCAATACAAAATTTACAAGACTGTTTGCGGAAAGATAAGGTAAGAAAACCTATCTAAACAATCTTTGGTTACACACAGAATCTTAGCAAATAAAAAAAGATATGATGTAGAGAAAAGTTCTTTTACTTAAGCTTCAAGAATGCTCAAAGTAAGAATTAGGTTAAGAGAGTGTGTTGTGCGCGCACACTGCATGGAGAAGAAACACTTCTATTTATACCTATTGCATTAATTGCTCATTTAATGCAATATGGTAGGGTTAGAGTACGTGTCAAGCCTTAAGAGGAAGGCTTGTACTTTGCTATAGTGAATAGTACAAAAAGCCTATTCATGAGCAGATATCCTTACCTAAAGTTGGTGGGTAATAGAGTCAACTAGTCGGCTCCGTACCGTACTAACATTTAGAAAGGGTATGGGTTTGTCCTTTGTGTGTATAAGGACAAGACAACAACAATCGTTCTTAGCAAGCTTCCTTTGATCACTGAATGTTGGAATAACCTGGAGGTCTCTTTAGCATTCGCTGAGGCTTGAGCAGTCTTCACACATATGTAGACAGGATTGTAATCACTGAGTACCGCTTCAAATCACGTACTCGCCAGTCTCTAATCTTCAATTTCAGTCTTCGACTTTGGCTGAAGGTTCTTTGGTGTGAGTGTTGTCTTCTTGTAGTATCACTGTCTCTGATTGAATTACAATACAAGTTCTTCAGCAATCACTGAATAGGTTCAGTGATGATCGCTGGAACTGAAAAGACAGAAACATAAATACATGGCATAAGTGAAAAGGGATTATCATCAAATCACTGAGAGAGAGGATCAACAACCTGTAAGATCATGCTTGTCATCTTTGTCAAAAACATAACGTGAACTCTTAGAAAATTTTCCTGTGAAATCTTTATCACACAACTAACTGATGCTAATAATATTGTTCTTTACTCCTTCAATATATGCGACACATTTGAAAGTGGTTGTACCATTAGTTAATATACTAAAGCCCTTCGTATATTCTTTTTTGTTTCCTCCAAATGTCACGAAAGGGCCTCTTTCATCCTTGTAATCATTTAGCAAGGATTTGTCTCCAATCATATGTCTTGAGCATCCACTATCGAGATACCAAATGCCTTTGACTTCCTGCAAAAAAAAGATTAAGATTTCTTTGGTATCCATTTCTCAATGGGTCCAGCTGAGTTAAAGGCGACATCCACTGACGCTGAAGAGTCAGGGTCAACAGGTGTCTTCACTGAGCCTGAAGAAGAGGCTTCAGTGGGCTTCTTCACCTTAGATGTTTTTACAACTTTGGTTTGAGATTTCGCCTTGGTTGATTTTTCAGCCTTGGTTGCTTTCTTTACCTTAGCTGGCGAACCAGATTTGGTAGAAAAAGGACAATTACTAGCAATATGTATAGTTTCACCACAGTGTCTACACTTCCTATACCTTAAAGTAGCTTTAAGGCCAGAAGGGTCTGAGAGAATAGAAGAGGGACAAGCTCCAAGAATTCCCTTTTCATATTTTTTTCGAGGGGGAGCAGTTGAGAGTTTGGAAGCCTTGGATGAGAGATTCACTTTCAGCTTTGGCTTAGGTTTCCGAGAAGGTTCAGATACCTTGGTTCCTAAAGAAGAAGCTTTACAAGCTGAAGGTTTAGATCTGGATCTATTAGACTTATTGGCCTTCTTGGGAAGAAGAGCGATGATAATGGATTTACCTTTTTGTTAGGATCCAAGCGCTTACCACTACGCCAAAAGAAATTGCTGGTGGAGAAGGCGCAACTTATTTCCTTATAGCGTAGCAGGCAATGCCACATTTCGATTTAGGAAGATTCTAGTCAATGACCCAACAATCCCCCCCCAGCATCTGCCAACACTAACAAGATCTTCGCTAGAAGTCAATGGCTGCACAGCATGCCTTTGGCATTATTATGCACTCCATGGGATTCGAACACGTGACCTGCTGCTCTGATACCACATGTTAGGATCCAAGCACTTACCACTACGCCAAAAGCAATTGATGGTGGAGAAGGCACAACTTATTTCCTTATAGCGTAGCAGCCAGCGCCACGTTTTGATTTAGGAAGATGCTGGTCAATGACCCAACACTTTTTCTTTGCATCCATAATTTGAAGGAGTTTCTTCAATATGAGTGTCAATGGAAGAGACAAAGGTACCGAACTTAAGTATGGACCTGTTAGTGACACAATCTTCTTGATCATAGGAGAATCATAGACCACTATTTATCTTGGCAGGGATCTGAGCGTTGATGATTTCAGAGGCCTTGAAGGAGTCTTTGCACCACCCTTCAATGGTAGCCTTCTCAGCCTTGAGTTCAATAATAGATTGCTCATGCTCAGTGATAGCCTGCTTGCATTCGATGCTTATGGTTTGGTTTACAACGACTTGATTCTTAGGATTTTCTTCAATCTTAATCAGCTATTTGATCATAGAATGGCATCTCTCTAATTTTTCTTGAAGATCAAGATTAAACTTTTCAGCTTTGGATTTTCCATTCTGGGCATTGTAAAGATCAACTGTCAGCGTATCTAGTGCAGATAGGCTATTAGAAGTAGAAGAAGAGGGTTCATTTGGGGAACATACTTGAGTAGAAGTAGATGACAAGGGATCACTAGATGATGATTTCTCTTATGGTTCATCTTTGAAATCCTTGGCCATTAGACAAAGATAGGTCGTATCTTTCTCGTCAGAAGATGATTCTTCAGAAGAATCAGCCCAATCATGTTCTTCAGCGACAAGACCTTTGCCTTTTCGCTGAGAGTTATTCATTTTTTTATACTTCTCCTTCAGCTTCAGGTATTTGTCATCTTTAGATTGGAAAGAAAATGGGGGTTTAGAATATGTGTTGCAGGTTTCCTAGACCTACAACATTGGCAGTTGTAGTAGATCACTGAAGCCTTGTCTATTGGATTTGACTTTGGCTTTTCAGAGAGGGTCAGTGATAGAGATCTGCGGTAATTACTCTTCCTGGAGAACCTTCTAAAAGAGTTAGTAAGAAGGGCCAGTGACTCATCAAACTATGATAGATCAGCATCTGACAAGCGCTCTGAGTTAGACGGATCTACCTCAGTGATAGTAACTGACGACTTAGAAGAATAGAAGAAAAGGAAGGATCAGCTGAAGAATTTTCAGAGATCAAAGCTAACGGAGAGCTTTTCATTTCTCTAGAATATTTAAGAAGATCCTTTTCTTCAGTTGACGGTATTGCTCATGATGGAGAATATCTCATAAAGGGTACTAAGAGAGAGAGAGTGGATATGTCCTTGGACATCTTAAAACACATGAAATATTGATCCCATGATTCTGGCAAGCATTCAAGAAATTTTGTCATAGTCTCAGAGTTGGAATATTCTCTTTCAACTGTCCTTAAATCGATAAGACAACTACAACTTTGATGTACTTCAAACAAACTTTCAGTCTTTTCATAGAAAAATCTTTCATATTGTCTTACTAAATTTATCTTCCTCGACTTTTGTACTTCAGTAGTACCTTCATATTGAACACATAGAGTATCCCACATGGATTTCGAGGTTTAGATTTTCATCACTGTGTGATATACCTTGTCAGGAAGAGACATGGCTATTATAGACCTCGCACGAGTGTCTAGAGCCATCTTCTTCTTGTCTTCATCACTCCATTCATGAGGGAGCTTTGGAATCTACCATTCAGAAATCGTGGTAGTCGTAGCAGTTGCAGGAACTGCTGCAGAGATAGCATATCAAACATAAGGTCCATTTTCTATGTAGTGTGGAATCTCTGGATCCACAGCTTCCAAGAATAAAGACGTCTGATTCTTCCAGAGACTAAAGTTGTCTCTAATGAAACAGGGAGGTTTGGCAAGAGAGCCATTGTCGTGAAAATGAGTGCATGTGTTTTGTAAAGGAATAAATTATCTAGAGAAGAAAAGATAATAAAATACCAATAAAATAACAAAACAACCAAAAAGCAGACGATGCTCTGATACCACTTGTTGGTCCCAGCCGGATCTACAAGAGTTATAGGAATCAGTTTGTAGAAGAGGAGATGAATACAAACATAGAAACTTTCACTTTTAAAAATTATATATTGACAAAGAAGATCAATACACATTTACAGATTGTTTACGGAAGAGATAAGGTAAAGAAACCTATCTAAACAACCTAGGATACACACTAATACACTTAGCAAAGAGAACAGATTTGTTGAAAGAAATAAAAACTTAGAGAAGTGTTCTTCACTTGTTCAAAGTGGTTCTTTCTCTTTAGAGAGAGAGTAGTGAGAGAAGTAACTTCTTGGATAAGTTTCTTAGAGAAGAAGAATGATGACTGAGTAGAGAGCACTCAACTATTTATACCCATTCCATTAAATGCAATTCAAAAGGTAAAAAACATGTGTCAAGCTTTTGGAGGAAAGCTTGTCATTTGCTACAGTGAATAGTCTTATCATTGTTCATGAGCAGTCATCTTTTCATAAAGTGGGTAAGCATAATAGACTCAATTGAGTGGCTCCACTGTACTATACTCTAGAAAAGGTATGGATTTGTCCTTAGTGTATGGGAAGACAAGACAAAAACAATCATGCATGGTAAGCTTCATTTGATCGCTGAATGTTGGGATGACGCTGGAGGTCTCTTCAGCATTCACTGAAACTTGTGCAGCCTTCACACATATGTAGACGAGCTTGTAATCACTGAATTTCACTTCAGATCACAAACGTGGTATTATCTAATCTTCAGTTTCTGTCTTCGACATTGCTGAACGTTCTTTGATGTGAGTTTTGTCTTCTTGAAGTATAACAGTTTCTAAAGGAGTTACAATACTTGTTCAGCGATCATTAAACAGACTCAGTGATAATCGTTGAAACTGAATAAAACAGAAACACTATATTTCGATAAGTAAAAGTTATTATCATCAAATCAATGAGAGATGATCAACAGTATTTTGTATGTATCTTGGATTGTTTAGATAGGTTTTCTATCCTATCTTTTCCGCAAACAGTTTGTAAAATTTGTATTTGGTAAATATTTGGACTTGAGAATTAATTTAATCGTTTCAAGACTGCACTCGTTTGTCTCGATTGGGACGGATTTGAGCGTATATACGTCCCTATACACACTTGAGAGCATAGAGTGACACTGTGAGAATCCATCCGTATAGATCTCCATCCCCTGCCTTAGCGGCTATGGTATGTCTGTGAAATCTTTTTGGGTTGCGATTTTTTTTGCGATATGCTTAAATGGTATGTGTTAGTTCGACACTTTGGTATTCATATGTTCCTAGTTACTTTTCTTTAATCCAACTCATAGCATTTAGTTGTTTATGTAATCTTAATGCTTGATATGTTTTTGAGAATGTGGCATAACTCGTTTTCACATCTTCGGAGGATTTCTTTTATTTTTTTTTCTCTTTTTTCCCCACACCAAGTCTACTTCTTTCTTGGGGACAGGAAACTTTAGCTTGTGGGTGGTTTGTTAAGTACATTTTATGCATCTAACTTTGTGTATTTTAGTTGTCTTTTATGTATTTTAGTTCTTAATTTAGTCCTTTCGCGCCTTTTAATTGTTCTTTTCCCTTTCTTTCTCTAATCACGGTTGAAAGTTCTTTTGGGGATAGTTTTTATGATTTTGGTATGTATTTTTGTGCAAATTGTGCATAGTTTTAAAGATGAAAAGAGTGAAGGCATGCTCAAGGTGAAGAAATAAAAGAAAATTCAAGGGAATATGGAAGGTGAATCTGAAGATGAAGAAAAGAAGAAGATAATCGAGAGCGAGGAGAAGAAACCATTGGAAGAGAAATCGGAAGGACATACTTGTTGCCCACGTTTCAGGGCGCAAAAGTCTACTTTACCAGCGCGAAGAAAACACCTTAATTCATATGAAAGTTTCTGCCATGGTTTCACGAGCGTGAAGATTTTCTTCACGGACGTGAAAACTGCTCCAAGAACACCTTTATTTTCTTTTGCTCTTT
The DNA here is from genome assembly GCF_001531365.2 of Cynara cardunculus var. scolymus. Taxonomy (NCBI): domain Eukaryota; kingdom Viridiplantae; phylum Streptophyta; class Magnoliopsida; order Asterales; family Asteraceae; genus Cynara; species Cynara cardunculus. Next base: position 24,995,380 of record NC_037530.1, read on the forward strand.
TATCAAAAGATTCTTCACAGTCGTGAAAGTCGTCTTGACCTATTTTATTTTGGGCTTTTTTCTTGGGATTTTTGTCTTGCCTATTTAAACTCCTTTAAGTTTTGTTTTTTTCACGAAGCCGTATCATTCCCTTAGCATATGAGACATATGGTTTTGAAGCTTTCTCTTGGTCGATTTCTGCTTTTCTTGGGGAAGAAGATTGAAGTTGAAGCTTATGCCATTGAATACCAATTAACATATGGATTTCCATACATTATTGAGTATCTTCTTCCCTACCCCTTCAGTTTATATTTGATTAATTACTGTTTTGTTCGAACTTTGATATCAATTGAATTGTTCTTGAGTTTTCTTCATGAACCTTTTGATACTTCTTGGTTGTTTGAATTATGCTTCAAATTTGTGCACATGTTTACTTAGACATTCATTGTTCATCTTTGATTTTTGTTAATGTTAATCATCAATAGTTGTGTCTAATGTAGTGGTCTTGTTAGTTAGTTTTGTTCCATTCTCTTTAATCTTATTGGGATCTAAAAAATAACTTGTCGCTTGGTCTTGCCCATTTAGTTTTTGTTTTATTGGGTAATCGTCGCCTAGGATCAAAGTCTTGGTATTGATCGATTGTTCTTAAAACAAATGTTGGGTTTTGACTCATTTTTATTCTAACGAAAGTTGGAGTTGATTTAATTGGGTTTCAACATAACAGTACATTTTGCCAATTTGTTCAGTTTTTTATGAAAACGGAAGTTTAATCTTTTACTTGCGTTAAATTGATCAATGACAATGGTTCCAACATGTTAATAATTAGGGACGTTGATTGGGAAAATATGTGTTTTAACTCTTAATGTTTCTTCCCAAGTACATGTATTGCAAAAGCAAATATATGTCTTGGTTTAGAAAAGCTTTTTCACCTTGAAAGAGTCATGGGTGATGCTATCGACGATGGTCCGGCAATGGATTAGTGACAAAGAGATTCACCGATGGAGAGATTTTGTGATGGATCAACGACGACCTACTATGTGAACGGATCAACAATAGATATTATCATCGACGGATCAACAAGGGCCCAGATTAGCATGAATTCACGAGGAGTAAATTAAAGACAGACCAGATGAACGACATATTTGTGAGGGTCTTTTAACGACGGATTAGTGGCGGCCCTCGTTAGTTTTAGTGACAGATTTCTACCGTTGATCCGTCACTAAAGTTTGACTTTTTTTTAAATAATTAATTTTTTAATTATTTTCCTACACATTTTTATCATATATATATTATGTATATATATATTATGTATATATAAAATGCATATTAAATAACAATCTGAGGAAGAAACAAAGCATTCAAGTTGAGTAAAGAAATATATAATTTGGGAAATAAAGCATTCATCAAAGAAACAAAACCAGCATGGCAGCTAGGAGCAATCAGGGTTGACAAAAGATGTAGGTGCATTTCATCACCAGCACAGCAAGCCAGATTACAAAACCATGCAGTAATATAGAAATCTTCAACGAATAACCAAATACTTAGGTGCCCAAAGCCTGTCTTGTCTACTTGGTAGTAGATTGCTGCCAAAGTAAAATTCCATTCAGATTTCAAAGTATGTAAGCTGATCTGCAAATCCAAACTGATAACAGTGACAAATATCAGAAAGAAAAATGCATCTTCTAATTTTCATTTTTCTTCTTCTTCTTCTGTTTGATAGCTTCACATTCATTTCTTCATCTTCTTCAATTATAAGCTGCTACATTCAGACCCTTCTTTAATCAGTAGGTAGATCGTCTGTCTGACCAGAAGACTTAACTCATCATCTCCATAATCAAGCATTAAGGAAGGAAGAGGGAAAACTAAACCTCTCCTATAAATGTTTCTGGAAGCCTTGACACAAAATTTGAGCCATGTTATTATTCAACCACCTTCCTTCTACTAACACAATAACAACTTGATTCATCGATCCTGCATGGACGTATTCGAATGCCAGCAAGAAATCTAGTAGGGTTTCATATATAGGAGGATCAAGGTCTGTGAAACAATAGCAATTTGTGAGAGAAATCAACCTGGTTGTACTTTACATGCATGGAGCTCCAGTCTTCATTTGACCCTACTAAGTTCCATTCCATCATAATCACAAAACTACAAATTTGAATTCAACTGTCGTTGCCAAACCCACTGATAGATCAGGAATGAAGGTGTCCTCTGTCTCTCCATTACAAACATAATAATAATAATAATAAACCATAAATCTTCTTAATCATACAAGAAAAGTAATCAGAGATCAATGGAATTTGATCTTTTCATACATGCGTGAGTGGCCATCAATCCCTAACGAGCATGCTGTCACTGATCCAATTTGGTTAACCTAAAATGAGTGAACGTAAACCATCAAACTAATTGTTTATATTTATAAGAGACCTTACTTGCATCAAGAATAAGATCGGCGATATACCTTAGGAGAAGAGCGTTGCATGTCTTCTCGTTGATCAACCTTTTTAAGTCTCTGTAAATACAGATTGAAGAGTCTTTGAATAACAATCAAATAATTAAAATATAGAAAATTTGGTGGATCAAAATAAAGTACGGTGGGGTTTAAAATCATCTTCCACAGTTTTACAACTTCACCACATTTTTGTCCGTTGGGAAAATACATTGATTGATATGTGCATATTTATGTGCAAACTGCAAAGAAAACTAATTAATAATTGTTCAAATTCCTTCTAGCCTTGACACACACAAATGCAAAACACACACATACATATATATATATATATATAGGGTTGGGTTCACTTGTGCAAACTATGCTAACCCATCTTAATCGTTCATTTTCTCATCTAACGGTTATTATTAAATGAGATTAAATAAACAATAATTTAATTAATATATTAATTAATATGTGTATGAACAATTGTTCAAAGGATAAATTGGTCAAAAATTTGTATTAATTAATATGTGTATGAACAATCGTTCATCTTCGTGCCTATATCAAGGTATGAACATTCATGTGAACCCTATGGTGTGAACCCTAGATATATGAACATTAGCTATACCGTGTGAACCCTAGATATATGAACATTAACTACACCGTGTGAACCTAATGAACACTATAATCGATATATGTTGGTCATATGATCATGTTCTTCAACCTTGATGCATGCTCGTAGTGATACACATGCACGACAATGAGACATGCACATTAACAAAAACAGGGGTTGTGCASATAAAACCGATACCTGTACTTTATATCTGTTCGTGCATGATGTTCGTTGTAGGTGGTTTCATATGTGAATTAGTTGTCAATAAGATGAACATATTTGAATCTTCATGTCATTATTAGATGAAGATCAATTTGAGATATTGTAGGATTTGTAACTCCCAATTAAAATATTTGGGAGTTACATAAGAATGACTAATGACCTAAATACCATTATCATTAATATATAAGTTATATTTTAACCAAACCCAAAGATGCAACATTATTGGTTGATGTGGGTTAGCAAAGTTTGCACAAAATATTGGGTTAGTATTTGAACCACCCTCTATATATATATATATATATATATATATATATATATATATATCTATGTTGTAGTAGCATAACCCATTCAAATTGATAAGAGATACATTGATTTTTTAGAGCATTTATAATATAATATATATATATATATATATATATATATGTATGTATATGTATGCATATTTATGTTGTAGTAGCATAATCCTTGTTGCATGCAGCCATGGAGTATGTAAGCATCAAGATAAGCATCATTAGGAATTCTAGCAAGTGGACAAGAATGTGGTTAACCATTAAAGTCCAATAAGATTCATCAAAGCCCAATAGACCTCATTAAATCCCAATAAAACAAATTAAAACTCAATAGATTTATTAAAGTTCAATGAAACCCTTTAAAGCCTAATGGAACTGATTAAAGCCCAACAAAATCGAATAAATCAACTGAAATCTACTAAGATCCATTAAAGCCTAATATATCTTTAAAACCCAATAAAACCGAATAAAACTCAATAGATTCACTAAATTCCAATGAAACACTTTAAAACCCAATAAAACTCATTAAATTCCACTAAAATTCATTAAAACCCAATAAGATCCTTTATGATCCTTTTTGACTTATTATATGTTTGTATGCAAGTGTGCACTGTATATATACATGTGGTGTCTATGGGGACAGTAAAACCACTAACACCCATTATAACTCAATAAAACCCACTAAGATTCATTATAGCCTGATAAGACACCTTATGATTTATTAAGACCCGATAACACCGATGATGACTTATCACCTATTTATATGTAGGATTGCATTGCATATATGTATGTAGTGTGTATTGGGTTTGATTAGATTACTAAGACCCACTATAGGAGAGGATAAACCAAAACCGTTATGAAATGACAAACGTCGTAATAGACTATGTCCGGGTTTTCGACGTTTAGTGACAATATCTGTACATTCATATGTATATACACATTTATAGATACACACACATATATGTATATATATATATATATCATAATATATATATACACATATAACATATACATACACATGCATATATACATATATACAACATACACACATACACGCATATAACATATACATACACATGCATATATACATATATACAAAACACACACACACACACACATATATATATATATATATATATATATATATAGGGGTGAATTCATTTGTTAACCCACTATATGGTGTTATTTAATCTTTGTAATCTATGGATAAAATTCATCATGACATTTTTGTACCAAATTAAAAAATGATGCTTAATAAACATAAGTGAACAATCATGAACAAAGGGTAACTTTGGAAAAAAGTAGGGAGATTTCTTTTAGCATTAGTTTCTTTTCCGATAATTACTTCATCGTTTTGAAATCGACATCAAAATTTAATTATTCCTTCATTTATTAATATGTAATGTGTAACTTAAGAATGGTGTGAATTAATGAACAATTGTTATATATGAATAGCTTATGAACATTGTTCACCAACGAAAATATAACATATATGAAAATATCCATTAGTGAGCACATCTGAATGTGTATGTATGTGTGACTGATGAACATGTTCACTATTGGACAAGTTGTCAATGTGAACAATGTTCATTACTAAACATTGAGTGCACGTTCATTCATGTTGACTACTATTATGTTCATATTGATCATTCATATTATACGATACACTAGACACAACAAACTCGTTCAATTAAGAATATTGACTATTGAAGTGTTATTGATTATTTCTCAAAATACATTTGTTATGAACAATCACAAGCAATATAACTTACAACACATTGATAATTTGAAAATGGCTAAATTGAAGGAGTAACATAACTCCCATTTAGATATATTAAAGTAATACAAAACAAAACCTTAATATTTTGTCCTCGATCATTAATTACATAGGAATCTATGAACTATGGTACTAGATTGATTCCTATTGGTCTAGAAAGTTTGTATAGTTAACACAAATGAATTGGTTAACAAAAGATCATACGTCATAATATATATATGCATATAACATAGACATACACGTGCATATATACACATGTACAACACACACAAATATATATATATATATATATATAGGGTTGGGTTCACGTGAGACCAACCTGTTTTCGTGAGACCCGTGAGACCACATTTTTACACGTAACATTCACAGCAAAAACACCGTGAAGGTTT
>NC_037530.1:25002480-25003893 GCF_001531365.2 Cynara cardunculus var. scolymus
GAATTGGAAACTGTTTTCTCTTCAGCTTAAACGGGAACATGTTGTCTTCAGACGGACATAAAGGAATTCTCGGAAGAAATACTCTCTTTCCAGCATGCTKACCAACADYTATTTCTGCATCGATGACGTTCTGTTGAAAGCCTCTGCATATCAATCTACTGCCATTACACAATCCATTCGAGGGATCGATATTTCGTAACAGTATTATTGGGCATCCGATCTTGAGACGAAGGTAATGAGGAGGCAAACCACTAATAGTTAAAGAATTTAAGAACTCCATCGGACAGATGTTGTTATTATCATCTTCTGCTTCGTCGAAGCTGTAGTATATTTTTTCATCTCCAGAAAACTTGTCGATCAACTGATCATTAATCTCGTCGACATTCTCGTTTTAGTTGACAATATCGCTCTTGAAATGATATAATCTGAATTAGCCCCGTTGATTTGCAGAGATGGAAAGATCCCGTCAATCAGCGCATCTTTTGACTTAACTTTATCAGCATAAGGAATGGTCATGTCATCCGGTATGCGAATAAAGCTTTCGTCCACCGCTTCTTCATCTCCATCACCGACTCTTAGTAAAAATTCCGAAAACCATGGATCAGTGCGTGCTCTCATATTGAGCGTTAGCCGTATCTTTTTAATCGTTGCCCAAAGAGGTGACATCCGCAAGCTAGAATCTACAATCTGTGCTCGGGTTCCACGTCTCACGACCGGTAATACTTGTCTAAAATCACCCCTCAAAACCATTATCTTTCCGCCGAATGGGAGTGCCACCCCTATGATGTCTCGCATTGTTCGATCGAGCGCCTCCACCACCTGCCTCTTTGCCATCGATGCTTCGTCCCAGATGATTATTTTTGCATCTCGAATCAATTTAGCAGCCCCACCCTGTTTTCTTATGTTGCACATCGAGTTATTATCAAGGTTCAGAGGAATTTTGAATCTAGAGTGAGTTGTTCTCCCTCCAGGCATATTATTGGCAGCAACACCCGACGAAGCGGTTGCGAGAACAATAAGACCACGTGAACGGATGTTGGCAAGCAAAGCTTTGTACAAAAAAGTCTTCCCGGTTCCACCCGGACCATCTATAAAGAACACTCCTGGACAATCCTCGTCTACGTGCCTCATGATCTCATCATATGCATATTTCTRGTYRGAATTCAGAGAGTCTCGGGCACGCAAGTGTTCATCTTCCACAACTATAGAGCATTCCTCTTGTTCCTCATGAAATTCTCCAGATTGAAATTTTGAATTTGCATCAACCATTGGAAGATCGAAATCATCAAGACTCTTACCCATAGACTGTAGAAAAACGAGGATATCAGTTAGAACCAGATTACGGACTTGATTAGCACTTTCACATTGTCGCGTATAATCTTCAGAGAGTGAATCATAGTGGTCATCCCATAA
>NC_037530.1:25003993-25005495 GCF_001531365.2 Cynara cardunculus var. scolymus
CTTGAATTGGTTCATATGTATGTATGTATGTATGTATGTATAGGGTTGGGTTCATGTGAGACCAAGAGTTTTTCGTGAGGTCCGTAAGACCAATTTATGTTCATTGATCAACTTTATAAGCATATGATCTAATGGTCTAAAGTTGTACGGTGACAATTTTGTATGTATGTGTGTATGTGTGTATGTGTGTATGTATGTAGCGGTCGGTTTGGTTCAAACCTCCCAAAAACGGTTCTAGACCGTAGACCAGACTGGACCGCCTGGTTTTGCTATTTTCCAAACCAGACCAAACCGCTAAAAACGGTGTGATTTAACTTGGTTCGGCCGGTTTAAACGGTCTAATAGTTTTTTTGAACACCCCTAATGAAAAATTTGCATAAAGATCGATGATGTGTACCAAAATGCAATTAAAGATCAATCTTTATGCAAATTTTCTATGTATATGCGTAAATCTCATTTTTTTTAATTAGAAAAGTTGGTTGATGTATATGCATAATTCTTACGCAAAATGAGGCTATTTTAAAAAAATTACTTTTAAAAATAATCTATATTATCTTATAAACCAGATTTATTAAAAGTTTTTAAAAACAATTTTTAATGCACAAAATACTATACATTTATGCAGAAAGTCTTAAAAGTCTTAGAAACAACTCATAATGCATTAACGACTACTACTTTATGCATCCGGTCTTATCTATATTACCTTATAAACCAGATTTATCAAAAGTCTTAAAAACAATTTTTAATACACAAAGTACTATACATTTATGCACAAAGTCTTAAAAGTCTTAGAAACAACTCATAATGAATTAAGTACTACTACTTTATGCATTCAGTTTTAAAATCATTTAAGCTACAATTAAAATAACATATAGTGCAAGTTACCAATGCATATTCTTATCTTTTCTTTTCATATTCCCAAGATATTTTTGATACATTTCACTCATGTATTCACCCTCTCATACCTCTATGTCTTCTCCCCATCCCCCAAGGTGAGATCCAAACTGATATTCACCATGAGTTATTAAAAGTTCTCTCATTCATCTCTCATTCAATTGCTCTAGAACTCTCGGTCTCGCTCTCGATCTCTTGATTCTTTACTCTTGGTGTAAATCGAATACATTTGTGGAGTCGTTTAAATATGTTGGATTTTAAATATATTAGGTTTTAAACTGTCATACAATTTTTTTCATCGATAGACTGTAATTTGAACCATAACTCTTATTTATTCAAATTATATTAATATGTAAAGACCAAATGTAACTTATATCATTGTTAAATCTTCTCTAATAAAACTAGTGAWACTTCAAAATTGTTAAAATTCACGGCTTCCGCCGCATTACACAGATATACAACTAGTATAAAATTAATTGAGTTTGGTAGAACAGTTATTTCGTGGATTTCTTTCGACAAAACATATAATTGATTGACTCACGTTAAAATGAAGTGTACTTTTTACCATTTCACCAAAGGACCAAAATTGCATTTTGCTTTTTTTTTTT
>NC_037530.1:25007030-25008106 GCF_001531365.2 Cynara cardunculus var. scolymus
TTCAATAATTATCCTAATTATATTTTAGATTTTTTATATTTAAAATAAGATGTTTATCCTGTATTTGATTGTGTTTATCTGCAGTTAGTTACACGGATTCAGTTATGGGATGAAATCGGATAGGGATGAACGGGTTTAAGAGTTTAAGAGTTTTAGCCAAATGCATTATAATATAGTATAGATAATTTTAAATAATATTTTATAAAATAATTAATACAACATTTTTCTATAAAAATGTTTAAACACTTTTATTAGTGCTTTATTTTTTTCATATAAATTAAATCTTATAAAACATTCTATTAAGAGGTTTAAATTTTTTTAAGGTCATATAAACTCAATTTAATTATAATGACTTTTATTATAAAAGTACACTAATTGTCACCATAATATATTACTAAATACATCCGTTTGTGTTTGTATTTGTGTTTGTGTTTGCACCTTTTCTTAAAAACACCCCGCCCCGCCCCGCCCCGCCCCGCACTATTACATAATTATATTTTAACCTTAATATTATTATGTTTTATTTTTAATATTAATATGTCAACTTATATTTATAGACATCAAAATGTATTTGAACTCCAAAATGAAAGTATATTGCAATCTTGATTGAAAATAAATATATTACAATTTTAAATTGTAAAAAAGCTATAATTCAATCAAGTGAAAAAAAATCTGCACTAAGATTATAATAAACTCGTGATTGATATATAGATCAAATTAAATAAAAATACCCATATTTTTATATAATTTGTTCGTTAAAAAAAATATAAATAAGATAATTTATGTATTTCAAAATAATTCAGATAAAGAGCTGAATTTTATAAAAATTATACACTAACAGATAGAGGGTAATATGAGTTTCCGACTGTATTTGGCAAACTAGATAATGGGGTAACTATTACCTTATAGCTGATAAGCTAACTGATAAAACTAACTACATTTGATAAAAAATAGTTGATAAACTAGTTGAAAAATGTAAAATGATAAAAATGAAATATTAAATAATTAATCATAATATATTAAAAAACCAACAATAATATAATATGTTAATTAATAAAAATATAATTTAATTGATA
>NC_037530.1:25008704-25018240 GCF_001531365.2 Cynara cardunculus var. scolymus
AGCTTTTAGCAATGACTTTTGTTGTTGCTAAAAGTCCATTTATGAACAGAAAGAGTATATATGAAACAACCCACCAAGTAGATAATGATATAAATTCATATAATATACTCATACATCATTATCATAATCATAGCACGTTCCAAAATGTATGTTTACATGACAAGAGAAAATATGGGTTAACAAAAACTGTGTCTGTTACAGCACAAACATCTAAATAACACTTCATTACATTTTTCCCTTGCCTTTGTCTTGTGATGATAAATGACCTGCAAAACAGATTAGTCCAACAATTGAGTGTTAGACCAAAAGGTTTAGTGAGTGTATCTTTCTCATACAAACAATATATATTTCAAAATCCAAGATTTTAACAAACCTAGTTCTAATATATTATTTCATCACTCATCTATCGCGGTTACACCGCCAGTTCATCTATCGCGGTTACGAAACATTAATGATTTTATCTGAACAACTCTTTAGTCAGATAAGATATAAATATTGCCAACACTTTATCCGGATAATTATGAATCCGGTCAACTCTTTTTAGCCGGATAAGGAATCCGGACGGCACGATAACCGGATGGGAACCCGTATCCTGACGACATGATAACCGGATAGGAACGTGTATCCGGACATCGTTATAACCGGACTAAGACGTATCCGAACGTTTCCGGACGGCGCTATGATATCTGGACGTCTCCGAACGGTGCTACGACCGTATCCGGATGGCGCTACGATCGGACATAAAAACATAATCTGGTCAACTCTTTAAACAAATATATCTATTGATATTTAACAAAACTTAAACATAAAGTCAATTTAAGCCTCTATTCAAAGAAGGGAATCACTAACACTCACCTTAGTCAAAATCTTAGTTTGAATGCTTTACTCTTTTGGCTTTAATGATAAATTTGACCAGGAGACTTTGAGATATGAAAAATGGTAAAACCCCTTCTTCATTCAACCCACTTACTATATATAGTAAGTGGAAAAATAAATATTGGGCCGGTGGGTGGGCAGTCGCCTCCCCTTCCCTTCTCATCTCATATATTTTAAAAATCAACCCACTATAGTAACAAATTCTAAAGAGGGAATATAAATAACACACACGTTAATTCCGCAAAAAAAACCTCACACTACACCATCCAACCCCGAACTTTCCATCACTACATAACTTTAAAATTGATCAAATATAATCTGAAAACTTGATATTATAATATCCTCTCTTTAGAAGAATTCCGTCCCGAAATTCCGTCAGATAAATATATGAGGATATTTTACTCGCATTTCTGACTCGAGTTCTCAGGTGGTGTCCGCCCCTTTATGATAACTCCACTGAACTCTTACTAATCTGATCTTCTTATTCCGCAATTTCTTTACCTTGAAGTCAGTAATGGCTTCAGGGGTTTCTTCAAAACATAACTTCTCATCAATCTTAATTTCTGGTAGAGGCACCACTACTTTCGAATTTGCTAAACACGTCCTCAGAGTTGACACATGAAAAGTGTTATGAATACCACTTAGTTCCAAAGGAAGTTCTAGTTTGTATGCCACATCACCAACTCTTTCAATGATAGGAAAGGGTCCAATATATCTTGGGCTTAATTTTCCCTTTTTACCAAAGCGTACTACTCCTTTCCAAGGTGATATATTTAACATTACTTTATCACCAATTTGGAACTCAATTGATTTCCGACGTTTACGGCATAACTTCTTTGCCGATCTTGTGCCACTTTCATTCGTTCTTGTATTTGGCAAATTTTATCCACTGTTTGTTGGACTAGCTCAGGCACATCTAACTATTCTCACCTATCTCGTTCTAACACAAAGGAGTTCGACACTTTCATCCATACAGAACTTCAAAAGGTGCATCTTGAATACTCGAATGATAGATATTATTGTGAGCGAATTCCACTAAAGCCAAATGATTATCCCATGATCCTCCATAATTGATAACACAAGCTCTAAGCATATCTTCTAGTGTCTGGATAGTTTGTTCACTTTGTCCATCCGTCTGGGGATGATAAGCTATACTTAACTTAATATGTGAACCCATCTCTCTTTGAAAATTTTTCCAAAACATAGAAGTGAATCAACTATTTCTATCGGAAATTATTGATAGGGGAACAGCATGACATGTCACTATCTGATGTTCTTGGCAATTTGGTTATGAAATCCATAGTGATGTGATCTCATTTCCAGAGTGGAATTTCTAAAGACTGCAACTTACCATATGGACGTTGGTGTTCTATCTTCACCTGAAGACATGTCATGCATTGCTCAACATATTTGGCTATATCTTTCCTTCATGCCTGGCCACCAATAGTATTGCTTCAGATGCCGATACATTTTGTTTGTACCCGGGTGAATAGCAAAATGTGATTTGTGAGCTTCACTTAAGATATGTTCTCTGAGATTACCATAACACGGTACCCAAATTCTGTTTTGAAAGCTTTAAAATCCCCTGTCATTCTTTTCAAATTCAGATATCATTTCACCCAGTCTTTCTTGTTTAATTTTATCTTTCTTCATAACTTCACATTGGAATTCTTGCAATTCTTCCTAGATACTCGGTAATAACTCAAATCTTAAAGCTATAGCCTTGATGGTACCACTTTTTTCTCGACGGCTTAAAGCATCAGCCACCACATTTGCTTTTCCTGAATGATACAAAATTTCACAATCATCATTACTAACCAATTCTAACCATCGTCTTTGGCGTATATTCAAATCTTTTTGATGGAACAAATGTTGTAAACTCTTATGATCTTTGAAAATTTGACATTTCGTCCCATATAAGTAGTGCCTCCATATCTTTAAAGCGAACACTACTGCTACTAACTCCATATCATGAGTAGGATATTGCTTTTCATGATCTTTCAACTGTCTTGATGTATAAGCGATTACCTTCCCATGCTGCATTAATACACAACCCAAGCCCATCTTTGATGTATCACTATAAACCATAAAATCTTCCATTCCATCTGGCAAAGATAGAATTGGTGCACTTCATAACTTATCTTTTAACATTTGAAAATCCTGAGCTTGCACTTATTCACACTCATACTTTACATTCTTCTTTGTCAATTTAGTTAATGGAGTGGCTAAACAAGAGAAGTCTTGTATAAACTTGCAATAATACCCAGTCAATCCAAGGAAACTTCTTGTTAGACCCCATCACTCTTATTGTAAAAGTAATGAAAAACATACAAGTGTGGAAGTGCAGAAGGTCGATGGAAGAAAACCCTGAAGAATTCCTAAGTGTCCAGGCCAACCAGAGATATGATGAGGATCCATAGGTGCAATGAAAAGTGCATCTCCATAACCCCTCTGGTCATTGACACTTAGAGTATTCAACAATGGTTCAACCAGAGGTATCCTTGCAAGAAGCATCATGAAGACTTATGGTTGAACACATCTCCAAGAAGACAGCTGGAGATGATAAATCGACAGATGGATTTTCTTTGCTTTACATAGAGGAAGGTGTCCATCGGTGGACCCCTTGCCCTAGCTGCAGAAGAGAAAGAGGTTAGAAGGAGTTCTTCCAAAGAACATAAGAAAAAGAGTAAGAAGGCACTAGTGGTTGAGTCAGAATCTGAAGAAGAAGCATCTGACTCTGATGATGACCTCAAAGCATTTGCCAAATTTGTGGCCTTTATAACTAAGCAATTCTAGAAAAAGTTCGTCAAGAAGCCCTATGAAAGAGACATCCGAAGTGACTCCAGGAAAGAAAGATATCAGCCATCCTATGAACATGAGTTTCTGAAATTTCATCAAAGAGATGAAAGAAGAGAAGTAAGAGAAGACATAGAAGAAAGAAGAGACGACAGAAGAGAAGGAGACGGAAGGAAATATGGTCTTCGCTGCTACCAATGTGGGAAGATAGGCCATTTTTCCAACGAGTGCAAAGAACGACTGGTCAAGGATGCAGACTACTACAAGAATAAGTACAAGTACAATCCTAAAGAGCGAAGCTTGATGGCTGAAATAGAAAACTGGTGTTTGATTCTTCGTCTGATAAAGAAGACAGGGCACTCATATGCCTTATGGCCAAGTTCAATGCAGAACCCACTTCCGACTCCGATGACCAGGTATGTGATTCTTCCCTCGATGAAACCAACTCTGCTCCATCAGAGTTAGAGTTAAGGGTCATTAAACTTTCAGAAGATTTTCTCAAACTAAAAGAAAAAACTAAATTATGAAAAATCTGAAAGACTAAAAGCTGAAAAAGAAGTTAGTTTCTATAAAAGAGAGACTGATCTTCTCACTGAAGAAAAGGTTGAACTGGTTAAAGAAAAAACTCGCATTGCATCATTGAAAAAATCAGAGGAAGAAAAACTTATGGATCTGAACAAGAGAATAACTAAAGATTTAAAGAAGGTAAAAGCCTTGAAAGAATCTGAGGCAGAACGACTTAATTTAATAGCTCTTAAGGATTTCTTTCAAAAAGAAAAGGAAATTCTTCATTAGAAGCTTCAAACCAATAAACTCTTGATGAAGAAATACAAAGATGCCCAAGATGTTTATGAAAAGTTAAATGGACAAAAGGATTACCAAGGAATCAGATTCATTGATCTTGACTATTTCATCGAGACTAAGAAATGCACCCTTGAATCCAATATTAAACTTGGATGTGTTCAAAAACCATACTTTTATCCAAAACTCAAAGCAAATTTCAAAAGAGTAAAAGTCGATGGAAACCATTCTCTTGAGGCAAAATTTTGAGAATGTGGTTTATGAGAGCAGCACAAATAAGAACTCTAATGAAAAGGATGATGCCTTAAAACCGGAGACCGATGGAAACCATATGGTTAAACTAGAGCCTCTGGTTATCAATTCCACAAGTTCATCAACAAGTGCTGTCGATGGAACATAAACTCTTAGTAAGGAACCATCATCTGATGGATCGATGAATAATTCAAGTAACTTTGAAAATTCATCCAAGAAATCAGAAGCGACGGAACTCCCAAAAGACACTCCTGAATCTCAATCTCAGAACCCATCTCTTCCAAAAACATCCATGAAAACTTTGACTTTGAGAAATCTGCAAGAGACTTTCTTGATTCTGACTCTAAAGAAGAAATAATTTGTGAATCACCAGAGATCATTGTGGATAAGAAACCTCAAATTTCAAAAACCCCAATGAAATATGAAATTCCAGAAGCTATGAATTCTTCAGACAAAGGAAAAGGAAAGCTGAAAGATGTTAAGTCTGCCAAAGAATCTTCACAGGGCCCGAACCTTAAATCTAAATTTATAAAGTTTACTCGTGAACAAAAACAGAAGTGGCCTGCTTCTGAAAATTCTAACCTACATTTTTCTTCTCTTCAGCTAAAGAGAAGAAGCCTCTCCTCAGGAAAGAAGTAAAGCCAATGTCTGCCCCTTCAAATAAAAACTCTGCACTAGATAGGAAGTTTGTAAAAACAACCAATGCTAGGACAAAATCTTCACCTTCTGCTTTTGCTTCTTTTTCATCGAATAAAAAGAAATCAGTTAAACACTCTTGTCCAAAAACTTCTAACTGTCAGTGTTTAWCTCTTTTACAAAACTTGAGGAATCACATGTTAAACTATCGATGCATATTTTATGAGCATGTTTATTGATATAAAAATGTTAAGCCTCATGAAAATATGAAAAAGCCCAAGCCTGCAAAGGCCAAGGGCAATGGAAACAATCCCAAACCTGTAAAGGCTAAGGGCAATGGAAATCAACCAAATTTAAAGAGGGCTGATGAAAAGAAGGATGTCAAATCCCTTGCTAACAAACGTGGACCCATTATGAAATAAGTACCTAAATCCCCTTAATTTGTCTTGCAAGACCAGCATGTGCAACCATGGTATATGGATTCATGTTGCTCCAGGCACATGACTGGTGATAAAAGTCAGTTGTTCTCCTTCATCAAAAAATTTGGAGGCTCTGTTACTATTGGAGACAACAACAAGGGAACTATCAGATGATATGGCACCCTCATCAAGGGCAACATCTCAATCGCTAAAGTGGCTTACGTTAAAGACTTGAAGCATAATCTACTAAGTATAAGCCAATTCTACGACAAGGGACTTGAAGTAAGATTTCGCAAAGGCTTCTGCATCATAGAAACAAAGCCCGACCAAACCATCATAAAGGCGAAGAGAGAAGGAAATCTCTATCTTCTGGATTTTCAATCTTCTGTAGGTCAAGACACTCTCTGCCTTGTCTCCTATAGGAGTGATGAAAATTGGCTATGGCATCAAAAGTTCTCACATCTAAATTTTGATGTCCTGAAGAAGCTAGCCAAACAGAAGCTGGTAAAGGGGATTCCTGATCTCAACTTCGAAAAAGACCACCTCTGCTCAGCCTATGATATAGGGAAGCTAAAACGGGCTTCTCACATAACCAAGTCAGAAACCTCCTGCTCCAAGCCCTTGGACATGATTCATATCGACCTCTGTTGGCCAATCTCCACACAAAGCCTCTCGGGAAAGAAATACATCCTCGTACTTGTTGATGAATACTCAAGATACATATGGGTTGAATTTGTCAAGAAGAAATCAGATGTTCCTGACCTCCTCATTGCGGTGATGAAAAGACTCCAAGTCCTTCTCCAACACAAACTCATCAAAGTTAGAAGCGACAATGGAACATAATTCAAGAATACCAAAATTGATGAATATTTCATCAGCGAAGATATCTCTTAAAACTTTTCATCAGCCAGAAGTCCACAGCAAAATGGAGTAGTTGAGCGAAGGAACATAACCCTAGTGGAAGCAGCAAGGACCATGCTCACTTCATTTGAACTACCAATCTCCTTCTGGGCCGAAGCAATCTCAACTGCATGCTTCACCCAGAACAGTTCCATCATCAACAAGAGGCACCAGAAGACCCCATATGAACTCATCAACCAACAACGTCCAAATGTCAAATACTTCCATGTCTTTGGGTGCAAATGCTTTGTACTCAATGATAGGGAATATCTTGGAAAATTCGACAAGAAGGCTGATGAAGACATATTTCTGGGTTACTCTCAAACTGCCAAGGCCTACAGAGTATTCATCAGAAGGATAAAAATCGTCATTGAAAGCATTAATGTGTCCTTTGATGATTCTTCACCAATTACTTCTGGAAACAGCAGTTCAGAACTCGGGCTATCACAAAGAGCCTCTGATTCATCACATAGCAAACCCAATGAATCTGAGTTGGTTCATTTATTTGAAGACATCTTTGAAGAAGAAGTAGTCTCTGGACAAGCGCCCATTACAGAACTTCCTTCCAGAGCCGATGAAGAACATGAGAACTCCAATGCTGAAGGTACAATTCTTTCTGAAACTCATGTTATTTCACCCACTACTTCTTCTATGTCTTCAGAACCAGAGCATCACTTAGAGATGATCTCTTTGAGGGGGAGCAAGCAGTTCCATCAACCGATGAAGAACCGCATCCTGTTGCTCCAGAACCTCATTCTTGCACCAAGTGGACAAAATACCATCCTCATCACCAGATAATTGATGATCCATCATCCGATGTCAAGACGAGATCCGCAACTACCAATGAATGCCTCTTCGCCAACTTTCTAAGTATCATCAAACCAAAGAAGATTTCTGAAGCCCTATAAGATCCAAACTGTATAAACGCCATGCAAGAGGAGCTACTCCAGTTTGAGCGGAACAAAGTATGGTCCCTCATGCCTCTACCCAAAGGGAAAACGACCATTGGGACCAAATGGGTCTTCAGAAACAAGAAGAATGAAGATGGCATAGTAGTAAGGAACAAAGCCAGGCTTGTTGCTAAGGGCTACTGCAAGGAAGAAGGGATAAACTACGATGAAACATTCGCTACTATTGCTAGACTTGAAGCCATCAGAATATTCCTTGTCTTTGCATCACATAAAGGTTTCCAAGTCTATCAGATCGATGTCAAGTCTGCCTTCCTCAATGGCAAACTTCAAGAGGAAGTCTACGTGCAACAGCCCCCTGGGTTCGAGAATCCCAAGCATCCAGACTACGTCTATTTTATGGAGAAAGCTCTCTATGGGCTGAAGCAAGCACCAAGGGCTTGGTATGATACACTATCTACCTTTCTCATTGCCAATGGATCGAAAAAGGTACCATCGACATAAACCTCTTTCCATAGAAGCATAAAGGTGATATTTTACTTGTCCAAATATATGTGGACGACATCATATTTTGTAATATTCAGGTTTTAATTTTTTCGATTTAAATATATATATATATATATGTGTGTGTAGTAATTTGGAGGAGGAGAAAAGCGGCTAGAGGCACCGCCTTCACATTCCTTTACTGCTATAAATAGAAATTTTGAAATTTTGAATGGTATTTTTTTCATACACCATATTTAGAAAGCTCTCCTTTTTTGCGAATCGTACGGATACAAGAAGTGAATTCAAAAGCCTGGAAATTCAAGTTATAAGGTGAGTGTATTAAGAGATTTGGATATAAATTGTTTACATACAATTTAATAGCATTTGGAACTGGTTATTATGAATTCTGTTGCATTTTATATGGGTTTTTGTCTAAACTGTTCAAGTGGTGTCTGGATTGATATCCGGATAATAAACCACTCATGTATTGTCCAGAGACTTTCCTAAACCGGTCAACAGGTGACCAGATGTCATTTAAACCGTTCAAAAGATTTGAGTGGTGGTGACTGGGTTGATTTAAACCGGTTAAAGGTTTAACCATGTATTGTCCGGTTTAATTTAAACCGGTTAACTTGGTAAGTGAAATATTGTCCGGATTTGTAATCCGGACAAAGATGTTAACTAAATTTCAAGTGTTAAGGTTGACCGGACTTGTTATCCGGACAAGATTGACCGGACTTCTAGTCCGGATAAAGGGAGAAGGTTTTTGAAATGTTTTTAAAATGTAATGGCGGTGTAACCGCGAGAGAGAGATGTAATGGCGGTGTAACCGCGAGAGAGAGATGTAATGGCGGTGTAACCGCGAGAGAGAGATGTATTGGCGGTGTAACCGCGGGAGAGATGAAATGGCGGTGTAACCGCGAGAGATAGATGTAATGGCGGTGTAACCACGAGAGAGAGATGTAATGGCAGTGTAACCGCGAGAGAGATGTAATGGGGGTCTAACCGCGAGAGAAAGATGTAATGGCGGTGTAACCGCGAGAGAGAGATGTAATGGCGGTGTAACCGCGAGAGAGAGAGAGAGAGATGTAATGGCGGTGTAACCGTGAGAGAGAGATGTAATGGCGGTGTAACAGCGAGAGAGAGATGTATTGGCGGTGTAACCGTGAGAAACATAAATATATTTATGTTTCATAACAAGTTTGATTCTAAACTGATTGTTTGGAATGTATATTGTTTTTATGAGATTTATACACTCACTAGACCTTTTGGTCTAACGCTCAGTTATTGGACTAACCTGTTTTGCAGGTCAGCATACCTTGCAAGATAAAGGCAAAGAAAAAGTTTAGATGATGATATTAGTTTGTGTTTACATGTATTAAAGATGTATTTTGTTAGTCCATGTTTTGTAATAATACTATTTTAGTATTATAAGTATGATGATGTGTATTATATGTATATG
>NC_037530.1:25022785-25042542 GCF_001531365.2 Cynara cardunculus var. scolymus
CAAACTTTAGAAGATATGTTGAGAGCATGTGTTATTGATTTTGGAAGATCATGGGATAGTCATTTGGCTTTGGTAGAATTTGCGTACAACAATAGCTACCATTCAAGTATTCAGGCAGCACCTTCCGAGGTACTATACAGACGCAAATGTCGAACTCTTTTGTGCTGGAATGAAATAGGTGAAAAACAGTTAGCTGGGCCTGAGTTAGTTCAGCAAACTGCCGATAAAATTGGAGTAGTACGAGAACGAATGAAAACGGCACAGGATAGACAAAGAAGTTATGCAGATAAACGTCGGAAACCGATTGAGTTTCAAGTGGGTGATAGAGTAATGTTGAAAGTATCACCTTGGAAAGGAATAGTACGTTTTGGAAAAAGAGGGAAGTTAAGTCCAAGATATGTTGGACCATTTCCTATTATTGGAAGAGTTGGGGAAGTGGCCTATAAGTTAGAACTTACTTTGGAATTAAGTGGAATTCATGACACGTTTCATGTGTCAAATTTGAGGAAGTGTCTAATAARTCCARATGTGGCAGTACCATTACCTGAGATTAAGGTAGATGAGAAATTATGTTTTGAAGAAACCCCTGAACAAATTACTGATTTCAAAGTAAAGAAGTTACGAAACAAAGAKATTGGGTTAGTAAAGGTTCAGTGGCGTTATCATAAGGGACCAAATGCCACCTGGGAATCAGAATCAGATATGCGGATGAAATATCCTTATCTGTTTAATGGAATTCCGGGACGAAATTCTTTTAAGGAGGGAATGTTGTAATATTCAGGTTTTAATTTTTTCGATTTAAATAAATATACATATGTATATATATATATATGTATATATATATATATATATGTATGTGTGTAGTAATTTGGAGGAGGAGAAAAGCGGCTAGAGGCACCGCCTTCACATTCCTTTACTGCTATAAATAGAAATTTTGAAATTTTGAAGGGTAGTTTTTTCATACACCATATTTAGAAAGCTCTCCTTTTTTGCGAATCGTACGGATACAAGAAGTGAATTCAAAAGCCTGGAAATTCAAGTTATAAGGTGAGTGTATTAAGAGCTTTGGATATAAATTGTTTACATACAATTTAATAGCATTTGGAACTGGTTATTATGAATTATGTTGCATTTTATGTGGGTTTTTGTCTAAACCGTTCAAGTGGTGTCCGGATTGATATCCGGATAATAAACCGCTCATGTATTGTCCGGAGACTTTCCTAAACCGGTCAAGAGGTGACCGGATGTCATTTAAATCGTTCAAAAGATTTGAGTGGTGGTGACCGGGTTGATTTAAAGCAGTTAAAGGTTTAACCATGTATTGTCCGGTTTAATTTAAACCGGTTAACTTGGTAAGTGAAGTATTGTCCGTATTTGTAATCCGGACAAAGATGTTAACTAAATTTCAAGTGTTAAGGTTGACCGGACTTGTTATCCGGACAAGATTGACCGGACTTCTAGTCCGGATAAAAGGAGAAGGTTTTTGAAATGTTTTTAAAATGTAATGGCGGTGTAACCGCGAGAGAGAGATGTATTGGCGGTGTAACCGCGAGAGACATGAAATGGCGGTGTAACAGCGAAAGATAGATGTAATGGCGGTGTAACCGCGAGAGAGATGAAATGGCGGTGTAACCGCGAGAGAGAGATGTAATGGCGGTGTAACCNAATGGCGGTGTAACCGCGAGAGAGAGATGTAATGGCGGTGTAACCATGAGAGAGAGATGTAATGGCGGTGTAACCGCGAGAGAGAGATGTAATGGCGGTGTAACCGCGAGAGAGAGATGTATTGGCGGTGTAACCGCGAGAAACATAAATATATTTATGTTTCAGAACATGTTTGATTCTAAACTGATTGTTTGGAATGTATATTGTTTGTATGAGATTTATACACTCACTAGGCCTTTTGGTCTAATGCTCAGTTATTGGACTAACCTGTTTTGCAGGTCAGCATACTTTGCAAGATAAAGGCAAAGGAAAAGTTTAGATGATGATATTAGTTTGTTTTTACATGTATTAAAGATGTATTTTGTTAGTCCATGTTTTGTAATAATACTATTTTAGTATTATAAGTATGATGATGTGTACTATATGTATATGGAATTATGAGGGTCGTTACATATTTGGTTCTACTAACTCCAAATTTTGCAAAAAATTCTTAGAGCTGATGAAAAGCAAATTTGATATGAGTATGATAGGAGAACTCAGTTTCTTCCTTGGTCTTCAAATAAAACAAACTTTAGCAAGGATTTTCATCAATCAGTCCAAATATGTGACTGACCTTCTAAAGAAATAATGTCTCTCAAATTCATCATCGATGAGAACACTAATGGCTACAAGAGCTAAGTTGTTTGTTGGTCCATCAGGCAAATCTGTGGATGTAACAACCTACAGAGGCATGATTAGATCACTCCTGTATCTAACAGCTAGTAGGCCAAATATTATGTGTGCTACATGTCTTTGTGCAAGGCATTAAGATAATCCTAAAGAATCTCATCTCTCTGTAGTCAAGAGGATCTTTAGATACCTTAAGGGAACCCCGTCATTGGGTCTTTGGTATCCAAAGAACTCTGGCTTTGATCTAATAGCCTATACAGATGCAGATCATGCAGGTTGCAAGCTTGATAGAAAGAGTACGTCTGAAAGCTGTCAAATTTTGGGGGACAAGCTGGTGAGTTGGACATCCAGAAAACAGAATTGTGTCTCAACCTCTATAGCAGAAGCAGAATATGCTGCTGTTGCTAGCTGTTGTTCACAAGTGCTTTGGGTGAAGACCCAACTGAAGGATTATGGGTTTCAATATGATAAGATTCTTATCCTCTATGACTCCAAAAGTGCCATAGACATCTTTGCAAATCCTGTGCAGCATTCCAAGACTAAGCATATTGATGTCAGGTACCATTTTCTAAAAGATCATGTAGAAAAGGAAACAATAGAGATATATTTTGTTCCTACAGAGATTTAACTTGCTGACATTTTTATAAAGGCACTAGATGAGAAAAGATTTATGTTTCTTGTCAGCAAGATGGATATGCTGAATCTCACCACTTTAGAGGCAAATTATCTTTTCAAACTAGAGATTATCAATATCTCGAGGTTATGCCTAAAGTGATATATTAAAATGGCCTTCATAACCAAGTACTCTAAACCAGAGCTTCTGATTCTAAAGACCAGAGCCTCTGGACAATTAGAAATACTTGTTTATATTTGTCCAAAATTCATTTCCTTTGGAACCAGAGCCCCACTGGTCCAAAGAAAGTACTTGGTATTTTTACCAAGTACTCTCCTTCCCAACCAGAGCCTCTGGATTCCAAGTCTTTGTGACCAGAGCCCCTCTAGTCCAACTTGGTCTCCCCTCACTCGTTGTTGCCATGCATTTATGCAACCAGAGCCCCTCTGGTCCATCTTGGTCCTCATAAGTCATCCTTTTCCTTGCATTATCATAGCATTTTATTTCATCCATGCAACCAGAGCCTCTAGTTCTGAAGACCAGAGCCTTTGGATTCTATGTCTTTGGAACCAGAACCTCTCTGGTCCCATAGACCCTCCCTTATCATCATCATTCATATTCATTTAAATCATCATTCACAACTAGAGTTTCTGGTTGTATAGACCAGAATTTCTTGTCATCTCATTTAACTCCCTTATTGGTTCTAGGGGGAGTTTTTACTCATTGCACATCCCCTTGCATCATTTGAGGGGGAGTCATGCATATCCCATTCATTCTTAAGGATCCAAATTGAACCAATCATACCTCTGGTTGTAGATCCTAACTTAACCAGAGACCCTTTGGTTCAATACCTTGGTTCTTTAAACATGCATTTTCCCACCCAAAGCCTCTAGTTCCTCTATCTAGAGCCTTTGGATCACAAAAATGCTATATTAATGAAATATTTCATCCTTTGCATTCAACCAGAGACCCTCTGGTCCTTCTTAAAAGGTATGTTTTTATTTCAAACCCAGAGCCTCTAGTTCGTCTATCTAAAGCCTCTGTTTCATCAAAACCCAACATTTTATGATGAACGTGTTTATCATTCACAACCAGAGACCCTCTGGTTCCCCTTACAAAATTCATGACCAACCAGAGCCCCTCTCGTTCCATGATAAATCAATTTTTCCAATAAAACCCATCTTTGATTGAAAACATATTTAAGATTATACAATATTGCAGCTTTTGTGACTAAAAACCATACAACATGGGTTTTTAGAAGATCAAAACTTCATAATTTGTATTTATCTTCCAACAAAGATGGAATTTTAAATTTAATTTTGTTTGAGATTTTATTCTTGAGGATTATCCTTTGGAATAATTATTCTTTTAAATAATTTTTTTAAATAACCCAAACGCCAAAATCCTTCCACGCGCCTGACAACTACCAAAGGCTGTTCCCTAGAAACCCTTCACATTTCCTTCCAACCCACCCCATGTTAACGCGTGTCCCTATAAGCCTGCATCATCAAGATCGTGTGTAGACCTTACGGCTCATGATCACACATCAATCCTACTTTTTCCCCAAACATCTCCCACCATGATTACCCCACCATATTCAAATATTATTTTTGAAACCAACCTTTCCTCTCCTTCTCACTATAAAAAGTCGTCATCCCCAACCCACTTACCTTTTACGTTCACAAAAAGCTCTCAAGAACTCAAAAAGCAAGAATGAACCTGCAACTCTATGAATCTGCAACAATGGTGTCCTCCGCTTCTCATGAGTCCAACAACAACGACAATCACGTCCAATTCACCGACGTGGACAGCCGTGCAATAGTGTTGGTCCCGATCAAGCCAAACAACCATGCTATCGATCTCCGCCCCCAACTCTTTGAAGAGAGGTTTGCAATCCTTATCAAGTTCTTCCAAAATTGCATCCTCCAACTGACACTCACCCTCTCTGACACGAGTTGCCAGTAAAGTATATGCAACAGTACTGGCAGACCTGTGATTTCTACCCGGAGAACCGCGGGATCATAGGTGACATCGACGTCCCCAACGACATGGTGTGCTAAATCAAAATCTGTCGCACCAAAATTTCAAAGGTACTGTTCATCCCCACCCGACAAGAGCTCGGGATAGCCCATTACGCCGAACCACCGACTAGCCACGACATTCTACGCTTTATTAGAATATTGGGCTACAACAGGGATCTTTGCAATGCCTCCGACTTCAAGAGGCAGTTTCTTCCACCCATGTGGAGTGTTTTCTTCTCCGTCCTCAACCGAGCCCTCCATGCAAGTTAGGGAGTATGGACCAGGGCAACATCAACATCATGACCATCATGTACGGCCCTTGGACTATGCTCTCCTTATCTACAACAAAATACATGTTGCGGTGTTGAAAAAGAACAAACTCATGTTGCGGTGTTGAAGAAGAACAAAATACTATGCTCTCCTCTTCATCAGGGACGCGATGAAGATGCACAAACTACCAAGCAATGCACCATTCACTCCTCAATTCCTCATGAATGGTCATCGCCCAACCATCTCCAAGGATGGTTACCCTGCAGAGAGGCCCTTGTCTAGGGCCATGTTGAGTGTCATTCCAGACACCTCTGCTTGCCGTAGGACTTATGAGAGCTCTCTGCTGGCCCAACAACCGAGGCCAGCTACCCTAGAGCACATAGAGCCCTCCCCTAATACAAGCGAGGGAGCACAAGAGGAGTCATCTTCATTGGATGATGAAGATGATGATGATGATGACACTCCTCCCACCTCCTTCGACCCTATACACACTTCAATTCCTTCACCCGAACCCTGGGCAACCACATCTTCTACCCTTGGCAACCAAGGCCAAAACGGTATTGAACTAGGACCACCCAATCCATTCCCAACCTAACCAAGCCATCCAGAGGCCATTCTTCGGGCCTCTGGAGATGAAACAGTCGAGATACCCCAACATCAATCACCTCTCTCCCAACAGAGGGGGTGATGAAGACATAAGAGCCACTTTTCTTCATGGCTTGCTACTTCCCTCACACACAGAAGCATTTGTTGCTTCTGAATTTGATGTACCCATTGATCGTTCAGAGATATCCCCCATTCGAGCACAAACCCCGTCGATTCTTGGTCTAGCGACGGAGAAACACATTTACTTCCCTTCATCGGACTTTGAATCCGATGAGGAAGAAGTACATGCCGTAACATCACGAGGTAGTTTCTCACTTGAGGGCTACCAAGGACGTGATGGAAGTCCTCCCGTGCCTCCCTCTCTACAAGGCATCAATGGAGGCGCCTCTGGAACTGAGGCCCAACCTACGGCATCCGTTGTTGTAGGGGTTACCCCATTGACAGAATTAGTCACAAAAGCTGAGTTCCAAGCCATTGTTGACTCGATTCAGCGGTCCTTGGATGACCTTAAACTCAACTTGGCGAGGATTGCTGAATCAATCCCATCAATCGATCTATCATCGATTCATCAATCACTTGCGTCCCTCCACCAGACCTCAAAATTTTCAACAACTGGTGGTCCAACAGCATAACTCCCTCTCCAACCTATCGACCTCCAGAAATGAATTCATCACCTCCACCCTAGCCGCCATCTCGGCCCAAATAACAGCAACCGATGAAACCATCGCCACCCTCACCATCCAAGTAAACAACCTCACCAATTCCATCGCCACCCTACCCACTACCATCATTGCCAATTTACCACAAACAGTCCCACCTCCACCTCCCTCTGCAGCACACACCAATGATGAAGCCTTTACCTCCTTCACTGCAGAGGTACGCACCCTTATTTCTTCCATCACCATACCTCCACCTACCTCAACCTCCACCTCCACCCCCACAGACATGGTCACGGGAGCAGCCTCCGTGCTCTCTCAAAGGCCTTAATCTCAAGCTTTAATGAGATAAGTGCCAAATTCGCCCACAGAGCCATGGAGCCAGCCAAGGCCCTCACCAAGAGCCTTAATATTCAACAGGCACGCACCAACTTTCTCCTCCAATCGATGGAGGACATGCGAAGAAGAAGGGCACTAAGGAAGTATCTTGCTTCTTTCAAAATAAAGAAGAAGAGGAGTAGAGCCTCTTGCTCCACAAGCAGGCCCCTTAAGAGGCCAAGGCATGATGACCCTAACCAGGATTATCATGGTCTTGGTCCTCATGAGGGGGAGAACCGGCCCAGTGCACCAATTGAGATAACAGCACCACCACCACCACATGATCAACCAACCAACCACCCAACCCAAGGAACTGAAGCGAGGGAACCAGAGGATCAGCCCTCTGATGATGTATATAATGTACATATTCCTTCTGCTTGCACCCAAAACCCACCTCCAACAGCCAATGAGTCCTCACCAATTCTTGTGAGTTCTTCATCATATGACCATCCACCATCTCCCCAACCAGAAACAGCCTAAACCTTTTCCCTATTACTTACACCACCTCCATCACCCACTCAACCAGAACCAGAAACCTCACCCCAACCAAAACCCTTTAACATACAACCAGAACCTATACTTTCCTAAACAGAACCCACTCTCACCCAAACACAACCACCCATCACCCAACCACAACCACCCATCACCCAACCTACCCAGAAGGTGCCTGCAGACATCCCATCTTCATCAAGGCAAGCTCCAATAATGAATAGAGTCGAAGAAATTTCTGCTCAGATGGAGACGCTAAGGGGACCTCCGCCGGTGCCACCAAGGGAACCCGTCATGATGGAGAATATCCATCAATATCTCTACCATGATCGTGATGAACAACTAATTCTCAATCCTCCCAACCTTTCACCCGAGTCGATGGACTTGCTTCGTCATAGATTTGTGAGACAGACGACCTCTCCACCACAAGCCGTCTTCTCCAACAATGGAATCAAGACGGTCCTCGACATCAAGCTACGAACTTTCACGAACAAAGCCATCAAATACATCAATTACACCATGGAATGCACACATGGGATGATTAGCATCTTCAGCGATAATGATCTAATAAATCTCAATCCATGGGACTTGATCGATTTGTATGGCTACACAACTAAGAGGCATGATCAAGGGATAAGATACGGGATGGCCAACAGAGCGATCATAGAGACGATGGGGACTCTGGTGAAGTTCAGAGCTAAGAATGACTTCCAAATAGCTCTAGAACTAGGCATCGAGAGATTATCCTGCACACCTCCAAATGAAGACTTTCCAGGCTTACAGGAGACGCGTTCTGCATCAGTCCTAACTCAACCAGAATTCGGCTTGGTCTTCAAGAATGAGTATGAAATCAAAAAGTATTTTAGACTAACTAAGGCCATCAAGTATTCAACCGGTATACTTGAATGGTTTCAGAAAGTCATTCGATAGAGACTGGGCAGAGCACACGTGCTAATGAAGGAAGGACAAGAATTGATCCATGGTATCTCCACAGTCATCCGTTATAGAGGATTGATGATGCATTTTAGGAAAATCATTAGTGGAAACCATGATTGATGTATTTTATTTTTGTATTTACTTCCACATTGTAAGAAACCATCCAACTTTTTGACCAATGAAAAATCTTGGCAAAATGATGTTTCAACTAGACTAGTCTATGTTCTTTACAATTCGCTCCATGTTTCATAGACTAGTCTTTGTTCATTTTTTCATTACTTAGAGGGAGATTGTTAGACTCCATCACTCTTATTGTAAAAGTAATGAAAAACATACAAGTGTGGAAGTACAGAAGGTCGATGGAAGAAAAGCCTGAAGAATTCCTAAGTGTCCAGGCCAACCAGAGATGCGATGAAGATCCATAAGTATGATGAAAAGTGCATCTCCATAACCCCTCTGGTCATTGACACTTAGAGTATTCAACAATGGTTCAACCAGAGGTATCCTTGCAAGAAGCATCATGAAGACTCATGGTTGAACACGCCTTCAAGAAGACAACTGGAGATAACAAATCGACCATTGGATTTTATTTGCTTTAAATAGATTGATATTGATAATACTAGATAGATATCTTTTATTAAGAATATTTTCTAGATATCTTCTCTAGATAGATTTATCCTAAAATAGATTACTAGTATAAATAGCTTTCATATTTCTTGTAATCGTTTACGCTTCCAATTCATTAAAATCAATAATAGTGAATCATTTGACGCTCCATTATTCTTTGAATATTCTTGAGCTGTTCTTCACTATTTTCCATCCATATGACAGATTTAGGTTCTTCAGAATTTGAATCTTCGTGTTATTGAGAGATCTGGGATCAACACTTTCGATTTCAGTTAGGGTCTTCGGCGCTTCCCATTTTTCAATGGCTTCAATTTTAAGAGGATCTACTTTGATACCCTCCTCTGAAATAACATGACCTAGAAACTGAACCTCTCGCAGCCAAAATTCACATTTTGACATCTTAGCAAACAATTTTTCTTGTTTCAGTAATTCCAGGAGTAATCGTAAATGGTGAGCATGATCTTCTTCTGATCGAAAGTATATCAAAATATCATCTATAAAGACAATCACAAATTTGTCAAGATAAGGGCGACACACCCTCATCATATCCATAAAGGTTGCAAATGCATTTGTAAGTCCAAACGACATAACTAGGAATTCATAGTGACCATAACGTGTACGAAATTCCATTTTCGACACATCTTCGTTCCGAATCTTCAATTGATGATAACCGGATCGTAAATCAATTTTTGAAAAATAAATAACTCCGACCAATTGATCAAACAAATCATCAATTTTTGGTAGAGGATACTTATTTTTGATTGTTAATTTATTCAATTCCGATAAACAATGCACATTCTCATTGATCCATCCTTTTTCTTTACGAACAATACGAGCGCACCCCATGGAGAGGTACTTGGTCGAACAAAACCTTTATCCAGCAATTCTTTCAATTTGGACATTAACATCTTTAATTCAGATGGAACTAATCTATATGGTGTATGTGCAACTGGTGCTACTCCAGACAGTAACTCAATTTGAAGCTCTATCGATCGATCTGGAGGTAAACTCATTAAGTCTTCCGGAAACACTTCCAGAAATTCCCTTACTACTGAAATATCCTCAATCTTTTTTTATTTCCTTATGTCAATGGCATAAGCAAGAAAACTAACACATCCTTTATGTATGTACTTCCGAGCCTTTAAAACAGAGATAAGGCTGGAATAACGATCCCGCCGGTCCCCATAACTTATAACCGTCCTTCCCCCGGTAAATCTATGTGGATCATCTTTTCATCGCAGACTATGTTAACTTGATTTTTAGCTAACCAATCCATGCCCACAATTATGTCAAACTCTCTTAATGGTATAGGGAATAACTGAATAGCTACTTCACACCCTTTTATTCTTATGGAACAATTATCAATCATTTCCTTAACTGATACTTCACTACCGTTTGTTGTTTCCACTATCAATATCTCATCTAACGCTTTAGATTCTAAATGAACGTAATTAACAAACGATGGCGATACAAAAGAACGATTTGCACCAGAATCAAATAAAACTTTGGCACATACTGAATTAACAAAGAATGTACCTGTCACCACTTTAGGGTGTTCTTCTACCTCACCTCTCGTCATTTGAAAAGCTCGTCCTCTAGCAATCGTCTCACCACATCATATTTCTCCCCGACTACCCGGAGCATTACAATTAACTGCTGGCCCGCGGTTAAGTGGAACATAACCAGATCCTCGTCCCTTAGCTTGCGGACAATCGGCGTTCACATGCTGAGAAGAATTGCAGGTAAAACACCTTCGCACCATTCGACAGTCTCGAGCTATATGACTTGATTCTTGACATTTAAAACATACTTGTGACTCTGTATTGAAACTTCCTTGATGTACTTTATGACATCGTGCACATGTCTTATCAGTAAACCTTGCAATTGGTCGATTTAGTTTTTCAGTAAACCTTGGTTTATGAAAATCAGTCATTACGGCTTCCCCTTTTCTTTTATCCCCAACCCTTTCTTGTGGTTGGTGATTGATATCATGTTCCAGAATTTCTCCAGCGTCAACTGCTGCCTGAATTGTTATTGGATTTCTAGATATCACATATTTTTGGACATTAGACTCCAAACCCCAGATGTACTTTCTGACTTTACTGCTTTTAGATACAATATATGTTTCAGCAAACTAAGACTGTTCCATGAAAACTCCCGTATACTGACGGACTGACATGTTTCCTTGTTCCAATCGAAGAAAATCTCTTCTAACTTTCGAACATCCGCTTCAGAACAATGTTACATCTTAAATTTCACCACAAATTCCTCCCATAACATAGTCTTTAGAATATTTGGATCTGAACTTGACAAAATCTCCCACCAATATAGAACACTTGAACTTAGTTGAGACATATCAAACATGACTTTATCTTCCTCTGCACTTTTACTGATTTACAAACTTAATTCAACTTCTTTAAGCCAGCACATGGCTTTAACAGGATCACGTTCTCCGGAAAATTTAGGAGGTTTATAAGCAAGAAACATCTTGATATCCACTCCTTTTTTAACTGAGGATGAAGTAAGGGGTACCATCGTATCTGTTGCCGGTGTACTAGCTCCTACTTCTTCCTGATAATCTGAATCCTTTACTTCTTCCGGATTATTTTGTGTCGAACATCCCAACAGACTTACCAAACTTTCTTGAATTTTTCCCAATTCAGCAACCAACATTTCCTGGGTAATAAAACCAGGATCAGGAGCATTATTTCTACCTCTTGCCCTACCTCTTCCACGAGAACTCTCCTGTACCGATAATTCTTGTTCCATATGTGTTTATGGTTCAGTATTTCTTCCCCTTCCTGGACCCGTACTTCGATTTCATGTTTCATAACATATTTCGGGTCCTCTTCTTGGTTTATCATTCCTCTTCCCCGACCTCTTCAATGTCCGGTAGAAGTCCTTCCTGATTGATTAAGATTAGCTGCCATCTTTTCTTAGTATTCGTATTACTTTAACGTCCTTTTGGTAACAATAAATACACATACGATTATTCACATATAAAAGTATGATAACATGTTTACCCATGGGTCTAATATTTGTAACACACGATTACATCAATCACATGTAATCTAACTTTATCATACTTGTACCTATAATAGGTTCAACTATAACTTATTCACATGTTCATAGTTCCAGTGAAACCTATTATCACATATTCCACACCTTTAGTTTAAGTCTAAGTATTAAGAAAATACTTAGATCCCTTAAACTAAGTGTTGATCCCAGATCTCTCAATAACACTAATAATTAAGTTAAGAATAACCTAATTATAAAGTTTGGATGAATAAAATGATGAACACTCAAGAACGAAAGATTGAGTGTCAAAGGATTCACTTTATTTCAATGATTGTGAAAAGCGTCAAAGAGTCCTGATTACAATAGGCCTAACACCTATTTATACTAGTAATCNTCTAGAGAGACTATCTAGCAAATCTTCTAGGAAAGATAAAGCTTATCTAGACATGGATAATCAACAAAACAAGATAAACTTTGTAGAATCCAGTTGTCGATTAGTCATTTTCAGCTGTCTTCCATGGGGCGTTATTCAACCTTATCTTCATATCTTCATCGCATGCCTCTGGTTGAACTACTATAGAAAACTCCAAGTGTTGATAACCAAAGGGGCTATGAAGATGCTCTTTCCATCGCACCTCTGGTCGATTCATCGACCCTCTGGTTGTGTTGAGGACTTAGCCATTTTGACTTAAAGTCTTCCATAGGCCTTCTGGTTCTTCATCACTTGTTTTTCTTCATTACTTTTACACATAAGAATTATGGGGTCTAACAATCTCCCCCTAAGTAATGAAAGAACAAACATGAACTAATCTAGGAACATTTAAAGCATAAGTGATGAAGAGAGGATAATCTAAAGAAAAACATCCTTTGCCAAATTTTTCATTGGACTAAATGATGAATTCTTACAATGATAAACAAAAAGATATTACAATTCAAATCAAGCTACTTCATTCATGATCTACCTTGTGTAATCTCCCAGAAGCGCATCAACGGTCCTCTAAATCGAATCACTGATGAGATCTGATAAATAAGTTGTTGTCCCTCTCCCATCAGCACATGAGGTCTGCCCAGCCTGTCTCTGATGATCTTCTGAAACCATTTAAGTGTTGTAGTCGAGTACTTGAAGGCTTTAGTCAGTCTAAAGAATTTCTTCGCTCTAAACTCATTCTTGAATACCAATCCCAGTTCTGGTTGAGTTTGGACAGAGGCATATCTCTTCTCTTGCAGGCCTGGAAGGTCTTCATTTGGTTGAGTGTAGGATAGTCTGTCGATGCCAAGTTAAAGAGCAATTTGAAAA
The DNA here is from genome assembly GCF_001531365.2 of Cynara cardunculus var. scolymus. Lineage (NCBI taxonomy): Eukaryota > Viridiplantae > Streptophyta > Magnoliopsida > Asterales > Asteraceae > Cynara > Cynara cardunculus. The sequence goes on from NC_037530.1 coordinate 25,036,031, forward strand.
TCACTCTTAGCTCTGTGCTTCACCAAGGTTTCCATCGTTTGGTGGATTTGCAGAGATGGCTATGGCACTCTTTGAGTCACAGAGGATGGGAATCTTTTCATATTCAAACCCATAGTCCTTAAGCTGAGTCTTTATCCAGAGAACTTATGAACAACAACTAGCAGCAGCAACATATTCTGCTTCTGCTGTAGAGGTTGAAGCACAATTCTGTTTTCTAGATGTCCAACTTACCAATTTGTCCCACAAGAGTTGACAACTTCCAGACGTACTCTTTCTATCAAGCTTGCAACCTGCATGATCTGCATCTGTAAAGGCTATTAGATCAAAGTCAGATTTCTTTGGATACCAGAGACCCAATGAAGGGGTTCCCTTGAGGTATCAAAAGATCCTCTTGACTGCAGAAAGATGAGATTCCTTAGGATTAGCTTGATATCTTGCACAAAGACATGTAGCAAACATAATATCTGGTCTACTAGCAGTTAGATACAAGAGTGATCCAATCATGCCTCTGTAGGTTGTGACATCCACAGATTTGCCTGATGGATCAGCAAACAACTTAGCTCCTGTAGCCATAGGTGTTCTCATCGATGATGAATTTGAGAGAGAGTATTTCTTCAGAAGGTCAGTCACATACTTGGACTGATTGATGAAAGTCCCTTCTGGAGTTTGTTATATTTGAAAACCAAGGAAGAAACTAAGTTCTCCCATCATACTCATCTCAAATTTACTTTTCATCAACTCTGAGAATTTTTCGCAAAATTTTGCATTGGTAGAGCCAAATATGATATCGTCCACATATATTTACACAAGTAGAATGTTACATCCGTGCTTCTTGAGAAAGAGGGTTGTATCGATTGTACCTTTTTCGAATCCATTGTTAATGAGGAAGATGGAGAGAGTTTCATACCAGGCCCTGGTGCTTGCTTCAGCCCATAGAGGGCTTTGTCCAGAAAGTAGACGTACTCTGGATGCTTTGGATCTTCAAACCCAAGGGGCTGCTGCACCTATACTTCTTCTTGAAGCTTACCATTAAGGAAGGAAGACTTGACATCCATATGATAGACCTTGAATCCTTTTTGTGCTGCATAAGCTAGGAATATCCTGATGGCTTCAAGTCTTGCGACGGGAGCAAATGTCTCATCGTAGTCAATCCCTTCTTCCTGGCAGTAGCCCTTGGCAACAAGCTTGGCATTGTTCCTTATGACTATGCCATCTTCGTCCTTCTTGTTTTTGAAGACCCATTTGGTTCCTATGGCCGTCTTCCCTTTGGGTAGAGGCATGAGGGACCACACTTTGTTTTTTTCAAACTGGAGTAGTTCTTCTTGTATTGCATCTATCCATTTTGGATCTTGTAGGGATTCAAAAATCTTCTTTGGTTCGATCATGCTCAGAAAGTTGGTGAAGAGACATTCATTTGCTGTTGCAGATATCGTCTTGACACCAGATGTTGGATCACCAATGATTTGGTGATGTGAATGGTTTTTTGTCCACTTGGTGCATGATTGGGGTTCTGGAGCAACAGGATGCAGTCCTTCATCGACCGATGGAACTGCTTGCTCCCCCTCGAAGACATCATCTCTAGATTTATCTTCTGGCTCTGGTTCTGGTTCTGAAGACATAGAAAAAGTAAAAGGTGAAGTAACATGAGTTTCAGGAAGAGATGTACCTTCAGCATTTGATACTTCATGTTCTTCATTGGCTCTGGAAGTAGGTTTAGCAGTAGGTGCTTGTATAGAGACTACTTCTTCTTCGAAGATGTCTTCAAATAAATGAGCTAACTCTGATTCTTTGGGTTTGCCAAGTGATGAATCAGAGGCTCTCTATTGAAGTCCGAGTCCTGAACTGTTATGTCCAGAAGTCATGTGTGTGGAATCATCAAAGGACACATTGATGCTTTCGATAACGATCTTTATCCTTTTGATGTAGACTCTGTAGGCCTTGGCGGTTTGAGAATAGCCCAGAAAGATCCCTTCATCAGCTTTCTTGTCGAACTTGCCAGTATATTCCCTATCATTGAGTACAAAGCATTTTGCACGCAAAGACATGGAACTATTTGACATTTGGTCTTCTTTGATTGATGAGTTCATAGGGTGTCTTCTGGTGCCTCTTGTTGATGATTGACCGGTTCTGGGTGAAGCATGCAGTGGAGATAGCTTCAGCCCAGAAGGTGATGGGTAACTCTGATGAAGCAAGCATGGTCCTTGCTGCTTCCACGAGGGTTATGTTCCTTCGCTCCACTACTCCATTCTGTTGTGGAGTTCTGGTTGCTGAAAAGTTTTGGGAAATACCTTCATTGATGAGGTATTCATCGATTCTGGCATTTCTAAATTCTGTCCCATTGTCGCTCCTAACTTTTATGAGTTTGCGTTGTAGAAGGACTTGGAGCCTTTTCATCACCCCGATGAGAAGTTCAGGAACATCTGGTTTCTTCTTTACAAACTCAACCCAGGTGTATCTGGAGTATTCATCAACTAGTACTAAGATGTACTTCTTTTCGGAGAGGCTTTGTATAGATATAGGCCCACAGAGGTCTATGTGGATCATGCCCAAGGGCTTGGTGCTGGAGGTTTCTGACTTTGTTTTATGGGAGGCCCGTTTCAGTTTTCTCATCTCGTAGGCTGAGCATAGATGGTCTTTTTTTAAATTTTGATCCGAAATCCCCTTGACCAGCTTTTGTTTGGCTAGCTTCCTTAGAACATCAAAGTTCAGATGAGAGAACTTATGATACCATAGCCAATTTTCATCGCTCTTATGGGATACAAGGTAGAGGATGTCTTGTCTCACAGAGGATTGAAAATCCAGAAGATAGAGATGTTCCCTTTGATGAGTGTGTCGTATCCTTTGATTGTACCCTTACTGTTGTCTCCAAAAGTGATGATGGAGGACAACTGACTTTTATCACCATTCATGTGCCTGGAGCAATCTGAATCTATGCACCATGGTTGCACATGCTGGCCCTGCAAGACAAGTTAAGGTTTTTAGGTACCCATTTCATAATGGGTCCACGTTGGTTAGTCGGAGATACGACCTTTCTCTTTTCATCAGCCCTCTTGGGAGTGGGTTGATTGTCATTACCCTTAGCCTTTCCAGGCTTGGGTCTGTTTTTATTTCCCTTGCCCTTAGACTTGGGCTTTTCCACGTTTTCATTGGTTTGAACATTATAACGATAGACGTGTTTGGAAAATATGCATCGGTGAGTTAACATGTGGTTCCTCAGGTTTTGTAAAAGAGCTAGACATTGGCAATTAAGATTTTTAGGACATGAATGTCTAACTTTCTTTTTATTCAATGAAAATGAAGAAGTAAATGCAGGGAATGAAAGTCTTGTCCTAGCATCGGTTGTTTTTACAAACTTCCTATCTAGTTCAGATTTTTTATTTGTGGAAGGCTTTGTCTTTACTTTTTTCCTGAGGAAGGACTGATTTTCTTCAACTGAATGAGCGAAAAGGTGGTGGTTAGAATTTTCAGAGGCATACCACTTCTGTTTTTGCGCGCGAGTAAACTTAATGAACTTAGATGAGGTATTTGGGCCTTGTGGGGTATCTTTGGCATTCTTGGTGTTACTCAGTTTTACTTTTCCTTTATCTGAAGTTTTCATAGATGCTGAAACATCAGATTTCATTGAGGGTTTGAAGTTTTGAGACTTTTTATCCTCAATGACCTCTGGTGATTCGTAGATTATTTCTTCTTCAGATTCGTAGTCAAGGAAGTCTATCGCTGATTTCTCGAAATCAAAATTATCATGGATGTTTGTGGGAGGTGTGGGTTCAGAGGTTGATGGTTCAGAATGATCTGTTGGGGGTTCCATCGCTTCTGACTTAGATGAATTTCCAATATTACTTGGATGGTTCATCGATTCAGATGATGGTTCCTTACTAAGATTCTCCTTTTCATCAACAGCACTTGCTGATGAAGTGGAATTGATGACCAGAGACTCTGGTTTAACCATGGGATTTCCATCGGTCTCTGGTGTGGAAGCATCGTTCCCTTCATCAGAATTCTTACATGTGTTGTTCTTGTGTGGAAGCATCATATAATTAAGAATAACCTAATTATATAGTTTGGATGAATAAAATGACGAACACTAAAGAACGAAAGATGAATATTCAAAGAATATACTTGAGTGTCAAAGGATTCACTTTATTTCAATGATTGTGAAAAGCGTCAAAGAGTCCTGATTACAATAGGCCTAACACCTATTTATACTAGTAATCTAAACAAAAAGATAACTATCTAGAGAGACTATCTAGCAAATCTTCTAGGAAAGATAAAGCTTATCTAGACATGGATAATCAACAAAACAAGATAAACTTTGTAGAATCCAGCTGTCGATTAGTCATCTCCAGCTGTCTTCCATGGGGCGTTATTCAACCTTATCTTCATATCTTCATCGCATGCCTCTGGTTGAACTACTATAGAAAACTCCAAGGGTTGATAACCAGAGGGGCTATGAAGATACTCTTTCCATCGCACTTCTGTTCGATTCATCGACCCTCTGGTTGTATTGAGGACTTAGCCATTTTGACTTGAAGTCTTCCATCGGCCTTCTGGTTTTTCATCAGTTGTTTTTCTTCATTACTTTTACACATAAGAATTATGGGGTCTAACACTAAGGCTCTGATACCAACTGAAAAAACCACCAAGCAGATAATGATATAAATTCATATAATATACTCATACATCATTATCATAATCATAGCATGTTCCAAAATGTATCTTTACATGACAAGAGAAAATATGGGTTAACAAAAACTTTGCTTGTTACAGCACAAACATCTAAATAACACTTCATTACATTTTTTCCTTGCCTTTATCTTGCGATGATAGATGACTTGCAAAACAGATTAGTCCAAGAATTGAGTGTTAGACCAAAAGGTCTACTGAGTGTATCTTTATCATACAAACAATATATATTTCAAAATCCAAGATTTTAACAAACCTGGGTCTTAATATATTATTTCATCACTCATCTATTGCGGTTACACCGCCTTTTCATCTATCGCGGTTACATCGCCAGTTCATCTATCGCGGTTACACCGCCAGTTCATCTATCGCGGTTACACCGCCAGTTCATCTATCGTGGTTACCAAATATTAATGATTTTCTCTGAACAACTCTTTAGTCAGATAAGATAAAAAATTGCCGACACTTTATCCGGATAATTATGAATCCGGTCAACTCTTTTTAGCCGGATAAGGAATCCGGACGGCATGATAATCGGATGGGAACGCGTATCCGGACAGCATGATAACTGGATGAGAACGCGTATCCAGACAGCATTATAACCAGACTAAGACGTATCCGAACGTTTCCGACGGCGCTAAGACCGTCTTCGGACGTCTTCGGACGGTGCTACGACCGTATCCGGACGTCTCCGGACGGCGCTATGACTGGACAGGAAAACGTAATTCGGTCAACTCTTTAAACAAATATATCTATTGATATTCAACAAAACTTAAACATAAAGCCAATTTAAGCCTTTATTCAAAGAAGGGAATCACTAACACTCACCTTAGTCAAAATCTTAGTTTGAATATGCTTTGCTCTTCTGCCTTTGATGATAAATTTGACCAGGAGACTTTGAGATATGAAAAATGGTAAAACCCCTTCCTCATTCAACCCCACTTACTATATATAGGGTTGTAAACGAACCGAACATTTAGTAAACCGTTTGGCTGGAAGTTCGTTTATTTAATAAATTAACGAATATAAACAATTTTTTTTGTTCGTTTAGTTAAACAAACGAACATGAACAAAAGTCTCGTTCGTTCATTTATGTTCGTGAACGTTTATTTTATATATTAAATTTAATATATAATCTTTTATTTATTTACTTTTTATATTTTTAATATATAATTTAATATGGTTATAATATAAAAGAACTAAATATATAACATTTCATTTTATAAATCGGCCTCTATCAAATTCATACATATACATATAATATGACTGCAAATCAAAAACAACATTAATACTTGTGGTTGTGGATTCATTTTGTTAAATATAATAATACTTATTTTTATTACAAATATAATAAAAAAGAAATGGGTACAAGTCTCGACACCGTTTATATAATTTGAGAATCCGCCGACAACGCTTCCTTCGATGTGCAAGATTCTCTCCAGAGATAATATTTTCCTCTGAAAGTTGTTTAAATTATATATTTATGGTTAAATTTACGAATCAAATTTGATTTTTAAGTAATATTTAGGCTACTCCTCATATGATACTGATAGCACCTTCAACCCTACTCCTATTAAGCATCGTATTTAGGCTCTATAAGTTGATAATTAATTAATAAATTAAACTTAAAAAACTTAGATGATAAATTAAAGGGAAGGTTAATGATACCCTTAATACCTATATAATTATTTATTCATTTTTGTCTTTTTTATCTTTTTATTGTTTTTAATTTTTTTGTTTTTTCTTATATCAGACCTTGTTACATAACATTTACAGATTTACTTGATGATGATTATAAAACATAATACATCGTCATATATACTAGAATA
>NC_037530.1:25042587-25047288 GCF_001531365.2 Cynara cardunculus var. scolymus
TGTAGAACATGTATGATAATCGATGGATGGTTATGAAAAGGAATTTTTGAAGTGTCAAATGCATCTCAACTCAAGAGTGAGGTTTTTTTTTTTACTTTTTAACTTTTATTTAAAAAATAAATAAATACTTATTAATATAAATATTTAATGGTACAATATTATTTTGATAATATTAAAATAACCTAAAAAATAAAGTGTAATAGTTTGTTTTCTCCAAATTTTAAGTTGATTGCTAGTTCCAATTTTAAGGGTGTTACAGGTTCCCTTTTTGTTTAGATTAGCGTGAAGCTATCATACCCTTACCAATTTGATCCTCAAAATGAACCAAACTTGCATATACAATCGAAATTCTAGTTGGTAAGTCGCACCTTACCAATACACTTGACCCTCTTGCAACATGCCAACAACATTTAAAGCTTATAAAAGACATAATATCTATAACACCATTTCCAATAATAGTGCACATGTATCAAAAACTGAAAACATGTAACAACTGATCCTTACTGAAAATCATGTACAAATATCGATAATTACGAAAACATCATGTCATACATAAGTATACATCCCATCTTGTAAGTCCTATGAAGACTTCATTTTGGTTAACAAGTTATTAGATCTAGGGTTATTTGTATTACTTTTAATATTATAATATTCGATATTGTTGAATAAACATTTAGTTTGTATATTTGTTCAAGGTCACTCCCCTACCCAATGACTAATAGCTCTCCAACCGTGTTGTTCGCCACTCAGGAATGACAAGCTCATATGGTTGGCTATTCTAGGTTACATACGATTCCTAGAGCGATATCTTTGGTATGGTGGCCAAAAAATTCAACAAAGCACAAATCTAACTCGTTTTTATTCTTTTTCTAACCATGAATTTCATACTAATTTAAATGATAATCATCCCATGAACTTGTTGCTATTAGACCACCAACTACACATGTTTACTACATACTAATTCATCAGTCTTACTTATTTCTTCATTGCACAACTCTGGCTCCATTTTCGCCTCAAAAAATACAACATTTTCTTCTATTTTCTCTTTGATTTCTTTTATTTGCTTCTACTACTTTCCTCCGATATAAATGAGATGAAAATGATACCATTAGCACTCGTTTGGAAGATTTAACTCCCCTCCTCAACCGTTAGCTCTCATTCCCCGTATTTGAACGTGCCTTTCCCACTTCCAAATTACACTACCATAGAAAATAATTTTTTTACGTAGTTATAGGAAAACCATGTAAAAAACTACACGTTTAAAAAATACTTTTTACACAGATTTTGGTAAAGAAATCACGTAAAAAGGTATGCTTACTTTTTTACATGATTTTACCACAAACCATGTAAAAAGTATAAGAACTTTACACGGTTATTAGGTAAACACCGTGTAAAAAGATCTATGCACCTTTTTACATCATTTCTTTTACCTAAGCCATATAAAAAATTCGTAAAAATATAAATTAGACTAAACTTCATTAACCTCACACTCTCGTCTTGTAAATCCACATTTGAAGTTTAAACATTTTTAGAACTTTTAACTTTATCTTAACTAAATTCAATGTCTAATTCAACATATGACTCATGGATTTTTTTTTTAATATTGTTGAAGTTTTAGGAGATTTCCCCAGCCCATAAAGAGCTGTAGTTACATACAACTCTCAAAAGATAAAAAGAGAAAGAGCTATGAGTCCCAAATAACTCTTATGCAGATGGGGCTGGAGATCCAGAAATGCCACTTAACCTAAAGAAAGGTCGACCTGAGAACCGAATATTCATTGAGGGAAAGGTATGATTATGATATAAATGGAAGTATATGAAATCCCGAAGAAACAAACACACTAACAAATAATAACATGCCATACATTAAACAAAATTTAGATGAACACAATCCAAAAATATTTAAAATCTATACCTAACATGTTTTGTTATTTATTTAGAATTTCTTAATAAATAAAAAATATTATAATCATAATTAAACGATTATTCAAAGAAAAAGAAGCTTCTAATAATTAACGGAAAAAACATTTTGTAAGACAAAAAAAATATGTATCTTAATGAAATGATCATTCAAAGAAAAAGTATCTTTCATAATTGACCAATAGATAAAAAGAATTAACCGATGTTTACCAACTCTTACCGGGTAAGTGTTGTTTGGGTAAGAGTGCTGATCCGAGTAAGTGTTGTCAAAATAAGAGTGTTTACTAAATATTTTTGATAAATGCTTACGAACAATAAAAATGACCATTATAACCTTATTTGTAATTATATGTTGAGTAATATGTAATTATGTTTGTTATTAATAGTTTAATGGAAGAAAAAAGAACAAAATGCATAATTTAAAAATGGAAATGTTGGTAGTTCAAGTTAACCGTTCTTGTTTTAACTCATCAAAGACCATCTTTTTTATGACCCGCTAGGTACCATGTAGCAACACCAGCGTGTTATACGATGAGTATAAATATTCTTTTAGTTTACTTTTGTTTTTAATTGCCTTGCATTTTTTGCAATATGTATAAAAGAAATCAATCAATATTAGTATATCATCAATATATATAAGGTAGGGCTCACGTGAGATAAACATGTTTCGTGAGTCTTGTGAGCCTACATTTTTACACATGAAACATCACAGTAAAACATTGTGAAGTTAAAAAAAATCGAGCCTTCACAGCAAAAAACATTGTTAAAGGTTACCTTCACAGCAAAAACACTGTGAAGGTTACATTCACAATGTTTTGATGTGAAATTTCAAGTGAAAAAATGGTCTATTTGGTCTCACGAAAACAACCTGATCTCACATGATCTCTAATCTATACATATATATATATATATATGTGTGTGTGTGTGTGTGTGTTGGGGGGGGGGAGGGTTGGGTTCACGTGAGATCAACCTGTTTTCGGGAGATCCGTGAGACTACTTTTTTACAACTTCACAGCAAAACGTTGTAGGTAAAAAAAAGCCGAATCTTCACAGTAAAAACACTGTGAAGGTTACCTTCACAGCGTTTTGATGTGAAGTTTCAAGTGTAAAAAGGTGATTTTACGGGTCTCACGAAAACAAGATGGTCTCACGTGATCCCAAGTCTATATGGGGTTGGGTTCACGTGAGATCAGACTATTTTCGTGAATACCGTGAGACCACAAAATAACACTTGAAAACTCATAGCAAAATATTTTGAAGTTAAAAATAAAAAACTACAATACTTCGCATCAAAACACCTAAATTGCTATTTATCTTTCATTTTTAAACCAAAACTTCTCATTTAATAAACCAACTTTTCATTTTTTCCGATTATAATTCATTATTGAATTTATACTTACAACAATCATTTTATTTATAAGTTTCTATCTTTAATAATCAATATAATTAAAAATTATGTTTTTTTAATTATTTTTTGTAACTTTTAGATAAGTCTATTTATTTATCTTTTAGATAGAACAAGTATGGTAAACAAAGATCTGACTCGGGTAAGCATATATTTGACGTTGGTTGGGTAACATCTCGGTCAGCATTTCGGTCAGATCCGTGATTTGATAAACACACCGACTACTAACTGAGTCAGATTGCTGACCGAATCAACGTGATCAGCAGTTAGTAGATAGCCCTTAAATGTCTGATTAATAGAACTACATTACTTAACAAACTAATCGAAACATATAAGAATCAATTAGATATAAATTTAATATTAATAAATCCCAAACAAACAATGTTATATTTTAATCAATTCGCATACTTAATGATAAAAATTCTTAATAACAAATAAAGAAACCTGCATCAAAAGTTTAAAAAAGATTAAAAAGAAACTTATAATTATAAAGAGAAGAGTATTCAAATGAACTGATTTATATATTTTCGTTAAAAGTATATTTTGTAACTATTATTTTGATGGTTGCAAGTTAATTATTGGTTGATAAACTATCATTTTATTAAAATATTCGCTAATAACTAATAATCATATTTGATAAAAACTAACTACTAAGGGGCCGTTTACTAAACGCTTATCCGCTAAGTACTTACCGAGTAATTTTCCTCACCAGATGAACATGACAAGAGCCAAAAATCTTACCCGGTAAGAGTGATGATAAGTATTGAGAGTCTTACACAATAAGTTAGTGTGAAGGCTCTTACCCGGTTAAGCGCTTACCAGGTAAATTGTTGTCTAGGATATGTTTTGATGTACTACTATCTTACCCAATAAAATAAATTATAGTGTTGACTCATAATGTTAAACACTTACCGGATAAGCCCCTAAGTCAATTAATAGATGTAAAATGATTAAAATAAACATATTAAAAATTATTCAATTCTAACAATGAATAATATAATTAAAACGAACAATTAATTGGTTGGATTCAAAGAAAAACACCCCTATTTTATGATGATGCAATAACTCTATGAAAAATCATACAAGATATAACATAATAAGTGTCAAATTAATATGTTTGCACCAATTTTTGTTATATTTTGATTTAAGAATTTAGTGGTTGTTTTTTTTTATCTATGCTATCTTATAAAACATTCGGCTAAACCTCTTAAAACTCTTAAAATTTCATCCCTATCCGATTTCATTTCATATCTGAATTCTTGTAACTAACTGCAGAAAAACACAATCAAATACAGGATAAACATCTCATTTTAAATATAAAAAATCTAAAATATAATTAGTATAATCATTAAATTCTAACAGAATACTTAATTATT
>NC_037530.1:25049278-25075276 GCF_001531365.2 Cynara cardunculus var. scolymus
TGCATATTACTTAAAATTCAAGATTACAAGTAATTATGCATAAGTACAACTTATTAAAACTCGATGTTTGAATTCATATAAATAACCGTGGATAAACATAATCAAATAGAGGATGAACATATCATTTTAAAATATAAAAAATTTAAAATATAATTAGAATATTTTTAAATTAATTTTTATTAGGTATTATACTTTAAAGTATTTACCCATTATTGCATTAGGTTAACCTATAACCTTTTGAACTGGTATTTCTAGGTTGGTGTGTCATAATTAAAATGACGTGGAAGATATAGGCTACGCTTACATGTCATCGAAAAACTTATTTCAAAAACCATTTTAAAAAACAAAAATCCATCCCTTCCCTCACTCACGACTCTTCCAATTCTCATATGATAAACATCAACTTTAAACCCTCGTCTGATAAACATCGACATCTTCCAATTCTTATCTAATAAACATTTTCGTGTCCATCATGGTCTCTCTCATCCTTGTCTCCTATGTAATTTTTCTATAAGTAATCATTTTTACGTCTTCAATTTTTTATTTTTTTTTATCAGGTCACATATGGGATTTTCGTTATGCCTTTATTCGTCTTCATCCCCTGATTTTGGTTACCATAGATAATGGCAAAAACCCATTTAATAAATTTTAGATTTTTATCAAAATGGGGGAACCTAAAAATTTTGTGATTGATTCTAGTGGAAAACGTTGCCATGACAATGGCAAAAACCCCAATCAGGAAGCCCTGTAAAACTTAATTGTCTTATAATTACTTATGAATAATCAAGTAGACTAGCCCTTTGGGACATTAAGGGGCAGCCCGATAGGAGCTTAATGGACTGCATAAAGGATATGGTTTATTCGCATAACCATATCCAGCTGTTTGGTAAGGCTTATTCGGCCAGCCATCGGCTGAATTACTTAGCTAGGAAAGTGATGTCCTTTGTACTCAACCCTTCATAACATTTTATTCCCCTTTTACCTTTTCCCTCTTTTCCCCTTTTACTTCCATGCCCTTTCTGATGGGATAGCGATTTCGATGGGGTAGCGACGAGGGGTCGTGAAAGGAGGGACGGAGTGAGTTTGGCTTGTGGAGAGTGAGTGAGAGAGAGATTTCGACAAGAGATGGTTTGGGGTGAGAGAGAGATTCCTCGAGAGGGTGACAAGGAGTTTTTGTTGGCTTGGTGGGGGACAGAGGAGAGTCGGTGAGCGAGATAGAGTGAGTTCTAGGAGGTAAGCCGAAGAGAGGGGGGCGAGATAGAGAAAGAGATCGGGGAGGCAAGCCGAAGAGAGGGGAGGCAAGGGAGAGAGAAAGATCGGTGTTCAGTGTTCGAGGAGGCAAGCCGAAGAAAGGGGAAGCGGGAGGGAGGATCGGTGAGAGAGAGATCGAAGCCACTGAGTGGAGAGACAGGAGAGGGGTGGGTTTCGAGTAGGGGAATTCAGGGAGAGAGGCAGAATAGGGAGAACCGAATAGGGGTAAAATGGTCATTTCTGGTAATTAAAATTCATTTATTTAATATTTTTATCAAACAGTAAAAAATATAGACTGGGGTAAGATGGTCATTTTTTACATTCAAACGGTTTATTCAGCACGACAACCGAACAATAACTTATCTGTTATTATACAGACAACTTTATCAATACATAAAATTTTATCCATTGATGTATGCGTAAAGATGTATGAAATAAGTTATTTCCACATTTTTTTTCTATTTTTTTCTGATCCAAAAGGCAATAATTAAAACCTAGTTAGTCAGTGATACAAGCATTATACTAAATTATTCATGGGAATCGCATTCGTTTCACCCATGGCGTCTCCTGTTGGTGCGACCACTACAACCCAAATATTTGTTATTATGAATCATCCTTTCCTATTAGTTACTACAAAATATCTTAAAATGGATTATTAGAATTCTTACCAACATTGTTTGCTCCATGCTATTAGTTTGTTGATCTAGATTCTTACTGAGTACTTATGTCAACCAAAAAATGAAATTAGTTAATCTGATTGTTTCAGTCATTAAAAAGGACTCTAGTTGGCATGTGTTTGTACCTGGAGATGACTCTGTAAGTGGTATAAAATAAGCCCTTGAATTCCCATTAGCTTGAAGACTGATTTTGGAGTAGCCTCTGTAACATAAAATAAATTAAAAGTTGATAAGTTATTTTCCTTCATTTCTCTTTCTTTAGTATAACTTTTCAGAATTGCACTTACTATCTACTCCTCCAAGTTGGTTAACTACTTCTATGAAATGTTCATGGAGGTCTGGTGTCCATTTACTTCTATGAATCGTTCATGGTTGACTGCTTCTGTAAACCATCCTCTTCTCCTCATATAAGTTCATGTTTCTCTCAGATTGATATTCTTGCTTTTATTGTAGTTCATGTATCCTCTTCTCCTCATACAACATCTACAACAATATCCTTCGAGGCACATTACACGGGTGTTTTTGTATTTTTGCCATTTGAATATGCTAATGGTTGAGAAAATATTTTTGGAAGTTTTGACATTGGCAACATGGAATATATTGATTTTTTTTTTTTTTTTTGAAGAATGAAACACGCATATTTTGTGAAAATGTATATTTTTGTGTTCATGGTAAAGGCTTAGAAAATGGTTTGAGATTGCTTAAATGTAATGTGGATTGTAAAAGTTTTGTTCAATATGCACTCAAAAGTAGGGAGAAGATTGATGTGTATTTGGATGATTATGTTGAAGACCTAATAGAGTACTTGAGAAAAGATGGTAGTGATAATGATGGTGATAATTCATCTAATCTTGATGATTTTGTTTCTGATGCTCCTTCTCTAAATCACATATCCGAAGGTGAAGATGAAATTATTGAATTAAGACAAAAAAAATTAGGTATGGTTTAATGACACACAAATATATTAGAGAAGAGCATGATAATGTGAGAGAAGAAGATTTGATGCTTTTGAACATGAAAAGTTTTTGAATGATCTTAGTGGGGAATTAGAAAGGGATAATATTTTTTAGATCATTATAAATAATGATGAGGACCATGATCTGGCACAAGAAGGTGGAAAATATCCAATGCATAATATGAAAACACATTGTTAGATCATGAAACCTATATTAGATGAGAGATATGAAAACCCAACGCAACTCAAAGAATGAATAACAAATTATGCATTAGCCAATGTTACCAATTTGGTTTCAAAAGGAATGATCATACTAACCTATTAGCAAAATGTGGAAGGGAAGTTAACTCTGATCAACTGAAATGCCCGTGGAGATTATGGGCAACTTGGATGGAAAGTGAGAGATCGTTCCAAGTGAAATCTCTTGTGGATGATCATATGTGTGCAAGAAACTTCAATTTTGCTTCATTGATGAACTATAAGTTTATTTCTAAGAAGTTTACCAATCGATTAAGGGAAAATTTTGATATGAAGTTAATGGACTTGCAATTTTCTATAATGAAGAAATATAATTGTTTTAGAGAGCACCAACCAATGTGTTGGGTCTAGGACACACGATTAGTGCATTTGAGCAAGGTATGAAGAAACATTATGATAAACTTTGTGAGTACGATGAAGAAGTTAGAAAAACAAATCCTGGATCTACAGTAAAAATGAGTGTTAAAGTCAATCCCGATGGGAAGACTTACTCTCAAACCTTGTATATATGTTTACAAGGATTGAAGGAAGGCTGGATTAGTGGTTGAAGAAGGGAATTGAGCTTGATGAGTGCTTCTTAAAGATAATATACAAAGGAGAGTTGCTTTCGGATGTTGGTCGAGATGGGAATAATCATATATTCTCAATTGCGTAGGTTGTGGTGAATATTCAAAAGAAAGAAAATTGGACGTGGTTTATCGACTTGTTGAAAGATGACCTATCTTTGAATGATGGTGCTAATACGGCTTTGGTTTTAGATCAAAATGAGATACATTTTGTTTTGCCTTTTTTGCGTCTGTTTCTCCATAGTAGGGTGTGGTGTTGGTCCCCACACATCAGAGTGAATAAGATCAAATGGAGAAACAAACTAAAATTGATTTATTTGAGATGGTAAAGAAAAGTGTTTGCCAAGTTGACAAGATAAACAAGAAACATGTTCAGAAGTAGTGTTTCCTAATAACCCAGAACTAGTTAACAATGTTATTCTAGCAATTGAAAAATGCCCTAAATGAGCATGCATATATCAAATGATCAAATACTAGAAACGAAAGAAATTAGATGAGATGATGGTAGATGAAGATAGACGGCTTAAATCATCCGACTAACTTTACAGCTTACTCCAAGGGTCTGCTTGGTCTTCGGATCCTGTACAATACAACCAGAAAAAGGTGAAACAGGACAGTTAGACCAGATTCCATAAGTAGAATTGGAGGGAGGTTATGTGTTACCATTTTCCTTGGTTGATATGAAGCTGTAACACTTGCATCATGTCCATCATCTGGGGTTACTTGTTGACTCCACATATTCACCATAATGAGCTATCACACACATGACAATCATCATGCCAATTAATTCTTTATAAGATTAACAATTTATTACATACTATTACACTCATCAACCATTATAACAATAAAAATTTCAGGTACTCACACATAATAATATATTTCATAATAGTATGGGCCATATGAGATTCTGAATATATTACACATAAGAATTTTCGTTACCATCATTACAATTTTCAATTAGTGTATTTTTGTACGTCCTATTGCTCTCATATCCTATAAATTCTACCCATGACTAAGGAATTTACCTCTGAAATTTCACAGCTTAAGTCTAGGCATCTAAATTCATATATAGTTCACTTAAAGTAAAAGCTTTGATACCAACTTGTAACACCCCAAGAATGGGACAATAAAAATTTCCAACAATAACCGAAAATATGGTACATAAATATCAAGGTACGAGCTTTCCCAAAGAGGAAACTTAAATATGTCAGTTAATTACAATTTATAACAAAAGTTTGAGGATAACAAATCTAATTCCATAAGAGAACAAGATTACAATCGGGTCTCACCTAAACCGTCAAAAATGATTTCAAGTGAAAATGGTCCCCAAAGCTCTCTAAAGAGGCTAAAAGACCACCTAAACAACCCCACCTCTAAGACCTGAGATACATGCCGACACCAAACAAATGTTAAACCAAAAAGCCTAGTGAGCATAAACATGGAGATAAATAATCAAAATTTAATGAAAGAATTCTAATTTATAACAAATAGAATTTGTATAAGTCCAATCCTCATTTCACGTATACCATCCTTTTTGGAACAAGGAGGGAGACCCATATCCACTGAGAGTAGCGGGAACACAAAAATATGCCTCTCACCCAATGGTATTAGGTGAACATATCTATGTATAGAGTCTAAGTGTCCGATGACCTTTAATAAGTTTCACCTCAAGAATAGGTTGACCTTAGTGTCTATTCCCATGAATAACACCTCAAGACTCACATACACGTAGTGCCTACCTCCAAGCTAGCACCTTAAGTTTAGTAGTTCTTAGTTCCTACCTTTTCGAGTAGCACCTCAAGACTCAACCTTCTTAGTGCCTAATTAAAAGTCAATGTAATCATGAATCCCAAATGAAAATTTCTAAAAAATAAATATTGAGGTAACTCCCCATTTATTATATTTGGAAGTTGCTGAACAAGTTTATAAACTCATCTATAGTCACGAGACTAGCATTTAAAGACAAAGTTCCTAATTTAGGTCAATAATTCCAACAAATATGATTATTATGAAAATGCCATGATGATGAACCAAGTACCATGTAAACTTTTTCAAATGACTATTAACATAGAAAGAATCATTATCATATCCTCAATGTAGTGATTTATCACAAAATGCATAAAAGTTCATCGAAGATGGGTATGTGACCAAATCACTAAATGATTATTTAAGACTTCAAATTAAAGACTGAAATGAAGCTAAAAAACAAATTTAGGCATGTATCTAGTTTTACAAAGCATTTAAAAACCCACTTGCTAGGTTTTTAGAGAAACCTTAGAAAACCAAGCAAAATCCTAGAATTGGTGGAGATGAACTTAGATCTTGATCCTAGCTTGAAGTCTTCTAACTATGAAGATTTGAAATGCTTAGAGAGGTTCGACTTTAACTTAGATAGAAACCCTACAGAATTAATAGAGGAATAAGGAGGTGATGATAAGAAGTAAATGTAATAAAAAATCGGGATTTTGTGGTGTTATGGCCTCCTGACAATCCTTCTAGGCGATTGTGCCCAGTGGCACTATCATCTGAACTGTACTGAGGCCTCCTTCTCTTATAGCAATCCTGACAGCTATTGTGCTCAAATGGCACTATCTCGGGCACTATAGCCTAACTTGTACCTAGAGTTTCTCAATTTCCATCCATTTGAGCCATTTCCTTGCCTAACATGTGAAACTCAAAAGACTTAATTCAAGGAATTAACCAAAAATATTTTAAAGGTAAAAGATAGAAAAATCTTGGAATTTCACTCACCAAAATCCGAGTGGTACAATCCTCCCTCCTTGGAAAGGGCTTCGCCCTCAAAATCTAGTCCTAAGCTAAAAGATATGGCCCCTTCATGTCCTCTTCAACATTGCAAGTCATGTTTGCATCTCAATTATGCTTTCATTAAATGTTGACCATAATTACTTCTTTGTGACGAAGCTTCTTTGACTTCCTCTCCAAAATGGCATACAATTCTTTTACACAACGATTACTCCCTCTAATTTTGGACAAAAGAATGGCACTCTCTTTCTCTGCTAGGCATTTACCTAGGTAACATATGTGAATTGTATTATGAATCCATTCCATTTTCGGTGGTAATTCTACTTTTCTATGCTTGTAGACTGACCCGACTCAAAATAATAAGGGGTTCAAGAAAGCGAGGACTAAGCTTCCCACGTTTTCCTAATCGAATTATACTTTTCCATGGAGATACCTTCAACACTACCCGATCTCCCACTTGAAACTCAATCGGTCTCTAATTTTTGTCAGCATAACTTTTTTGCCGATCTTGGGCCGCTTTTAAAAATTCTTGAATGCCTTTTACCTTATCCACCGTCTCTTACAATTTCGGGTTTGGGTTAATTGTTTCTCTCCCACTTCAATACAACACACATGACTTTTACATTTCCGACCACATAAGGCCTCGAATGGTGCCATTCCAATGATAGATTGATAGCTATTATGGTAAGTAAACTCCACCAAAAGTAGGTGATGGTCCCAGTTACTACCAAAATCGACAATTCATGATCTCAACATGTCTTCGAGAGTTTAAATAGTTCTTTTTCTTTGACCATCCGTTTGAGGGTGATACGTCATGCTCAACTTTATCTTCATGCCCAACTCCTTATGTAGGCCATCCAAAAACTTTGAAGTAAAATGGATATCCCATCTGAAATATAGACAAAGGTAAGGTACCCCATGCCTTGAGATCACCTTGTCAATGTATAACTTTGCCAACTTATCCATTGGTAAGGTTTCTTGCATCGCTTAGAAGTAAGCGCTCTTAGTCAATCGGTCTACTACCACCTAGATTGTGTTGTGACCCCTCAATGTCCTTGGTTATTTTGTTACAAAGTCCATGGTAATGTACTCCCATTTCCATTCTGAAATCTCCAAGGATTGAAGTCTTCTATAGGCCTTTGGGGTTCCGCCATGACTTGAAGACAAGTAACGCATCTCTCTACATAATTAGCCACATCAAGTTTCATGATTGGCCACCAATAACTCAAATTTAAATATATGTACATATTTTTGCTACCCGGATGAATGGAATACTTAGACTTATGAGAGTCCTCTAACAGCAATTCCTGATTTCCTCCTAGTCCATGACCTCCGCCTTGAGTCCATGACCGTCTTCTATCAACAAATCACGTTGTTTCACCAGGACCTCCATCTTGATATTTTCTTCTATAAGTTCTTTGGCTTTACTCGTCTTGATTTTCTTGATTAACTCTAAATATTTAGCTCATTTTGATCAAAAATGTACTTCAAACTTTCATGATCGATGAAAAGAGTACATTTCATGCCATAGAGATAGTTGATATGTGTTGAGAATTCAACAATAATGCATATGTTTTACGTCTTTTTAGTCAAAATTAGTTTCCTTTCATTCCCACTTTGAGTCATTTTGATTTATTTTTTTATACCTTTGTTATGGAGCTACAATATTGTGGTTAAACTTGTTGGGACACAAAGATACAAGCTAACGAAGAATTTTTGCTAAAACAGCCTGATGCTACAACATTGCAGCAGCAACCACCTGATACGTGCACGGTTTTGCGAGGGCTTAACGATTAAGTTGCTGACTTTTCGATGCTGAATGGAAGACAACTGGAAAACAGCTGGAAGATTTTTTTTAATGAGGGATTTTTGAATTAATATGTCATCATGTACTTAAGATTCCCTTTATTAACTTTTGGACATTAACTAATGGTTAATATCTTTGGTGTTTAGTGCAAGGCTTTGTGTATAAATAGGGGGCTTAGCCTTGTGATTTCCATACATCTTATAACATATTTCTAAGATCAAAATAAGCTTGTTAGGGCTGATTTTGGGAGAAACTTTTGAGAAATCCAAGTTCTTGAAATTTAGCTTTTATCTTTAAATTTCTTGTTCTTTATTTTATGTTCCTTTACGTTTATTGTTATTTACTTTCTGTTATTTAATTTCCGCAATTTACATTCTCGTCATTTATTTTATAGCAATTTACATTCCCGTCATTTACATTCCCGTCATTTACTTTCTCGTTATTTATTTCCTCATTATTTACTTTACGGAATTTACGTTTATGTCTTTACTTTCCGTCATTTAATTTTACTTTCCGTTATGAGTAGCTAAGCTTTTATAGCTTGGGTGTGAGACGGAAAGGTGAGATTTTTCAAACCAAACAAAAGTAGCTAAGTGTTTTCGTAAATGACGTTCCACTGTTTCATTCGAGTTTTTATAAAATCAAGCACACTTCTTGACGGGTTGATCACTTTATAAGAGTTAAATTGCAATCGACTTAGAGATAAGCCATTAATAAGCATGTCAACTTGAATGACATAAGAGGTAGACTTGAGAAAGTTGCCGACAAGGAGACTTGTCATTTATGTTTTTCAAAATTTAACTCCTGATGGGTTGGTCACTCTTCGAAAGTGTCAAAGTGTGATAGATTCATAGATGAACTATCAAGAACACGCCAACTCGATTGATATGGGAATCGACTCGAGAGAGTGATTTTTAACTAAGAAATTTGTTTATCCATATATTTTGAAAACACCATCTTGTCACTATCCCTGGTCCGGACACCACATAGAGATATGGGTGGAAAGCTATAATATAGTGCAATGGTGAAGTCCGAGAGGAATGCCTTCAAAATAGATGGTGGAACTTAGTTTCGAAACACTGCTTGTTGTAGCATTCCTATAGCATTGGCTGCTGGAATTTGTGTTTGGGTCTCACCTTAAGTCTTACACACTTGCTTCTTTTATATATTCTGTATTCTGTTTTAATTCACCTTAATATCAAACAAAAGTCTTCAAAATCGTCATCTGAAATCATCTCTTTMATTGGACTCTAATTTAATTTTGGCTACAATCTCCGTGGACGATAATCCGGTACTTGTACCACTTATTACTTGGAAAGACGATGTTGGGCCATATTGTATATTTGCTTTGTGGCCCAATTTCATTAGTCTAAAGGTGTGAGATATAACCGACCAAGTTTTTGGCGCCGTTGCCAGGGATTGCTTTGCTAAAAGTTTTATTTTGAGTAAATTAAAAGATTTGATTTTTGTTGTAGCATTGGAATAGTTTTTGAAAAGTGGTGTATGCCACAGTCACATCGCGGAGAATTTTTCGAATTTGATCCCAACATTGAGAGAATGTTTCACCATCGGAGGAGGGCTCAAAGAGCAATTTTTGCTCTCTACTCCCTCCAAACATGGCATTACCTCCCCCAATCATTCCGGAAATACCGCATTTGGACAATCAACCACCGGGTTTTGAACCAATTCCACCATTCCTGAACTTTCAACAAGGACATTCACATCATGATAATGATAATAATTTGGACACATAATCGGACCATAATGAACAACAAAGAGCACAAACTCCGAACATCATTAATTTGGCAAATTCCAAAAATGGAAGGATCATGGATTATGCTATTTCGGATTTTGAGCAATTGAATTCCGGGATAGTTAGACTACATATGACCGCTCTCCATTTCGAACTAAAATCGATAATGTTTCATATGTGGCAAACGAATGGCCAATTTGTCGGATTACCTTCGGAGGACCCACATTCGCATTTAAAATCTTTTATGGAAATCACATATGCTTTCCTGATCCCGAGAGTGTCAAATGACGCTCTCAGACTTACTTTATTTCCATTTTCACTGAGGGATCGCGCAAAAGCATGGTTTAATTCTTTAACTTCGGGTTCTGTGCCTTCGTGGAGTAACATGGCGGAAAGTTTTTTGCGAAAATATTTCCCACCAACAAGGAACGCTAAGTCCAGGAATGAAATCTGTCTTTTTAAACAAATGGACGATGAAGTTATTCCTGACGCGTAGGAAAGGTTTAAAGAATTGTTGAGGAAATGCCCACACCATGGCATTCCGTACTGTATTCAACTTGAGATATTTTACAATGGGTTAAATCCCATGGAAAAACAAATGCTCGACACGAATACAGGCGGAGCCTTCACAGTTATGACCTATAATGAAGGATATAAAATCCTGGAAAAGATATCAGCCAACAATGGGCACTGGCTGACCCACGTGCTCAATCACAGAAAAAGACTGTTGGGATACATGATGTAGATGCATACACTGCATTAACAGCTCAGCTTACCTCCATGACCAACATGCTGAAAATTTTAACTTCTGGTCAGGGAGGACAGCAAGCTGCTAATACACCTGTCCCAACAGTCCTATTTGTGCAATGTGTGTGCTGTGGTGGAGATAATTCATATGAACATTGTACTCATAATTCTGAATCACTAAATTATGTTCATAACCGAGCTAATCCATATTCCAACAATTATAATGCCAGTTGGAGACGACACCCGAACTTTTCCTGGAACAGTCCAAGTTTAAATCCACCAGTCCATAAACAGCAAGGAACTTCCAATTTCCAACCACAACATCATGGAAACAGTTCTAACTCTCAGACTACCAACAAAGTTTTCAGAATTCACAACCACCTTTTCAGACCAAACCTCCTCCACAGACAGAATCATCTTCTTTGGAAGTAATGATTAAAGGACTTTTTGCACATGCACAAGCCCAAAACCAAGCTTTGATTAATCAACTAAGTGCGGCCATCAGAAATTTAGAGACTCAAGTCAGTCAACTTGCGCTTAACCAGAATAATCGAGCCCTTGGTACCTTGYCCAGTAATACAGAGGTCCCTAGAGACCTAGGTAAGGAACATGTGAAAGTAGTGACCCTGAGTTGACAAAAAAAGTTCAAAATGATAGTATACCCAATTTGACAGAAGCTGATGCTACAACATTGGTTCCTGCCAAAGAAAGACCGATCGAACCCTTAGAGAAGCAAGCATCCGAGACCACCACTTATGTCCCCCCTATATCAGACTTTCCATTACTCTTTCCTGAGGATGCTCGAAAAAAGTCAGAAGAAACTAAGGTTTTAGAGACCCCTAAGCTTGATGCTAAAATTTCATCTGAACCTCCAAAGGGCACCATAAAGACCCAAGGCATTCAGGACCTATCTTGCTCAACTCATCCAAGTAAGAATGTGATAAGACCAGTCCCTCCTTATGTTCCTTACCCCCAAAGGTTGAGGAATCAAAAAGAGGAACTGCACTTTAAGAAATTCTTGGATGTGTTTGAAGAATTGCACATCAACATCCCGCTTGTTGAGGCAATTGAGCAAATGCCTAGTTATGCCAAGTTTCTGAAGGACATCCTAAGTAAGAAGAAGAAGTTGACCGAATATGAGACTCTAGCCCTTACTGAAGGATGTAGTGCACTTTTGACCAATAGCATACCCCCAAGCTAAAAGACCCAGGGAGTTTTACCATTCCTTGTTCAATAGGAGGGAAGGAGATAGGGAAAGCCCTATGTGACTTAGGAGCTAGTATCAACCTTATGCCCTTGTCTATTTTCAACACCTTAGGCATAGGAGAAGCTATACCTACCATAGTCACACTCCAATTGGCCAATAAGTCCATAGCATACCCTAAGGGGAAGATTGAAGATGTGTTATTGCAAGTTGACAAGTTCATATTTCCGGCAGACTTTATCATTTTAGATTTTGAGGCAGATAAAAACATTCCTATTATTTTAGTAACACCATTTCTAGCCACCGGAAGAACTTTGATAGACGTCCAAAAAGGAGAGTTGACCATGAGACTCCAAGRCCAAAAAGTCACCTTTAATGTCTTCAACTCTCTAAATTACCCTGATTACTTGGAAGAGTGTTCAAAAATATTTGAGATAGAGGAAATGTGCTTTGAAGAAGGAATTCAGAAGAACTTTAAGTTGGAAGAGGAGTGTGATGAGGAAATAGAAGAGTATGTTGAGGAAATAGAGGAAATAGGAAATGATGTTGTCCTTGTGAATGCTGTAGCATTTGAGCTGCTGGAAAATAGTGAGCAAAAAGACTTTACCCCGTCCATTATATCACCACCTGACTTGGAGTTGAAGCAACTCCCATCCCATCTGAAATATGCTTTTCTAGGAGAAGAAGGAAAATTGCCTGTCATTATCTCATCTACACTAGAATTGTATCAAGAAAAGAAACTTGTGGACATGTTGAAATTACACAAAAAGTCCTTAGGATGGACCATTGATGACCTTAAAGGGATTAGTCCCTCCATTTGTCAACATAAGATCATCTTAGAGGATAAGACTTTCACATCCATAGAACCTCAACGAAGGCTGAATCCTGTCATGAAAGAGGTAGTCAAAAAGGAAATTTTGAAATGGTTAGACACCAGAATTATTTTCCCGATAGCCAGTAGTTCTTGGGTTAGCCCAGTCCAGTGTGTTCCAAAAAAGGGAGGGTTCACAGTCATCACAAATGATAAAAATGAACTTATACCCACTAGAGTTGTATCAGGTTGGAGAATATGCATAGACTATAGGAGACTAAACAAGGCTACTCAAAAAGACCATTTTCCACTACCTTTCATTGACCAAATGTTGGACAGGTTAACCGGAAAAGAGTACTACTGTTTCTTGGATGGTTATTCAGGGTACAATCAAATAGCCATTTCTCCCGAAGACCAAGAGAAAACCACATTTACTTGTCCTTATGGGACCTTTGCTTTCAGAAGAATGCCATTCGGACTGTGTAATGCTCCTGCCACCTTTCAGAGGTGTATGATGTCCATATTTTCGGATATGCTTGAAAAATCCATTGAAATATTTATGGATGATTTTTCTGTATATGGATCATCATTTGACAACTGTTTGGAAAATTTGAAAAAAGGTTTGGAAAGGTGTGAGGAGACAGACTTGGTCCTAAATTGGGAGAAATGTCACTTTATGGTCAAGGAAGGAATTGTTCCTGGGCACTTAATTTCAAAAAGAGGGGTTGAGGTAGATAAACCAAAGCTTGAAGTAATTGAAAAACTACCTGAACCTACCACTGTTAAGGGAATTAGAAGCTTTTTAGGTCATGCTGGATTTTATAAGAGGTTCATAAAATATTTTTCAAAAATTTCAAAACCTCTCTGTCTACTCCTTCAACATGACCAAAAATTTGATTTTAATGAGGAATGTAGAAATGTGTTCAAAACCTTGAAGAAAGCTTTAGTTACCGCACCAGTGGTAGTTGCCCCTGATTGGAACAAACCTTTCGAGATCATGTGTGAGGCGAGTGATTGGGCGGTAGGTGCTGTGTTAGGACAAAGGAAAGACAAGGTGTTTCATTTAATTTACTACGCAAGTAAGATTTTGAATGAGACACAAATTAATTACACCACAACTGAGAAGGAATTATTGGCCATAGTTTTTTCTTTTCAAAGATTTAGGTCCTACTTGATGGGAAGAAAGGTAATTGTGCATACCGATCACGTAGCCATCAAGTACTTGATCTCAAACAAAGATGCAAAACCGAGGTTAATAAGATGGGTGCTTTTATTGCAAGAATTTGACTTAAAGATATTGGATAGGAAGGGAATAGAGAATCAAGTAGCAGACCATTGTTTAGGTTGGAAGAACCTGAGATAGGAGGAATGGACATTAGTGATACTTTTTCGGATGAAAGAATCCTCATGATTGACCAACCAAAAACACCATGGTTTGCAGATTTAGCTAATTTCTTGGCCTGTGGAATAAAACCCTCTGATTACACAGGCCACATGTTGATAACATACTTTCATGATGCTAAATCTTATTTGTGGGATGACCCATTTTTGTTTAGACTTGGTGCAGATCAGATTTTGAGAAGATGCATGCCTGAATCTGAAGTGGCAGCAATCCTGCAGCATTGCCATCATGCACCATACAGAGCCTATTTTGGAGGTCAAAGGACTGCAACCAAGGTTCTACAGTCCGGTTTTTATTGGCCAACTATTTTTAAAGATTCCCACAATTTTGCACAGAGGTGCAACGAATGTCAAAGAAGTGGCTCCATTTCCAAAAGAAATGAAATGTCATTAAATGGGATACTTGAAGTTGAATTATTTGATGTTTGGGGGATAGACTTTATGGGTCCTTTCCCTCCATCAAATAATTTCCAGTAGTTCTTGTGGCTGTAGACTACGTATCCAAATGGGTGGAAGCCATGGCATGTGTGTCAAATGATGCCAAAACTGTGGTTAAGTTCCTCCAAAAACAAATTCTCACACGGTTCGGTACCCCTAGAGCACTAATTAGTGACGAGGGTACCCACTTTGTGAATAATTTGTTAAAAGGAGTTCTTGAAAAATACAATATTAACCATAGAATTGCCACGACTTATCATCCACAGACTAATGGTTTGGCAGAGCTCTCTTATAGAGAAATTAAAGGCATTTTGGAAAAAGTGGTCAAACCCAATAGGAAGAACTGAGCATTCAAGTTAGACGATGCTTAATGGGCATACAGAACCGCTTTCAAAACACCAGTCTATGGAAAAGCCTATCATCTACCTCTAGAACTTGAGCGTAAAGCATATTGGGCTATCAAAGAGCTAAATATGTCTTTGGATGAAACCGGAAAGAAAAGAAAGTTACAACTGTGTGAAATGGAGGAACAAAGAAAAATGTCTTATGAGAATGCCAATCTTTATAAGGAAAAGACAAAAAAGTGGCATGATAACAGAATCCAACACCGAGAGTTGAAAGAAGGACAAAAAGTCCTCTTGTTTAACTCTAGGTTGAAACTATTCCCGGGAAAGCTCAAGTCTAGGTGGTCCGGACCCTTTGTCATTCATAAATTTTACTCTTATGGAGCGGTTGACCTAATCAACCCAGAGGACAATACGGTGTTTAAAGTGAATGGGCAACGGGTTAAGGTATTTCATGATGTTGTAGCATTCCCAGAGCATTGCTCTGAGAATTGGGCCACACTTAAAATAAATGTGTTTTGTGGACTTTTCAAAGTCCAATGGTGTTTGTAAATATGTTTCCTTTTTATATTTATGTATTAGAGCAGTTATGTTTTATAAGCTTGTTAATGTGCAGGTTATATTTGAAAAAAGTTGTGAGAAAAGTTAATGCTTTGTTGATGCTGTAGCATTCCTGTCCAAATTTCACATGTGAAGTTAGGTGAAAAATTTTAGAAAATCAAGGGAAGTACAGTGACATCAGCAACCGCATGGAAAATCAGAAAATAATTTTGTCAGATTATTCTTTTCAGTTTTTGTCCCCCAAGCAAACACCACCCACTCCCTCCATAATGATATGCTCTCTTAACCTCCAAATAACCGTTTTGTCCACTGGTTCTTGACTCTACCGTCATTTTTTTTAAAGAAAAAGGGAGGAGACTTAATTGAGAAGAGACACTTCATCTTCCCAAGAACCATCATCACCGTCGCCTCTCATCACCGCCGGCCTCGCCATCAACCATCTCTTCTCCTTTAGTCACTTGCACTCAAAGATCATTATCATTTCATCATCTTTTCTAATCTAGGCTACTGTTTTATTGAAAAAAATACATGGCTCATTCGAAGAAACCGGTCATCCAAGACCCACCAGCACCGCCTGTGCGAAGGAGTAATCGCCGACGAGCCGCTGCCTCAGCATCGCGACGGACAAGCGAGCCCGAGTGGGTGGACCTCGTCGCCAACAGCCCGTCATCGTCTCCCCCCTCTTCGCCATCACCGCCTAGACCATGGTTGGTCACGCCCCTCATCGCTGATTCTTCGCCTAGGGCTAAGCGAACGCCTAGGCGACCGCCGTCTCCTCCACCGCCCTCGGCTGAATCTGCACCCTCACCTCCGCCAACCGTCGACGCTCCTCCATCCTCACCACCTGCCGTCACCGACACCCCTGCTCCTACCCCAACCATTCAGCCGGCGAGTGAAAACCCTAACTTGGGTAATGAGGTAACCACTATTTCAAGCCCTAATTTGGTAGAAGGACTTACGGCCTCTGACTCCTCTGAGGAGGAAGAGGATTATATGCAACTATCAACACCATCCCCCATGGTCTTGAATGAAAAATTACTTCTTTTGATTTGGCCTGATCACTACACTGTTCACGAATCCATGGCCATAGATGAATCTGTCCCTCACAATGTTGAGGAAGAACTTGTTGAAATTGAACACTATACACAACCTGTTGAGGAAGAACATTTTGAGTTTGATCATGATACACAACCTGTTGGGGAGCAAAACACTGAGTCCCCAACAATAGAAATGGATTTGGAGGCCGATCTTAGGGGTATAACATATATACCTACAAAGAAAAGAAAGGGGCTAGGAAAGGTTTTTGCAACCAGGAGCAAGGTTGTGGAAAAACAGCCCCCGAGAAAACGGGCCAAACGAACTCCTGCACCTTCTATCCAATTAAGGCACACGGCCTTTGTGCCATGAAAACCATCCCGAAAGGGATCATCAAGGTAGTCCGAGACAGCCGGTCCATCTGGGGTAAAACACAAGCCCAAGCCCAAAACCATTACGAGGCCCCCAGATGCCTTTCGATGGTTTCAGTTCAGAAAAGGCACAAGAAATGTTTGACAAGTTCAAAAATAAGAAAGCGTTGCCCGACAAGGGATTTGATCAAAGGAGCATCGAGGAATTTGGCTTTATACGCCAGGTGATCAACAAGCATGGGTGGCAAACATTGTGTGAGGTAAAGAACTCTTTTAACTTGACGTTGATTAAAGAGTTTTACGCGGAGGCGTGTGTTTATAGTACCACCAAACTCAAAGTAAGGGGTGTTAAGGTAAGCTTTTCGGCTAAGGCCATAAACAAACTTTTAGGCCTATCACCCCCGAGAAAAACTGAGTATGGTACCCTCTCTCTAAAATTTTCCCAAGATAAATTAGAGGAGATTGGTAGAGAGTTAGGAAAGCCCGGAGCCACATGGGACTCCCACAGCAATTACATGCTGATATCTTTTAGGGCTTCCAACTTGACTCCCGATGCGAATGTATGGATGAATTTTATTCGACACTTTCTCCACCTGACAACTCATGATAGCTCCATTTTGGTTGAGAGAGTCATTTTACTATATTGTGTGGTCATGGGAAAATCAGTAGATGTGGGGGAAGTTATTGAAAAGGCCATCCTCTATTGTTCGAGGAGGAATCAAGGGAAATTATTTTTCCCAGGCCTACTTAACAAATTGTTGTTGCAAGCGGAGGTACCTCGTTATACAGATGACTTAGTGATCAAGGAGAGTGAGAAGAAGTGATCAATCGATATGAAGGCAGTATCACGGCTAAGAGAGAGAGGTGACCGAGGAAGGGAGCATACGGGGATGACAAGGATTATGGATGATTTGTTCATGCAGGGCAGCAATCTGATGGACTCTTTGATGGACCATCGGGCTGAAATGGTAGAGAAAATTGATGGGATGCAAGCTGAGTTGATGGAGCAGTTAAAGGCATGTGAAAGAAAGGTAAAGAAGAGGTTTCAGAAGTTAAAAGTGGAGCTGGAAGAGGGAGCTGGTGGTAAGATTAAGAGGCTGCAAAAGAGGTTGAAGCATTACAAGGCGGAGAATGCAAGGCTAAAGGCTGAGATCAACGCGGGCACAACAGCCGCGGCTGTCCGGAGCACACAGCCTACTCCTTCGGAGTAGGGCAGGTGTTACCACGTACTTTAGTCTCCATATTTTATTTCTTTGAGTCGGGAATAGTCTTTAATAGTTTTTAGTTTTATTTTTTATGCATGATCACTTGAGTTGAGTTATGTTGCACATAAGATCATAGCTTGAATAATTCTTCGGATTACTTATCATTCACCCAAATCACTTTGTTCAAAACTAGAACTAGCAAACCACTTTTTGGGAAAATACTTTGATCACACAGCTCACAATAGGAAATGATATAGGCCTTTTTTTAAGCCACTTGCACCCTTTCAAACACCAATTACCCCACAAAGCTCCAATGAGGACATTGTCGAATTTAAGTTTGGGGGAGGAGTTTATATAAGGACATAAAGTCAATACCAAAGAGCAAAGCTCTAATTTGACTCCTTATCATAAAAGGGTTTGGAAAAACACAAATAAAAGTCCCATAGGGGATATGTGTTTCAAAAAAGCACAATGAAAGTTCCATAGGGACTATGTGCACACTCCAATCAAAAGTGGTCAAAGTGCCCAAAAATTTGAAAAAAATCATATGTGGAGTATAAAAGGAAAAAGGCAATGGGAGAAAAGAAACGCCAAAGAGAGTAAACCCTTTAAGCCCTATTGATCCTAATTATGTGAGTGCGTTTGAGCTAACGAAGAGAAGGGAATACTAGCCTATGGTTCACATAAAATGACTTGGTTTTGAATAACTCATCTTGAATTTATGAAAGGCTATGAACCTCATGTTGGGTATAACTCTTGTTGGGTTGGCACTTAATGCCTTGATCATGCAAATTCGTGTATAAATTGAGTCTTTTTATTTGTCTTTTGGTTTCTTGGGGACAAGCAACGGTTTAAGTTTGGGGGTGTGATATGTGTTGAGAATTCAACACATAATGCATCTGTTTTACGTCTTTTTAGTCAAAATTAGTTTCCTTTCATTCCCACTTTGAGTCATTTTGATTTATTTCTTTATACCTTTGTTATGGAGCTAAAATATTGTGGTTAAACTTGTTGGGACACAAAGATACAAGCTAACGGAGAATTTTTCCTAAAACAGTCTGATGCTACAGCATTGCAGCAGCAACCACCTGATACGTGCACGGTTTTGCGAGGGCTTAACGATTAAGCTGCTGACTTTTGGATGTTGAATGGAAGACAGCTGGAAGATTTTTTTAATCAAAGATTTTTGAATTAATATGTCATCTTGTACTTAAGATTCCCTTTTATTAACTTTTGGACATTAACTAGTGGTTAATATCTTTGTTGTTTAGTGCAAGGCTTTCTGTATAAATAGGAGGCTTAGCCTTGTGATTTCCACACATCTTATAACATATTTATAAGATCAAGATCAGCTTGTTAGGGCTGATTTTGGGAGAAACTTTTGAGAAATCCAAGTTCTTGAATTTAAGCTTTCATCTTTTAATTTCTTGTTCTTTACTTTATGTTCCTTTACGTTTATTGTTATTTAATTTCCGCAATTTACATTCTCGTCATTTATTTTCTCGCAATTTACATTCCCGTCATTTACTTTCTCGTTATTTATTTCCTCATTATTTACTTTACGCAATTTACGTTTATGTCTTTACTTTCCGTCATTTAATTTTTACTTTCCGTTATGAGTAGCTAAGCTTTTATAGCTTGGGTATGAGACGGAAATGTGAGATTTTTCAAACCAAACAAAAGTAGCTAAGTGTTTTCGTAAACGACGTTCCATTGTTTCATTCGAGTTTTTATAAAACCAAGCACACTTCTTGACGGGTTGATCAATTTGAAAGTGTTAAAGTGCAATGGACTTAGAGATAAGCCATTAATAAGCACGTCAACTTGAATGACATAAGAGGTAGACTTGAGAAAGTTGCCGACAAGGAGACTTATCATTTATGTTTTTCAAAACTTAACTCCCAGCGGGTTGGTCACTCTCCGAAAGTGTCAAAGTGTGATAGATTCAGAGATGAACTATCAAGAACACGCCAACTCGAATGATATGAAAATCGACTCGAGAGAGTGACTTTTAACAAAGAAATTTGTTTATCCATATATTTTGAAAACACCATCTTGTCACTATCCCTGGTCGGGACACCACATAGAGATATGGGTGGAAAGCTATAATATAGTGCAATGGTGAAGTCTGAAGGAATGCCTTCAAAATAGATGGTGGAACTTAGTTTTGAAACATTGCTTGCTGTAGCATTCCTATAGCATTGGCTGTTGGAATTTTTGTTTGGGTCTCACCTTAAGTCTTATACCTTTGCTTCTTTTATATATTTTGTATTATGTTTTAATTCACCTTAATATCAAACAAAAGTCTTCAAAATCGTCATCTGAAATCATCTCTTTCATTGGACTATAATTTAACTTTGGCTACAATCTCCGTGGACGATAATCTGGTACTTGTACCACTTTATTACTTGGAAAGACGACGTTAGGTCGTATTGTATACTTGCTTCGTAGTCCAATTTCATTAGTCTAAAGGTGTGAGATATAACCGACCTAGTGCTGTCATAATTTAAAGGCAAACACTACCACCATCAATTCCAAGTCGGGCGTTGGATAGTTCTTCTCGTGTTTCTTAAGTTGACAGGACGCATAAGCTATCACTTCCCCCCTTTGTATCAACATACATCTTAGACCGATCTTAAAGGCATTACTAAAGACCATGAAATCTTCTAAATCCCTCAGGTATAGATAAGACCAGCGCCTCAAACAACTTATTTGAAGAATTTTGAAAACTTGATCTTACGTTTCAGACAACATGGACATGACATTCTTCTTGGTCAAGGATGTTAATGGCGAAGCAATCTTTAAGAAGTCTTTGATGAACCTCCATAGTAGTTGGATAATCCCATGAAAATTTTGTTTTATGTTGGGCTCATTGGTGGTTCCTAATTCATCATTGCTTCAATATTGTAAGAGTCCACCTTTACTCTGTCTCTAGTCACTACATGGCCCAAAAACCGGACTTCTTGAAGCCAAAACTCGCATTTGGAAAACTTGGGAGAACACTTTCTCTTTTCAAAGGACTTTAAGAACCTCTTCAAGATGGCCTTCGTGCTCGACTTCATTCTTTGAATAAACGAGGATATAATCAATAAATACTATTACCGACTATCTAGGAAAGAACGATATAATCGGTTCTTCAAGTCCATAACACATCCGAAGCGTTTGTTAACCTAAACAGCATTAGTAAGAACTCGAAATGTCTATATCTTGTTTGGAAGGCCATCTTTGAAACATCATCACTCTGACAGATATTGTGCCTAAATGACACCATTGTCAAGCACTATAGCCCAACTTATACCAAAAGTTTTTTCTCAATTTACACCCATTTGAACCCTTTCCTTTTAACCAAAACTCAAAAGACTTAACTTCAAGGCTTTAACCAAAACAATTTTAAAGGTAAAAAATAGAAAAATCTTGGGATTTCACTCACCAAAATTTCAAGTGTTACATGTAGGTAATGGATGTTTGTGCAACAATGAGGCTCAGGAGTTCTCAGAGCTATCCATGAGTCCCATTAGAATATGATTTGATGCAACTGACTAAAATAAGTAATAAATTTACGAGCAGTCTCATCAAATATTTGAGGTGCACCAAAGCTCAAATGATCTCTAAGAACTTGCATCTCAAAGATATACGAGTTGACAGACTTATTAGGTACTTGTCATTTGTTCTGAAAAATAGACCACGATTGATATTGGTGGGGAAGACCTATAGAACTCTACCTTTTGGCGAGAAAGTCCCAAAGTCCTAAGATATTGTTGATTGATTTCAATGGTTGTGTATGCATTTATGAACCCTAAGATGCGAGCATTCATGATATCCCACTCATTTATGTGTTTAGAAAAGTTAGCATCATTCTCAGTTGCACCTCGGATTGGAGCTTTAGTAGCCACTGTAACATAGGTATGTAACTCATGAGACTTGAGGAGTATAGTCATGTGATGGTGCAATAGGATGTAATTGTGGCCATCGAGAACCACAGAGATAGGATTAGAGTGACTTGAGGTGATTGACATTTGTAAAGTAGAAATATGGAATAATGACTTATGAGGCTTATTTTCTTCCATAAAAAAGTTAGGGTTCAATGAGGAGTAATTTCTCAATTGATTTAGGTTCAAAACAAGATGATTATTGATTGATATAGGTTCTTGATAACAAATTTTGATCACAAAGAACACGGATCTTGGCTATTGATTTGTGAATCACATCAATAGAGATTTTACATCAAAAAATAGGGATGCAAACAATCAAGAAAACGTACCTATAGCTCTGATAGCATATTAGGATTTATGTATGGATTAAACAAAGATCAACCAGGGAACGATTGCATGGCTAAAGGCTTTCTGATTATATAAGAGAGAAAAAGGTTTACAAAAGGAAAATTAAAGTGAAGGAAAACGGAGGCTACTATCTATACTAACAAGATATAGATTAAGGTAAAACTAGCCCTTATACATATGTAAAATGTCACTAACGGTTAGGTATCAGAGTCCTAGGTTAGGCCACTAGGTATCAGACTTGTATGATGGAGTAGGGTCTGAGGGGCTTTCTTTGGCTTTTTGTTTTATCAGTACTTCATCGTTAGTTAGCTTAGTTATTTTATACCTTCTCATATGATTTTAATTTGTTTGCATGCTTTATATTTTTTTCTGGTTGTTGTTTAAAAAGATATTGTCTAATTTTGAAAACCAAATATTCTTAGCAAATTCATTTTCTCAAAATCTTTTGACATGTTTAAGGTAACATTTTATTTACTCCTAGAGGTAGATGTAAACAATTTTTTTTATTTTTTAAAAATGTTAATAAAGTATTTATTATTCAATAATAAGTAATTAATAAGACAAAAAGGTTTTGATTTTATTTGCACGCAGAGAATTATATAATTCATTAATGAATAATATTGAGGAATCTTGCTTGTTTAAGGTGGCCCACAATACAGGAGGATCTGAAGGAAGACTTCTTCAAAATGAAAAAGGCTTGGTAGGGCCCACGAAATAGACATGTGAGTCTCCCTCGTGTGTGGAACTCCCCACCGCCGGTACTCATAACAATTCTAATAAAAACTTAACAACTTATTAGAATTCAATTTCATTTTTTTCAAGATTTGAAATCCGTAGCCACCCTATAAATACCACCCTTCACCACCTTCTTCCCTTGCACTCTCGCTTTGCTTTAAACCAAACCTAACCTGACTTAACCTAACCTACAGGTAGTGTTTGTGTGCGAGAGAGTCTAAAAATGGTTGGGTGGGCTATAGCTGTACACGGCGGCGCCGGTGTCGACCCTAACCTCCCAACCGATCGCCAAGAACAGGCCAAACTCCTCCTCACTCGTTGCCTCAATCTCGGCATATCTGCTCTTCGATCATCAGCTTCCGCCATTGATGTCGTTGAGCTCGTCGTAAGAATCACTCACCTATTCTCCAAATATATGGAATACGGATTTAATTTCCCCTACCTAGTTCGTAACAAACGACATCTCAATAATAAATTAAACGATAGCAATCACGGTTTGCGTTTACCGATATAATGACATTGATGTTTGATTCGTATCTGGATTAGCGAATAATATATGAATGGTGATAGGTTCGGGAACTGGAAACGGATCCGATATTCAACTCGGGGCGTGGATCTGCACTGACGGAGAATGGAACGGTGGAGATGGAAGCCAGCATCATGGACGGGAGTGGCCGGAAATGTGGAGCGGTCTCCGGACTAACGAGCGTGAAGAATCCGGTGTCGCTGGCTCGCTTAGTCATGGACAAATCCCCTCATTCCTATCTTGCCTTTTCCGGCGCCGAAAACTTCGCCAAACAAATGGTAAACCCATATTTATCTCTACAACTTCTGTTACAATCACATTAGTTTCAAATTTCACTTTTTTATTTGTTTGGAACTCTCACTTCAACTTAATTGATAAATAAACTCAAATAAGTCCTTAATTAGATATAGGAGTTAAATTAATCAATATGTGTTGATTGTGAAGGGTGTGGAAAGGATGGAAAACGATTATTTCATCACGGAAGACAACGTGGGGATGCTAAAACAAGCAAAAGAAGCCAACTCCATTCTGGTAATTAGGATCAAATTAATTAATTAATTAATTATATGAAAAGTGACAGTAATTAAACTAACATACATTCTTGGTTACGGAATTAAACATGCAGTTTGATTATAGAATCCCGACGAGCGGATACGAATCCTGTGGAGTCGGGGTGGAGAGTCCGATAACCATGAATGGTCTTCCAATCAGCGTATACGCACCGGAGACGGTGGGGTGTGTGGTTGTTGACAGCCAAGGGCGGTGTGCGGCGGCGACATCCACCGGAGGACTGATGAATAAGAAGGTGGGAAGGATCGGAGACTCACCCCTCATCGGTGCCGGTACGTACGCATGTGACGTATGTGGGGTGTCGTGCACCGGAGAAGGGGAG
Source organism: Cynara cardunculus var. scolymus (assembly GCF_001531365.2). Classification (NCBI taxonomy): domain Eukaryota; kingdom Viridiplantae; phylum Streptophyta; class Magnoliopsida; order Asterales; family Asteraceae; genus Cynara; species Cynara cardunculus. Next base: position 25,073,859 of record NC_037530.1, read on the forward strand.
GCGATAATCAGGGGAACGGTGGCGCGAGAGGTGGCGGCGGTGATGGAGTACAAAGGGTTGGGGTTGCAGGCGGCGGTGGATTTTGTGATAAAAGAGAGGTTGGATGATGGGAAAGCAGGGGTGATAGCGGTGTCGGAAAAGGGTGAGGTGGCATATGGGTTTAACTGTGTAGGAATGTTTAGAGGGTGTGCCACTGAAGACGGGTTCATGGAAGTTGGGATCTGGGAGTGAACCACGCACTTAGCTTAATTATAGTTAGTGGTAGCTGTTAGTTTTAATAAATTGCAGGCTCGCTTAGCTTGTTTTGTTTTTAGCTTGTTTTGTTTTTAGTTTCTCGTTTTTTAAGGGTCTTTTTGGTTCTTAATTTATGAACATGGCGTATGCCTAGCAATTTTTCTCTACACCGATTACATTGTGAGTGATGTGTTATCTTTCATATTTGATTTCATTTACAACTGTTAGGTTTAAATGAAAACATAATAAACGTAAGAGAACATGAATAAGTTCGTGTAATTAAAATCACATGTTATTATAAATGTGTACGTAACTTAGGTCTCTGTCAAGTTTGACGGTAATCATATATGATATAGATGTTCTTTTTTTAATTTGAAAATTGTTCTTATTTGAACATCTTTTTACATGCATAAATATATAAACATGTAAGATCTACTTCAAATGAGTGATTTATTAGAACTTATTTTTGTATTTCTTTGTCATACCGTTTTCAATTAAAACAAACTAGTGTTTGACACCATGCGTTGCATGGTGACAATAATCTTTTTTAAAATTACTGAAGTTAGCTAAATGAATCGATGATTATATTTATATATCAAATTAATAAGAATCAATATTACCTTTGATATATGAATCTACCTTATCACTATTGGTTGTTCTTTTAATATATATATATATATAGAGAGAGAAGCGATCAAATGAAAACCACTCCAATTTGTAAAAACCGTAAAAACTACTCTCATTCATCGATTTCATTGTTTAATCTTATGAAATTTTTTCATGAAATTGTTTCATATAATACTTTTTTTATGAAGTTGTTTCATATATGGTTATGAAATTGTTTTATATATTACTTAATGAAATTTTAATGAAACTGTTTCATGTATTTCTCTAAAATTAAAATAATGACGATGATAATATCCATGATTAACAACCTCCACAATAAATATGATTAATCAACCTCTCATAATTACAAAAAAATGAACAAAATGAAATATTATGATTGGTGGAATAAGGTTTTTACGGTTTTTACAAATTGAGTGGTTTTTATTTGATCGCTCCCCATATATATATATATATATATATATATATATATGTATAATTAATTAATTAATAAGTCTTATATATCAATCTTTTATTATATCAAACTTTGTAATTGGTTCAAAATCATAAAAAAAAATATG
>NC_037530.1:25075376-25077710 GCF_001531365.2 Cynara cardunculus var. scolymus
AAAATCACTCTTCTTATAGATGGTCATTTTCGTAAAGAATTTTTAGCTATGATTGATAGCGGTGCTGATTTGAATGTCATACAAGAGGGACTTATTCCCAGTAGGTTTTTTGAAAAAACTTCTTGCTCCCTTTCTCATGCAGGAGGTGGTGCTCTTGATATCAAGTTTAAACTTTCYAATGCAAAAATTTGCAATCAAGGTTGTTGCGTTACAACCAGCTTTCTTTTAACTAAGGCTATTTCCCATGAAATTATTTTGGGTCTTCCCTTTATCTACCAACTCTATCCCATAACTCAAATTGATGAGCATGGTCTTACAGGCACTTTCAATCAAAAAGCCATTACTTTCAAATTTATTGACCCTCCTGTTAAGAGATTTCTTGACATACTTCAAGATCGTATTGATAGAAAAACCTTTCATCTCTATTCTCTTAAAGAAGAAATTTCCTCCCTAACCATAGACGAAAAGCTTTCTAACCCTCGTCTAAAATCAAAGATTGATTTCATCCATAATGACTTCTCTCTTAGCATTTGCAATGACCATCCCAATGCTTTTTGGGATAGAAAGAAACACATCGTTTCTCTTCCTTATGAAGATGGTTTCTCTGAGATCAATATTCCTACCAAGGCTAGGCCTTGTCAGATGAATTCTGACTACCTTGTCCTTTGCAAAGCCGAAGTCGGCAGCCTTCTTGAGAAAGGCCTTATAAGACCTTCGCAATCCCCCTGGTCTTGTACTGCTTTTTATGTTAATAAACATTCAGAACAGGAAAGAGGCATTCCTCGTCTCGTTATTAACTATAAGCCCCTTAACAAGGTTTTAAAATGGATTAGACACCCTATTCCAAACAAGAAGGATCTTCTTGATCGTCTTTTTCTTTTCCAAGCCCTTATCTTTTCAAAATTTGATTTAAAATCTGGYTATTGGCAGATTCAAATAGCAGAAAAAGATATTTATAAAACGGCTTTTAATGTTCCAATGGGACATTATGAATGGAAGGTTATGCCCTTCGGTCTTAAAAATGCTCCCTCTGAATTTCAACAGATTATGAATGACATCTTTTATCCCTACAGTAATTTTATTATTGTTTACATTGATGACATTCTGGTTTTCTCTAAAGACATTGAGAGTCATTTTAAGCATCTTAATATTTTCAAGACTCTTGTTATTCAGAATGGCTTAGTCATATCTAAACCTAAAATGTCTTTATTTCAAACTAAGATTAGATTTCTTGGTCATGATATTGAAAAAGGAACAATTATTCCTATTCAACGCAGTATAGCTTTTGGTGATAAATTTCCTGATCAAATTCTTGACAAAACTCAATTGCAACGATTTCTAGGAAGCTTGAATTATATTTCTGCTTACATTCAAGATTTAAGTCATTACACTTCTCTTCTTTATGATAGACTTAAGAAAAAATCTTGTTCTTGGACTGATAGTCATACTTTAGCAGTRCAAGAAATTAAGAAAAAGGTTAAAAACCTTCCCTGTCTTATGCTTCCAAATCCCCTTTGGCACAAAATTGTTGAAACTGATGCCTCTAACATAGGATATGGAGGAATTCTTAAACAGATTGATCCCATTTCCAAACATGAATTTCTTATTCGTTTTTATTCTGGAAAATGGAAAAATGCCCAGCTTAACTACTCTRCTGTAGTTAAAGAACACTTTGCTATTGTTAAGTGTGTTCTTAAATTTCAAGACGATTTATATAATCAAAAGTTTTTAATAAAAACTGATTGTAGCTCTGCTCAATTTATGTTTAAAAAAGATTTTAAGCATGATGTTTCTAAGCAGATGTTTGCCAGATGGCAAGCCCATCTTGCTCCTTTTGATTTTAATATACAGCATATTAAAGGTAAAGATAATCATTTGCCTGATTTCTTRACTCGTGAATATCTTTCTTAAATGTTTAGGTATCGTGGAGATCATCCAAATGAACGTCGCATGAGCTCTTTCAGCTCTTACTCCTCTTATAGAGGAGCTAGCAGCTCTTCCCATGGAAGAGGACGTGGTGGCAGACATCCCTCTAATAGAGGAAGAGGTCCTAATGTTATTGCCCAGATGGGTAAACAAAAGCTTATCGCTTCAGACTTATCACATGATAAGGATCAAGATACTCCTGGATTCTTGTATGATATTCCAGAAGACCATCCATTAGCCAAGGCATACCTTGACTATTCTAAGGAAAAGAATAAATTTTATATCATTAAACAAAAAATAAATTATTTTATTATTAAACTTAAATTAAATTATAATAAAAAAATTAAATAAAAATGAAAATTTTTAAATAGTTGATTTGATATTAACATTGATATATTTTTTTTTCAA
>NC_037530.1:25079181-25080269 GCF_001531365.2 Cynara cardunculus var. scolymus
AATAAAGAAGATACATTTAATATCAATAATTAAAATTATTAAAAAAATGATTACATTTAATATCACTAATTAGAACCAATACATAAAATTAAAAGGAAATTCTAAAATCAATATATATATATATATAGAGAGAGAGAGAGATGTGAGTTATTATGCAACCTTTATATTTGTACAAATAATACAACTCAATCTCAACCATCCATTTAATTTGATGAATATGTGATTTTATAAAAGTTTTGATTGTTTCCTAATATAAAATATTTGTCATAATTAATAAACCCTAGTCATCTTTCATAAATATTGAAATCATAATAAATGAACTCTCATCATTTCTATAAATATCCCAATTGATTGGGTTGCATTGGTTGTACAAATATGATGGGTTGCACTTGAAACGTTATCTCTCTTTCTCTCTCTCTCTCTCTCTCTCTCTATATATATATATAGAGAGAGAGAGAGAGGGCTTCATTCAAGGGAGAATTTGTTAGTTTGTGATAACTATAAGATCCAATCTCAACCATAAATCAATAAATAAAGTAGAAACTAATATTTTTGGTAATTTGACTTAAATTTTTAATTAAAAGGCATTTAGGTATTTGATTTTTTTTTATCTCTTCTTTGTCTCTCTCTCCGATCTCCGATTAACCTTATTTCGTCGAACACCATGTGATACACAAAATACATACAATATGATATTCAAAATACACCAAGTAAACTTCGAGACCACTATGATACCAATTGTGGTACCTTTGTGATACCAACTATAGTATCACTATGATACCTACGTGTATATATATATATATATATATATATAGACATGGGATCATACGATACCAATGGTTTTTCGTGAGACACATAAGACCAATTCTCAACCCTTGTATTAGATCTACAATATGAACATTCATAATTACAAAATTGCCACGAGACTTCTCAATAATCACAAAATTGCCACCGTGCAACTTTAGGCCATTAGATCTAGCTTATAAAGTTGATCAATGAACATAAATTGGTCTTACAGGTCTCACGGAAAACCTTTGTTCTCACATGAATCCAACCCTATATATATATATATATATATATATATATAT
>NC_037530.1:25080754-25083033 GCF_001531365.2 Cynara cardunculus var. scolymus
ACTATAATTATTAATATAAAAGTTATTTCGGTTTAAGTTTTTAATTTAAATTGAAATCAAACCATACATATAAAAAAATTAAAATCTATACAATACCTTTCATTTTACATTAAATGATTAAAAGCTATTTTTTTCAAAATAAATTACCGATAAACCAAATTATAAAGAAACAGTTGCAGATCAAAAAAACTCGAACAGATGAAATGAAAACTAACAGTTCAATCGAACTTACCTAGAGCCAAAGTAGTGACAATATTGACGACTACTATTACTTTTCGTGCAATCGTAGGTTTGGGATGGAAGGTTTCAAGGAGGATTTTTGGCCAAAGTTGCAAACGATTACATTACAACAAATGTAAGAAATTATCAAAATGTCTCGCAATTATGCAAAACTAGGTAACAACACCGCATTTGAATGAAAAATCAAATATTTTATGGGAATATGTACAGAGAATAAATCAATATATTATGAGTTATTGACATAACAATTCTCATTATACACCTCATGATTATAATCATTAGTCTCACAAATTTCTTTTATGATTTTGAGCCAGTTACAAAGTTTGGTGATGTAGAACTTACTAAATTATTATATATATGAAAAGAAACAATCGAAGATGTTGAAACGACTTCAAATTAAGTGTAATATCGATTCATATTAGTTTAATATTTGATATGTGATTATTGTCATTTAACTTCAATAATTTCAAAAAAAAAATTATCGTTACCTCGTAATGCATGATGTTGAACACTAATTTAGAATAAAAAAAAGTTAGATGAAAATAGAGTCCATGTGATTCATATAAATTCATTTGTAAAGTCCTTGAAAATAATTTTTTAGCTAATGACATTCTGTGGATTTCATTTTTATAACATATATGGTTCCTCCTAATAATGGTGTTAATTATAGTGCTGTTAGTGAGGGTTATTTTCGTTCATTATCATAGATTTGGTCCTTCCATCTAGGGGTATATAAAACCCGAATGGTCCAAAATCCAAACCCGAATTCGAACCTAAATTACGGTTTGTGCAGAATGCGAATGCCCTTGAAACTCGAACTTCCCAAACTCAACTTTTTAAGGGGATATTTGGGTTCTGGTTCAGTTCGATTTTTGGTCACCCAACCTGTCCAAAAACCCGAAATATATATATACATATTTTTTTATTGTAATATAAATATATTTATTTAATTAACTATTTTTTTGAAAATACTAAATCATAGTCGATTGTGCTATTTTCTGATTTCTTAACGTACTATCGGTTTCATCAATTCCTTCAATTGATTGAGTTTATCCTAAAAATTGATTGAATATATATAATTATTTGCATTATAACCATACTCGAACTCAACCGACCTAAACTCATCCGACCAACCGGAACCCGAAGTAGTCCGCAATTCGAAACCCAAATTTAGCTCTGATTTTTGGTTTGTCCATCCAAACTCATCGACCAGCCTGATGATCACCTTTACCTTAATCTACTTTCATTCTTGTAACAAATTTGGTCTCTTTATTTACTTTCAGTTTTATAACAAATTTTAGTCCCTCATTTTAAACAATAAGAAAACTTGATAGAACAAATATATACCTTTTAATATAATAAGGAAAAGAAGTAAACAAGTCAACATTAAGTGGGTATTCAACTTAACCTAAGATATTATATAATATGATATAAATTTATATGCTTAACTAATTTACCAAAATTAATTAGTATACACACACAAAAATATTATAACTAAATAAGATATAACAAATATAATTTTAACTAATTGACTTAAACTAACAATATACACTAAAACTAATTATAGCTAATGGGGTGTTTGGTTGGGTATTGTGGGATAAGGAATAGGAATGATAATAAAAATATGGTTTGGTTAGATATAATATAATATAATGGGTCCATTATAGCAAACCCATTAATTTCCATTCCTGACCTAATTGGGGGAATGAAATTTTTATTCCCGCTCAGCATGTGTGTCACTATTTCGATTTCTTCTGATCGATTCTCCAAATCTCGTGTTGGTCCCATAAGGGTCTACAAGAAGAGGTACAGTTTGTAGAAGGGGGGGATGAATACAAACACAATATTTGGAAATTTAAAATATATATTGATAAAGAAGATCAATATAGATTTTACAAGATTGTTTGCGGAAAAATAAGGCAATAAAAACCTATCTAAACAATCTTTGGTTACACACAAAGCTTTATCAAATACAAGAAAAGAGATTGCTAAAAGAAAGATCTTTTACTTAAGCTAGAAGATGCTTGAAGTAAGAATAA
>NC_037530.1:25085743-25087735 GCF_001531365.2 Cynara cardunculus var. scolymus
ACAACTTTCAAACACGTTGCATACATTGAAGGACTGAAGCACAATCTTCTTAGCATCAGCCAACTGTGTGATAAAGATTATACAGTTAAATTCCTCAAGAATTCTTGTCATGTTCTCGACAAAGATGATAAGGTTGCTCTAACCATTTCTCGTCCAAAGAATGTTTATATCATCAACATGAATTCTCCTCTCACCGTTAATAGTTGCTTCCTTTCTAAGGCCTCATCAGATATTAATTGGTTATGGCACAAACGACTATCTCATCTCAACTTCAAGACACTCAGTGAGCTGTCAAGAAATGTTCTTGTCACCGGTCTTCCTCAACACTCGTTTGCAAAGGAATCTCTTTGCTCAGCCTGTGAAAAAGAAAAACATACAAGTGCTAGTTTCAAGTCAAAACAAATCTCTTCAGTGACCGCGCCTCTTCAGCTATTGTACATGGATCTCTTTGGTCCAGTCAACGTGCAATCCTTAGCTGGAAAGAAGTTCACGCTTGTCATTGTTAATGAGTATGCCAGGTATACTTGGGTATTCTTTCTAAGATCCAAGGACGAAGCACCTGAAGAAATCATTTCGTTCATCAAAAAGATAGAAGGACTAAACAATGTTAAAGTACGATCTATCCGAAGTGACCATGGTACTGAATTAAAAAACAGTAATATGGATAACTTTCTTGAGGACAAGGGAATCTCTCACAACTTTTCCTCTATGAGAACTCCTCAGAAGAATGGGGTTGCTGAAACAAGAAATCGAATAATCATAGAGGCTGCTCGATCAATGCTCAGCGAATCTCGTCTTCCAACACAATTCTGGCCTGAAGTTGTCAACACTTCTTGTTTCACTCAAAACCGATCGCTGATCGTAAAAAGATTCAAGAAGACGACCTATGAACTCTTCCATGAACAAAAGCCCTCAATAATCTTTCTTCACATATTTGGTTGTACTTGTTATATTCTCAACAACCGCGACCAACTTGGAAAGTTCGATCCCAAAGCTGATGAAGGAATCTTTCTTGGATATTCTTCCATATCCAAAGCCTTCAGAGTATTCTACAAACCAAGACAAACAATAGAGGAATCTATTCATGTCACTTTTGACGAATCTCAATCAGCTATATCAAAACCCATCTCTTTTGATGAAGATGAATTAGAGAACTGTATGATATCTTATTATGGACAACCTGAAGCTTCCTACAATGCTCCTCTTAACACTGAATCTCAAGAAGCTAAATATGATCCACTCATCATTCCAGTTGCAGCTAGTCACTCCAATGTAGCTTCTTCAGAGATCGCTGCAGTGCCCATTAGCTGTGCATTTATTTCTACTTCAAACACTGATCCATCAGTAAATGAAATACCTTCAGTTTCTGAACCTCTTTCAGTTACTAAATCTGAGACTCCTTTGGCAATAGTTCCTATTGCTGAAGAAACTGCTGCTGAAGTCTCATCTTCCATCTCACAGCTAGCCGACCCGATATCATGTACTCCACTTGTTTATGTGCAAGATATCAAGCTGAACCTAAGGAATCCCATCCGATCGCTGTCAAATGCATATTTAGATATCTTAAGGGAACTCCTAATATGGGTCTTTGGTACCCAAAAGGTTCAGGTTTTGACCTTATTAGTTATTCGGATAGTGATTTTGCAGGTTGCAAAATTGATTGGAAAAGCATCACTGGAGGCTGTCAGCTTCTAGGTGGAAAGTTGGTGAGCTGGACAAGCAAAAAGCAAAACTCAGTGTCCACATCAACTGTTGAAGCTGAATATGTAGCCGCTGGTAGCTGTTGTGCCGAAATTCTTTGGATGAAAAATCAGCTACTTGACTACGATATTTAGTTTTCCAAGATTTCAATTTATTGTGATAGCACCAGTGCCATTGCAATTGCAAACAACCTTGTTCTTCACTCCAAGACCAAACATATTGAGATCCGATATCATTTTATCAGAGATCATGTTATGAATGGTGATATTGAACTTCACTTCGTTCCAGCTG
>NC_037530.1:25087780-25090122 GCF_001531365.2 Cynara cardunculus var. scolymus
CTGAGTATCAACTCGCTGACCTTTTCACCAAGCCTCTTGATGAGACAAGATTTAATATCTTGATCAGCGAATTGGGAATGYTGAACACTGAAGATTAACCTTCAGTCATTAAACATCACTCAGTAAATGAAATGATTCAATGCTCTATACTTAACACTGAACTCTTGAATAAATATATCTACTCTCTTAAGATATGATTACTCTTCTCTTTTCAACTTAAAACCTTCACTGAATATTTTCTTTTTTCAGTGATAAAATGTTTTAAAAGGTGGACTCAGTGATTCTCAACACTCACCACATCTTAAAGTATATCTTTATACTTTATCTTAAAAATCTAAAACGATCAACTGACTCTTTTCTTCGGTGATCAAAAAGTTTTTTAAATGCCAGTTTTAGTGATTCTCTTCACTAAAACATGATGTCTTAAAACCATCACTGAATATTTTCTCGTTTTCAATGTTAAATTGTTTTAAAAGAAGTCTCTCAGTACTTTTTTAATTGAATTACTCTTCATATTCTTAAAAACAATTTTTGTTTTTAAAAGAAAATATTAAATGCATCGTCTTTATGACGACATTCTCTGTTTTATATGAGCCACGCTTTGAGAAGCACAAAATGATCTATCATTATGCTACCTCATTAAATGCCATCCAATCGTGGATGAGAACGTGGCACATTATTCATCATGACCACTTTTTGAACCGTCGTCTTTTCTCTCTCTCATATTTCTTCTCTCTCTATTCTTACCTATAAATATGAGATTTCCTCTTCACTTTTCTCTTTACGCTTTCAAAAATCATTAGACGAACCTCAGCCAATATTTTTCCAAAGCAAGAACTCTCTTCAAACCCTCCTTATTCGACCTTTCCTCTTCACATTCACAAAGCTCAGAATCTTCTTTTCTTCTTCTTCTTATAAGAAATTTGTTTAATCTTATTAAGAACTTTGTTCTCTTAATGCATTAAACTATAAAGATTGTTAATCATTTCTTTCTTGATTAACAAATCTATTTCTTTATACACATTCTACTTGAAAAACCGTAATTTTTTATGGTTTTTTCAAAAGAAGTTTTTCCTTGTTTAAAAACTTTTTTTTCTATACTCTTTAACCATACATTCTTGGTACGTTTCTAACCCTCTATATTTTCCTGTTTATGTCATTTCTTGAACAAAATACAGATGGCTGCCAAGAACGTCAACTTCAACATTGACGAGATCTCTATGAAGGCTAACAACCACATTGCCTTGCTAGAGATACCCTCCACCAGAGCATTCTACCAAGAGGCGGCGAACTTCCTCAAACAGTCGTCACTTGGATACGCTCTCAACCATGAGCCTCTCATGGTCAAGGAACTTCTCCAGCAGTTCTTGTACACTGCTGAGGTGGTCGAGGTCCAAGACGAAGTTGGACGTACTATGGAGCAAATCCACTTCACCTTCAACCGTATGGAAGTGAATTTTGGGGTTTCTACACTCCGCTCAGCTCTCCGTCTTCCAAGGGGTCCCTTCGACAGCGAACCCTCCACCACCGAGATCATTTCTTTCCTCGATGCCATTGGCTACCAGTGGCCAATGAAGAAGGACTCCGACGCTCCTCTCAAATCCCTCACGAAGATTGAGAAAAACAAGATGTCAGATGTCTGGCAATACTTGTTTTCTCACTTCATCCAGTGCATGGGTGGAAAAACTGGTGGTCAGGATCAGGCCTCTAGGATTGCCTTAATCATAGGCGTTTCTGTGATTCAGCGTCGCAATATAAATTATGCTGCGGTCATTTTCGGTGACCTGGTGTTGAAGCTGAACAAGCGCCAACGAGAAAAGGTGGTGCCATAGACCAGGTTTCTTTCGATGGTATTGACTAAAATCTTTAAAAGTCTTTGCCCCAAAGAAGGAAACATTCCAACATTTAGGCTTGGATCCAGGATTCTGGATCATAAGCTGAGGGACAGTGATGTGCCATTCTCTTCCATTGCTGTCACTACCTCTTCCTCTCAGGTGACAAGGACAAGGGCAAACCCCCTCGAGTCTAGCCTAGTCACCAAAACCCCTTCAAAACGATCCTCTCAACCAACTCTTGGTTCTCCTCAGAGAGCCAAGAAAGCCAAAAAGGGAACAGCCACATCACTAGTTGGGGCCTCTTAAAAGGCTTTAGTTATTGAAACAAGCCTTACCCCCGAGACTTCTTCTGTTATCCCTTCCAAGTCTTCAGTGATTTCTCCCATCACTGTCGTATCAGTGGCACCCTCACAAATCACTTCAGTGACCCAAATCACTGAGAGTGAAGATATCAGCGCCGCCACCGCTGAACACCCATGTCTTTTCTCAACCATTTTCTCTTCTCCT
>NC_037530.1:25090429-25094799 GCF_001531365.2 Cynara cardunculus var. scolymus
GGTCCTTCTTTGATGCATCAGCCTGATGCTCAGGAAGTGGAAAAGGGAGAAAGAGAGAAAGATGATGAAGGAGATGAGGATGTCGATGATGACTATGATATGTCATCGGATATCAAACTTCTCCTTCCAGTCGTTCATACCGTCCTCTCTAGGGTCAATGAAGTTCACCAAGAGATGTCCTGTCAAGGCGATCTTGATGCGAACTTCCTTGCCCTCCAGGCGGATGTTCAAAAAGTTCAGAGTCAGCTCCAGACTCTCCAAGAAGCTGTTCACGCCAACAACGATGCCATTGTTGTTCTTCATAGCAAGGCTGTCGATGCTCAAGCGATAGTTGATCAGCAGACTGGTCTTCTACAACAAATCCTTGATGTTATCCGTCAACCAGCTCCAGTGGTGCCTTCTCTGCCAATGATCGTGCCCTGCTCCATGAGACGCGTGAGGCAATGACAACTCTAGCCAATGCTTCGCAAAGGCTGGAGGAATCCATGGTTCTCCAGCGACAGCGCTTGCACAAACTCTCTGGCCAATTCTCTCGGATGTTAGCCAGAGAGGGGGAGATGAGGTCCAACGCTGGTGGATCATCTGATGCTACTCCTACAGCTTCTCAGGCTGTTGGCCCAGTATCAACTTCAGTTGCAGTTGAAGCCGAGGCTCTCGAAGCTGATGCAGTTGCTGCTCCTGTAATCACGTCCACCGAAGCTGCTCTAGCTGAGGTTGATGAAGCCATCCCTAGGGATGATGTCCATACCATCACTGCTGCTGGTGATGATAATGATATTGATGAGGATGAAGAAGATGATGATGAAGACGATGATGAACCTGTCATTCCAGACACCAGAGATGATATAGATGGTGACGACGACGATGATGATRAAGATGACTTTACCAACAAGTTCCAGAAGCCATCAACCGTCACCAAAGGTGTTGCTCTCGGGGACTCTACATCCCAAGGGGAGCAAAGACAAGGTGAATCGACTCCATCACGGAACCAGGACCCCAAGTCGAAAGGCAAGACGGTCGCTTAAGAAGGTAACTTGGAGGTACTTTTTTTAAGTCCTCAACAAACCTTATTTGAAGACTCAACCTCTCAAGTAGTGATCACTTCAGAATATCAACTTCATATCCCTTCAACAACCTGCGGTAGACTAGAGTGGGTATCTGATCAACCCAGCTCTTTTGCTCCAACAGACCAGCAGATGTCTCAGCTAAAGGAGTCGCTCGACCAGACTAGAGTAGAAATTCCTCTTCGTACCTCTAGTGGTGGTGAGTTTGACTTCCTATCTGAAGCTGAAAGACTCGAGGCATTAAAGGCTGAAAAAGAGCTAGAGCTTCAAAAGAAGCAGATTGAAGACAGCTTAAAGCTGGCCAAGTCACTAGCTGCTAAAGTCCTTCCCAAGAAAAAGTCCAAGAGAACGGTGAATCCTGTCCAAGCCCAATCTAAACTTCTTTCAATGGCAGAAGCTGAACGCAAGAAGAAGCAGAAGCTAGACGACAAGGATAAGCAATGGAGCGAAGCAAAGCTGAAAAAAAGACTCAGTCCCCGCCCTATCATCAGCGTCAGCATCAGCGAATGATCGAAAGACGGTGGAACACTAGTCTCAATGCTCATCACCAGGGACAATCTTGATGTCGTTACCGAGTACCCTTCCTACCTTGGCCGCTATGGATACATCGAATGGATGGAGATCAGACAAGCCATTCAGCAATCCAAGTCGAGACACAAGACACTTATCTAGGACACCATTAACGAGCTCATCAAAAGGTTGTCCAGGTATGTCAAGGTCCCTCACCGGCTAACTCTGAAGAAAGGTGGGAAGAAGAAACAAAAGCTCTCTGATCCTAATGATAGACCATTCCTAAAGAATGAACATGAAACAAGGTTCTCCTTAGATGAAATCCTGAAGGGTCATATGAGTATAGACATTTCTATGCTTAATCTTGACTTGCCTGATAAGGGTCCCTATACACCTAACTTTGTGCATTTTAAACCTGAGTTAGGAGTTATATTCTTTGACTATGAAGGTGAAGTCAGATTTCAAATAATGTCAGAGCTACATCTATGTCCAATGGATCACTTGGTTTATCTCTTGCTCTGGATAGATGATAGCATGCTTGGAAGAGTCGTCGATCTGAAGATACGAAGGGAATTCCAACGTCAAAGAAACCTTGGTGAAGATGTACCTGATTACATAGATCTAAGTGTTCTAGAATAAGATTCTCTTTGTAACAATAATCCACTTTTCCTTGTAACTTCATGTATTATATCTCCTTTCAGTGATTATACTTATATTCTGTAAGTTTTGGACATGTACTGTAATACTTGTAATATTTCCTATGATTAATAAAATGGGTATTCCATGTACTTCACTGAAAAAGATCCCTGAAAAAAGTGATAGGGACACAAGTCTATGAGTTCCGATGTTACTTTTTCCATTCACTGACAATCTATAAGTCAGTCAATAAGCTTTCAGTTTCAGTTTCCGTACTTGTAATTTTCTTAGATATAACTTAAGAAAACTTCTCAAGCTGAGACTGACCAAACTGAAAAAGATCCCAAAATAGTAAAAAGGGACATGTACTTTATATGTAACTTTTCCTTACTATTATTTGATAAGATAACCTTCTTTATGTTATCTTGTTATCATCAAATAGGGGGAGATTGTTGATCCTCTCTCTCAGTGATTTGATGATAATCCWTTTTCACTTWTACGTTGTATTTGTGTTTCTGTATTTTCAGTTCCAGCGATCTTCACTGAGTATGTTCAGTGATCGCTGAAGAACCTGCATTGTAAATCTATCAGAGACAGCAATACTTCAAGAAGACAACACTCACACCAAAGAACCTTCAACAAACGTCGAAGACTGAAACTGAAGATTAGAGACCGGCGAGTACGTGATCTGAAGCGGTATTCAGTGATTACAAGCCTGTCTATATATGTGTGAAGACTGCTCTAGCTTCAGCGAATGATGATGAGACCTTCAGGTCATTCCAGCATTCAGCGATCAAAGGAAGCTTGCTTAGCACGATTGTTGTTGTCTTGTCCTTATGCACACAAAGGACAAACCCATACCCTTACAAAAGTTAGTACGGTACGGAGCCGATTAGTCGACTCTTTGTCCACCAACTTTAGGTAAGGATGTCTGCTCAGAAATAGTGCTTTTGTACTATTCATTGTAGCAAAGGACAAGCCTTCCTCTTAAGGYTTGACACGCACTCTAAACCTACCATATTGCTTTAAATGATCATTTAATGCACTGGGTATAAATAGAAGTGTTTCTTCTCCATGCAGAGAGCGCGCATCTCTCTCTAACCTTATTCTTACTTCAAGCATCTTCTTGTTTAAGTAAAGGATCTTTCTTTTAACAATCTCTTTTCTTATATTTGCTAAAGCTTTGTGTGTAACCAAAGATTGTTTAGATAGGTTTTTATTACCTTATATTTCTGCAAACAATCTTGTATAATCTGTATTGATCTTCTCTATCAATATATATTTTATTTGAAAATACTGTGTTTGTATTCATCCCCCCCTTCTACAAATTGTTTCTCTTCTTGAAGATCCTTACGGGACCAACAATAGATAATGGAACACCATGTCTGGTCACAATATCTTTGATGTAAATATGTGCTAGCATTTCTAGTGTGTAGTTTTCTCTTATTGGCAGAAAATGCGCAGATTTAGACAGACGATCAACAATTACCCAGATCGCGTCATACCCCTTTGGAGTTCGAGGCAATTTCATGACAAAATCAATTGTAATGTGATCCCATTTTCATACAAGTATCTCTAAAGATTGAAGACTTCCATACGGCTTCTGATGTTCAATCTTAACCTGTAAACATGTCAGACACTGTTCCACATATCTACCTATATCTATTTTCAATTCAGGCCACCAATAAAAAGGTTTCAAATCTTTATACATCTTATTCGTGCCTGGATGAATAGAGGATCGGGACTTATGGCTTTCATTTAATATAGTGTTTCGGATATCTCCAAAACATGGTACCCAAAGTTGAAATCATTTTACCCAACTTTTATGTCTTAACAAATTCTTTTTTCATAGTTTCTTGTTGACATTTCTGAATTTCCTTACGAATGTCAGGGATCAAATTCATTTTCATTGCCACAGCTTTAATGGTTCCACTCTTTTCTTTCCTACTTAAAGCGTCAGCCATCACGTTAGTTTACCCCAGGTGGTAGAGGATTTCACAATCATAGTCATCAACCAGCTCAATCCACCGACGCTGTCGCATATTTAATTATGGTTTTGGTGTCTCTTCACAGAGGCTCTGGTTCTGGTGTCTCTTCACAGAGGCTCTGGTTCTTCTTATAGTGGCTCTGGTCGTCCATACTTGGTCGATTTAGCACAGC
>NC_037530.1:25096469-25097678 GCF_001531365.2 Cynara cardunculus var. scolymus
GCTACAGTGAATAGTACAAAAGCACTATTTCTGAGCAGACATCCTTACCTAAAGTTGGTGGACAAAGAGTCGACTAATCGGCTCCGTACCGTACTAACTTTTGTAAGGGTATGGGTTTGTCCTTTGTATGCATAAGGATAAGACAATAACAGTCGTGCTAAGCAAGCTTTCTTTGATCGCTGAATGCTGGAATGACCTGAAGGTCTCATCATCATTCGTTGAAGCTAGAGCAGTCTTCACACATATATAAACAGGCTTGTAATCACTAAATACCGCTTCAGATCACGTACTCCCCGGTCTCTAATCTTCAGTTTCAGTCTTCAACGTTTGCTGAAGGTTCTTTGGTGTGAGTGTTGTCTTCCTGAAGTATTGCTGTCTCTGATAGATTTACAATGCAAGTTCTTCAGCGATCACTGAACATACTCAGTGAAGATCGCTGGAACTGAAAATACATAAACACAAATACAACGTGAAAAGAGAAAAGGGGATTTTTATCAAATCAGTTGAGACTTCAGTCCATCGCTGAGCTGGTAAAGGGGCTTCATCTGAATAGGAGAGTTCAGGTATGGAAGATGAGACTTCAGCAGCAGTTTCTTCAGCAATAAGGACTATTGTCAAAGGAGTCTCAGATTCAGTAACTGAAAGAGGTTCAGAAACTGAAGGTATTTCATTTACTGATGGATCAGTGTTTGAAGTAGAAGGAGGTACACAGCTAATGGGCACTGCAGCGATCTCTAAAGAAGATATATTGGAGTGACTAGTTGCAACTGGAATGATGAGTGGATCATCTTCAGCTTCTGGAGATTCAGTGTTAAGAGGAGCACTGTAGGAAGCTTCAGGTTGTCCATAATGAGATATCATCCAATTCTCTAATTCATCTTCATCAAAAGAAATGGGTTTTGAATTAGCTTATTGAGATTCGTCAAAAGTGACATGAATAGATTCCTCTATTGTTTGTCTTCGTTTGTGGAATACTCTGAAGGCTTTGGATATGGAAGAATATCCAAGAAATATTCCTTCATCAGCTTTGGGATCGAACTTTCCAAGTTTGTCGCAGTTGTTGAGAATGTAACAAGTACAACCAAATATGTGAAGAAAACTTCTTGAGGGCTTTCGTCCATGGAAGAGTTCATAGGCCGTCTTCTTGAATCTTTTTACGATCAGCGATCAATTTTGAGTGAAACAAGAAGTGTTGACAGCTTCAGCCCA
>NC_037530.1:25098654-25102124 GCF_001531365.2 Cynara cardunculus var. scolymus
TTGGGTCCAGCTTTGTTAGAGGCTTCATCATCTGATACTGAAGAATCATTATCAGAAGATGGCATCATTAAACCTAAAGAGGTTTGAATGGAAAGAGGAACAACCCATGATACTACCAAGTTTCAATGGAAGTCTTCACTGAGTCTGACGAAGAGACTTCAGTGGTGGAGATTACAACGTCTGATGCTAAAGATACTTCAGCAGGAGTTGTCTTCACTGAGCCTAAAGAATAGGAATCAATGGTTTTCTTCACCTTGACTGTAGGGGCAGTCTTTGTGGATGATTTCACTTTAGTTGATTTCTCAACTTTGGTTACTTTCTTGCTCAAAACTGGTGAACCAGCTTTGGCAGTAGAAGGACACTTACTGGCAACATGTGTTCTTTCACCACAGTGTTTACACTTCCTAAAACTAGGAGTAGCTTTAGGGCCAGGAAGTATCAGACTAGAAGTGGGACTAGCTCCAAAGATTCCCTTCTCATTGGTTCTTGGAGGAACCTTTGAGGGAATGGATTCCTTAGGTGAAAAGTTCACCCTGAGCTGTAACTTTGATTTCTGATGTGATTCAGATTTCCTAGTCCCTGAAGAAGAAGAAGTTTTACAAGTTGAAGGAATAGATTTAGATCTATTAGACTTGTTAGGCTTCTTAGAAAGGGATGTTGTGACAGTGGATTTACCCTTGTCTTTGCACCCAGAACCCAAAGGAGTTCCTTCAAGATGACTCTCAGTAAAAGAAGAGGACTTAGAGGAAGAAGGGTTAGGAATAGAAGAGACAAAGGTACCAAATTTAAGCATGGACCTGTCTTTAACACATTCTTCCTGATCATGGGAGAATCCTAGACCAGTCGTTTTCTTGGCCACGATCTGAGTGTTAATGATCTCAGAGGCCTTGATGGAAGCTTTACACCACCTTTCAATGGTAGCTTTCTCAGCCTTGAGTTCAGCAATTGCTCGCTCACGCTCAACAACAACTTTCTCACATTCAACAGTGATGGCTTGGTTTACAATAACCTGATCTTTAAGATTTTCCTCAACAGAGGTCAGTTCTTTGATCTTAGAATGACAAATCTTTAATTGATCATGAAGATCAACGTTAAGCATTTCAGCTTTTGATTTGCCATTGAGGGCATTGTAAAGGTCAACCATCAGCGTATCTAGTGCAGAAAGACTAGAAGAAGAAGAGGGTTCATTCAGGATAGAAGCAGTTGCAATATGGGAAGCTCCGAAGCTATAATGAAGTCCGGCCAAGTCTATTTTGACCGGATTTGCATTTTGACTTGTTTTTATATATAAATGGGAATTTTGATAAAAATGATTTTGAACTGATAATTCCATTGACTGTGGTCTAAATGGAATTGTTTTGTGAATTGTTTTGATGAGGAAATAAGGGTGGCATATCAAGGAGAGGTGTACCATGGGATAAGGGTGTCATATCAAGGAGAGGTATACATTTAGATATAAGGGTGGCAATTGTATGTGTGTGTTATATAATATAATTCTCATTATTATATTCGTTAAGATTACTGTGGTCTGGAATCTTTATTTCTTTGTGATTTACAGATTTAGGATCAGGGTTCTTATTGGAAATCATAGTCTAAATGTTATAGAGAAGGGGATAACAGGTTTGGCCTGAAACTTGTATAAACCTTGTTTGAATAGAAAAAGGTTTAAAAGTGGCACTATGTTAATTTAGTTAATATAAACCTGTTTAGAGTTGATGTATTATTTACAAGTAGAAATTATTAGCTTGGAATGTGAAAGGTATTAATATTGTGTTCTTACTTGTTCATATATATTTGTTATATATATGAAAAGTTGTTTTATATAAAAGTTTTGGTGATTTTCACCCTACAATGACTTTAATAGGGTAACTCACTAGACCTTTCGGTCTAATCCTTGCTTTGTGATTTTAAATATGTATTGCAGGAAGTGCTGACGGTAAGGGGAAGGGAAAAATGTAATATTTTCCCTATATGATTATCTGCGTGAAGATTTAATGTCAACTCGTATAGTTTTGATAGATGTAATTGGATTAGTGCAAGAATTGTATTTTGAATTTGGACCATGTATTTTATACTGGTAATTTCTTGTACTAAGGGACCTATATGGTGTATAAATATGTATTTCTATGTATGAAGTAAATGTTACATACAATGTGTGGTATGGGGTGTTACATAGTGGAATTATTTGATATAAAAAACTTTCAACTATATCAAGAGTGAAACCAAAATTAACCAAACATCCAAACAACATCTTTGATAATGATAATGATTTCCCATTATTAACCAAACAGCATCAATGCAATATTAATTCCCATTTTCATTCCAATTTTCATTCATCTGTCTGGACCAAACAGACCCTAAATGATACCTTTGGTTAGGTTAAAATACTCAATTGATATAGGTTAATTTAGTTATTTTATCATTATATTTGTCCATCAAGTTTTTATTGATTATAATAGAGGGCTATAAAACTAAAAGAAAAAGGGTTAAGCGAATCCGTTATAAAAATGAAAGTATAGAGAAGTAAGGTTAATGGACAAGAATACCCTTCATTAAGGGTGTGTTTGATACACTGGACAGGGACATGACAAAACAGGACAGAGATCCCTGTCCCATGTTTGGCATGAATTTTATGTGAAACAGAGTGGAACAGGCCTGTTCCCCCATCCCATAGAACAGGGTGGAACAAGGTGGAACAAACTTATATTTTACCAATATAACCTCAAAATAAAACTTAATTCTGGCCTAAAACATCAAATAGGTCCCTCTTTTACATTTTATTCATTCTTTAAATTTTATTTATTGTATTTTATGTTTCTTAAACTTTCATTTTACTGTCCTCAAAATATTATTTTTATACGGTTTCTATATTTTTATTAATTTATGTAATTTATTATATATTAATAATAAAAAATAATGTAGAAAAGAGATAAAAATAAAAATAGAAAACCACATAAACTTTTTATTTGGTGTCATTTTAATTGTTTTGACGAAAACTTCAAATGATATATTATATTCTAAAAAATAATTATTCTATTATAATTTAATAAATTACATAAACTGTTTTCTTGATCAGAGTAGTAAATATTCGATTTTGGTCTTACAGAAGTGATTGTACAGGTGATAGGTGAATTCTTTTATTTTTTGGAATCCAAGTTTGAATGTGATGATACTATATGAGATCACTAGCCAAATTGTTTTCTTGATGCTTATATTTTATTTACTATTTGATATTTAATCCATTTCAATTGATTGTGCGCTTGTTGGTAATAGCTTTTTCTTCTTAGTATGGAATGCATATAGATTTTCTTCGATAATGGATTCTTGATGCTTATATTATATTTACCTTTTTTCATATATTATTAGAACTCACACACACACTAGAGGTGCGATTTTCACACACATAGGCTCGATTCAACTCAAATCAAAGAAGAACTACAAGATCTTTGAAGGATTTGATCATCAAGTAA
>NC_037530.1:25103209-25108828 GCF_001531365.2 Cynara cardunculus var. scolymus
AGGTGAAGGACGGGGTGATGCACTGTCCTCGTTATGTTTACCGATTCGATCTCTTGGTTCTTGATATTTATTGGTATTCTAACGTTGCTGAATATTTTTGGTTGTTGATCCTGTCTCTTTGTTGTATTGAGCATCAATGGTATGGTATATTATGGTGATTTGAATATGGAATCCTATGATCTTAGCATCCGGTACGTAATTATTCACTCAATTTCTAGTAAGTCTCGGTTTGCTCAAGCGAGATGTTACAGATATGGTATCAGAGCTGTGGTTTGAGTGAACTGGATATCATTAATGATATTCGGACTCAAACTTAGGTATTGACATTGTATAGTAACTAGGTTATGATTATATGGGATATAGATCAATAGGAGAGACCTAGGATTTGTTGGGGTACAAGGGATAGAATATTATTTGACCTCTATATATATGTATTATAATTTCAATACGATGTCTGATCACGATGCATCTAGCAATGCGCCGGTTACTCAAGAAATTGGGGATGACAACCTCAATCTAGAAGGGAATGTCCAAGGAAATGATGACAATGACGATGAAGCCCAACTATGACCTCGTACTGAGAGGTTATTGAAAATAATGAATGATCAAACACGGGTTGCTCTACGAGAACAAAGAATAGAGTTAGAAAGAAAGTTATCTAAAGTGCAAAATCCAGATAATGCTCAGAATCTGGTTGTCCAAGGACCGAAGCCGGTTAATGAAGACGTACCCAAACCAAAGTCGGACCGACCTTCATTTAAAACATTTAGAAGCAGTGGGGCTACAGAGTTCTCGGGACAGACGGACCCAGTACTTGCAATGCAATGGGCCGAAAACACTGAAAAGGTATTCAAGATTGTTTACGTGCAGGAGTAGGATAAAGTACGTTATGCTACAGCGACATTTATCGATCGTGCACTCACTTGGTGGAATGCCACATATCGATCAATGGATCCTAATACTCAGGATAGAACGACATGGGAAGAGTTTCAAGTGTTGTTCTTCGAACAATATTGTCCGGATGATCTGAAACAAAAGCTTGAGAAGAAATTCCTAGAGCTCAAACAGGGATTCATGTCGGTGATTGAATATGAAAAAGAGTTCAATCAAAAGCTTCAGTTTGCCCAACGGTTCGTACCAAGTGAAAAGGACAAGATTAATCCTTTCGTCAACGGTCTTCGACGAAATATTCGCGATTTCGTCACCAATCGCGACGTACCATCATTTACCAAAGCAGTTGAGTATGCAAGGAAACAGAAGCATGACCTAAGTCTCCCTGATGGTTCTGATGTACCGGAGAAACGATCGAGAGTTGAGAGAACTTTCTCGACCCCGATATCTAAATCATCTCGATTCTTCAAGTCGAGACGAGCTCAATCGCATAATACACCACATACTACCTCACAGGCTTATACAATGCAGTCAAATACGCCACGAAACTACAATCGATGTGGCAAGAATCACCAGGGACGATGTAGTGGTGATCAAACTTATGTACGATGCTTCTGTTGTGGTGAAGCTGGGAACATACAAACTCAGTGCCCTCAAAGAGGAAAGGCATGTTATAATTGTGGTGTGTTAGGTCAACGTATGCGAGAATGTACAAAGAATAGACTGGAGGAAAGTAAGGGGTCGGTACAACAACCGAGGCAATGACCGATACATACAGCGGGGGCTTTGACCAAAAAGGAGGAGGTCCCGAAACCTCATGTCAGGGCGTTTCAAATTACCGCGAAGGAAGCCATGAACGATCCAGACGTTGTTATGGGTATATTTCTTATTAATTCTTGGCCTGCTCGTATTTTATTTGATTCTGGTGCAACAAATTCTTTTGTACCAAATGATTATGTTCGTTATATTGAATATGTGTCTACTATGCTTGAAAAATCTTTCACTATTGACACTGTGAGCGGAGTACCATTAGTTGCTGATAAAATATTTAGAGGGTGTACATTGCTTTTAGATGATTATGAATTTTTTATCGATCTCATTCCAACTTATATACATGGATTTGATGTTGTTATTGGTATGGATTGGTTGGCAAAGAATCAAGCCAACATCATATGTTCACAACGAATGATTCAAATACCAATTAGCGAGGGGAATTACCTATACATTTACGGGGAGCGGCGTGTGATCGACATAAAGGTAATCTCTATGCTAAAAGCTAGTCGTTATCTAAACAAGGGTTGCTCAATGTTTCTAGCCTATGTTATGGATGCGGCGAAGGAATTGAAGAAGACGGTGAAAGACGTTCCTATTGTTTGTGAATATCCGGATGTATTTCCGGATGATCTGCCTGGATTGCCACCCGATCGTCAAGTAGAATTTCGTATAGACTTGATACCGGGTGTAGCTCCGATAGCAAAGACACCGTATCGTCTCGCACTTGCAAAAATGAAAGAAATGATGAAACAACTGCATGAATTATTGGACAAGGGTTTTATCCGACCAAACACATCTCCTTGGGGTGCTCCAGTCCTGTTCGTTAAGAAGAAAGATGGAACTTTCCGGATGTGTATAGATTACCGTGAGCTTAACAAGGTAACTATAAAGAACAAATATCCATTACCGTGAATTGACGATCTTTTTTATCAGCAGGAGCGAGATATTTTTCTAAAATCGATTTACGGTCTGACTATCACCAACTCAAGGTACGGGAGGATGATGTACTCAAGACTGCTTTTCGGACCCGTTATGGGAATTACGAATTCCTCATAATGCCATTCGGACTTACAAATGCACCTGCAACATTTATGGACTTAATGCATCGAGTATGCTATCCTATGCTCGACAAGTCTGTGATCGTATTCATCGATGATATTTTGGTTTACTCAAAGTCCGAAAATGAACACGCTTCACACTTACGTCAAATGCTAGAATTGTTGAGAAAAGAACGACTCTATGCAAAATTCTCGAAATGTGAATTCTGGCTTCGCCAAGTACAATTCTTGGGGCATACCGTATTCGGAGATGGTATTTCTGTAGACCCAGCCAAGATCAAAGAAATTCAAGAATAGGAGCAACCAAAATATGCTTCGGAAGTTTGGAGTTTTCAGGGTCTAGCAGGGTACTATCGATGATTTATTAAGGACTTCTCTAAGATCGCAATACCATTAACCTCTTTGACTCGTAAAGATGCTAAATTTGAATGGAATGAGGCTCAAGATCGAGCATTTCAACCTTTAAAGGAATGTCTGACACACGCACCTATACTTGCTCTACCTGAGGGTAACGAAGACTTTATAGTGTATAGTGACGCATCTCGACTTGGTCTTGGATGTGTCTTGATGCACCAAGGCAAGGTGATTGCATATGCTTCTCGCCAATTGAAAGATTATGAGAAGAACTACCCTACTCATGACCTTGAATTAGCAGCAGTGGTCTTTGCCTTGAGGCTTTGGTGACACTATCTCTATGGTACGAAGTGTCAACTTTATACTGACCACAAGAGCTTAAAGTATTTATTTGATCAACAGACCTTGAACATGCGTCAACAACGTGCTATGGAACTCATCAAAGATTACGACTGTGAGATACTATATCATCCTGGTAAAGCCAATGTAGTGGCAGATGCTCTTAGTAGGAAGACGCATTCTGGACTTCTGTGCTACTCTATCACTCACACGTCGGTTAAATATAATCTATTTGATCAGATTCGAAAATGGCAGATTGAGGCTTTGAAGCCTGAGAATGTCAAAGTAGAACGAATGGTAGGATACATTGATTCTCTCTCTAAAGATAGACATGGTTTGAAGGTCTTTAAGATCCGAATCTAGGTTCCCAAACTTGGCGGCATGCGAGATGTTGTTTTAGCAGAAGCACATAAGTCGTGATTATCAATACACCCAGGGAGTACCAAAATGTACCAAGATCTTCGTTTAGATTACTGGTGGCCTGGGATGAAGACTGATATTGGACGTTATGTTGAGAAATGTACCACATGCTTACAAGTAAAGGTTGAACACCAGAAACCGTATGGTAGTCTACAGCCTATTGAGGTACCGATGTGGAAATGGGAGGAATTAACGATGGATCTGGTTACTAAACTACCGAAGACCCAACGTCAACACGACAGTATTTGGGTTATAGTTGATCCATTGACCAAATCTGCATTGTTCTTACCTGTTCGAGAGTCTTATTCTATGGATCGATGGGCGCGGTTGTACATTGATGAAGTTGTCTCGCGACACGGTGTACCAGTGAAGATTATCTCTGATCGCGACTCTCGATTCACTTCTAATTTTTGGACTAGATTTCAACGAGAGTTGGGAACACGTCATGTGTTTAGTACGGACTATCATCCTCAGACCGATGGTCAATCAGAACGAACCATTCAGACTCTCGAGGATATGCTATGCGCATGTATCTTAGAATTTGGTGGTAGCTGAGATACTCACCTACCCTTGGTTGAGTTTTCTTACAACAATAACTACCACTCAACAATTGGAATGGCTCCCTATGAGGCTTTATACGGACGTAAGTGTCGTACACCCTTGTGTTGGCGAGAGACGAGAGAGAAAGTTTTAGTTGGTCCCGAACTCATTCAGATCACTCATGACAAGATTCAGATTATTCGCGAAAGAATGAAAGCTGCCCAAGATCGTTAAAAGTCTTATGCAGATCGTCGCAACAGGCTAATCGAGTTCTCGGTTGGTGATATGGTAATGGTGAAAGTTTCTCCTTGGCAAGGCGTGCTTCGATTCCGAAAACAAGGTAAGTTAAGTCCATGATTTATTGGCCCGTTCAAAGTATTGGAGCGTATCGGAAAACAGGCTTATCGACTAGAGTTACCGGAGGAACTTATGGAGATACACGATGTGTTTCATGTCGGGTACTTACGTAAATGCTTGGGTAAACATGAAGAGACGGTGCCCTTAGCCGAAGTCAAAGTAGATGAGAAATTAAGATACATTGAAAGAACCAGAATCAATTCTAAACGAGAGGAAAGTGAAACTACATAATAAGAAGTAGACTTGGTATTGATCAAGTGGAAACACCATCGAGGACCAAATTGGACGTGGGAGCGTAAGGATGAGATGAAGGCGAATTACCCTTCTTTATTTCCACAACGGTGATTTCGGGGACAAAATCCTCAAAATGAGGAGGTATTTGTAACATCCAATTTCTAATATGTCAAAATTATTTGCTTAGCATATTTAATTATTAGGTTTAAGAGAATCTATGATTTAGTGGGAGTTTGGGTTTGAAATTTTAGAATTATACTTCTTAGGAGTATATTAGAGAATTTGGGAAAATTTTACGTCAAATAGATACGTAAAACTGATTTTCTTGGGAGATCTTTAAAGGAATATTGTTGTTGGATGTTATAGATTATCTCTTTATGAACGTGTAGGCGAAAACCTCATAGAAAACGGAGGTCCGAGCGAAAAGTTATGAATAATTTAAGTGTTGATGGTCAAAATGGGTACCTAGCCGGGCCAACCCGGCCCAACTCGAGTTTTAGCATTATAAATTGGAGTTTTGGCCCATTTTTCATGTCATCTAAGTCCAGAAGTCACATACACACTAGAGGTGCGATTTTCACACACATAGGCTCGATTCAACTCAAATCAAAGAAGAACTACAAGATCTTTGAAGGATTTGATCATCAAGTAA
>NC_037530.1:25109943-25133984 GCF_001531365.2 Cynara cardunculus var. scolymus
AGGTGAAGGACGGGGTGATGCACTGTCCTCGTTATGTTTACCGATTCGATCTCTTGGTTCTTGATATTTATTGGTATTCTAACGTTGCTGAATATATTTGGTTGTTGATCATGTCTCCTTGTTGTATCGAGCATCAATGGTATGGTATATTATGGTGATTTGAATATGGAATCCTATGATCTTAGCATCCGGTACATAATTGTTCACTCGATTTTTTGTAAGTTTCGGTTTGTTCAAGCGAGATGTTACATTTGCACACCGTATTTGTTAACATTTATATTGATTATTTAGTTAAAAAAAACACTAAAAGGCTCACTGGGAGTAAATTGGTCATTTTAACCAGTTATGTTCAGTCTTGTCATGTTTTATCAAACGCTGAACAGCTGTCATGTTCTGTTCTATCATGTTCTGTCATATTCTATCATATCTTGTCTACGTACCAAACACACCATAACGATACTCTAATTAATGGCGTTATTAGAAGAGACTATATTCAATAAGAAAATGAATTCATAATGATATTTCTTGGGTTAAAAAAAAATTCAAAACCCTTTATTCATTAATTTATTTAAAATATAAGGACCCAACTTGCATTTAACTCAAATAAAAAAGTTGATTGGTTTTTCTTTCAAAAACTTTTATTAATAAATTCAACGTAAGATTTGTTGTGTGTTGGGTTATACAGTAGCATTGGGCACGGTCCATAATAGGGGGTCAATGACCTAAATTATACAAGCAATCACATTTCCTACCTTCTGGGTGGCCACTGGATTTTTATTCAACAATTTTGACCATATTTGCTCCTATTGTCCGCCATGAACCAGACATTGATTGATGCTACAACCACCATCTTTATGCACAACATCATCACTACAAGGTACATTTCCAATTTTTAATTGTTATCTTCATCATTTGCTTTTGCCGATTAATCCCTAGAATATGTCTTGTCTCTGTGTTTTTTATATGGTTTTGCCTTTCGTGGAAGTTGATCCTGAATTTTGCTTCCTTTCAGCCATAGATTTTTATTGGTTCACGATTGTTCAGTAAACGCTTCCAACTAAGTTCTTAATTTGTCAATTTTATGGTTTAGGGTTTAGTATTGAATGCCTTGAATTGTTATGATCAAGTTTATATTAACCAAAAATGTGTACATTAAGAACTGTTGATGGGGTGAAGAGTTTTTGAATGAAGAGGTAGCTTAACTTCGAATTGAAGTAGGATTGGAAAGGAAAATCAAATTGAAGTGAAAATGCTTCAAAAATGGAAAGGTAGTACAGAGAAATGCCAACTACTTGGAAATATGAAGGCTTCAATATGTGTTTGCTTGATGAATAAATGTAACAGGTATTGCTCCCATTATTGCAACTATCACAGTGGTCTATCATATCTTTCATCTTTGCGAGGGTTGACTTGCATCATTGGTTTACCACTTGGATGTCCTAATGGTTTTAATGGAGTTCTTTAACCTTGTCAGCATCATCAATATCCCCTTGGTAATTGAGTTCATCCCAACTAACTCGAATATTATACTTAGGGGTGTGAGTGATTCTCTTCAAACTAACAAACAAGACCAAACCCAGTTAGTTCTAAACACGAAATGGCAACATTTTGTTTGATTACTGAATACTGATTCTTATATTTTGAAAATTCGCTTTTCGGTTCATCCTATCTTACACCTGGTTGAAACTGACCACAAATGCAAATTGAAACTGATTTTATTTGTTTGGTTTGGGGAAGGAGTTGATTCCTATTTATCACCTCCTTCACCTGACAACTTGGTTGACTTAGGCACTCTGCATTTTCGTGGCATCTTGATTTGTTAATCGAATATGGCAACTTTGAGAAGAAATGGGGATGGAATTTGATCTTAGAGTGAAGCCAAACTTGTCTAAGGCTATATGACAATTGATGAGTGACAACACAGTTGCTATTTTTATTTTTCTCAGGGTAATTACTCGATCAGCAGTTGGTATTGTAGGCTATAGGTTGAAACTTGGGGCTTCAGACCCAACAGTATTGGTATTATGATAGTTGGTCTGGTTGCATCTGTACTGAGACAGCCTTGTGGGTTATGAAAAATACGCATCATCCTCTACAGTATTGGTGATCAACCTAACATATCTTAGAAGAGCATTTTTGATCAATTATATGGAGATTGAATTGTCATACCCATTTGTTCAGTTATCATGTGTACCATGTCTTGCCAAATCGTGAAAACACATCAAAGGAGTTCCCATCACCAATAGGTGCCTCATGGTCAACCCATCCGTAGTTAGGGTAAATCAGACATCTTAAACTATGAGTTTTATCGGTTTGCTATTTAGAGATTCTATCTAAAAAACTTCGAGTTCTTACTGAGACACCTCTTACAAGCTAGGACCGAAACCCCGCACCTTGTGCCTCACCTCAAGACATCTCGCCATCGCTTGTTAGCAAATGACCTCATTACCCTTTGAAAAGGTAAACACACATGTACTTATCTTGTCACTTCTTTCGTGTCTTATCATGTTCATCATCCTCCTATTAAGGATTTCATGTTTGCTTTTGATTTTGTTGTTTTCACTTCTGTAGCTAAAGTACTGGTTCATGAAAGTTGGGAAGCTGCAATGAATGAAGAAATGATGGCCTTAGAACAAAAGCATTCTTGGGGTCTTTCTTCCTTAGTAAAAGTAAGTTATTGGTTGTAAGGGCATCTCCAACAGCTTTTCTATAATTTTTTTTAAATAGAGAACCAAAACGTAAATTTTCTAAAAGGAATTACATTTATCTCCAACGGATTCTCTATTTTAGAGATTTTAACAAAAATCATATTATTAGAATATTCTTTAATTTATGATCATAGTATACTTTTAAAAAGAACTTCTTTTAGAAAATAATAACTCAATCTCATTGGAGGAATTGAATAAAATAATAATTCCTCTCTCCCACCATCAGGTTTTAGAGAATTCTTTATACTTAGAGTATTCTCTATGATTCTCTATTTTAGAGAATAAGATAACAAAGTTGTTTAGAGAACAAAAATTTACTTTTTTTTATTTTAGAGAAGTTGTTGGAGATGCTCTAAGTAGTTCATTGATAAGATGAATCCCGATGGCTTTGTTGCACGATTGAGAACATGTATGGTTGCTAAAGGATGCTTAGGCATATAGGGTGGATTATTTTGAGAGTTTTTCTCTTGTTGAAAACCTTTTTTCTACCCGCCTACGTTTCATTGGCTTGCACTACAACCGGGTACTTCACCATCTTCATGTAAGGATTGCATTTTCTTTTCCATGTTTAGGGATTTACATGAAGAGGTTTACATGGAATAAATGAATGGAAAGGCCCAAAGCCAATCCCAGGGAACAATGAAGCTTCATAGGGTCTTTCCTATTCTCTTAATATAATAGGCGGCAAAGCGGAATAGAAAAGCACGGACGAGCCACATGCAGGGAAACTTGCAAGAGGTCAACGCTTACATGAATTGCTTAAACAATCCCAATCCGCCCCTCTCGCGGTGGAAGAACAGATACTGACTATTTATACCGGAACAAACGGTTAGTATGCCCTTAATCTACTTTCTCGGGTATCTAGCTTACGGAAGACAAGGGCAGTTTAGTCAACAATCATGACCATGGGAACATTTGTTCGCTTTATAGGTACCCCCGAATCTACTAGTCGCATAATTAGACTGAATGAAAGTTAGAATCACTGACAAAGTACTTTCCAACACATGGAAACCAAGTATCATTTCCCTTGGGAAAAGCTAGAGGATGGAACAATCACGACTCCACATGTTAGAATAGGGAGTCAATTAGCCGACGTGTACACAAACTGTAATCACTACCAGTTTTATTTCTCAAAATGATTTACATATATTTATATTGGTTTGAGAGAATAAGATCTCTATTATTTTATAATCTAAAGGGATATTATTTCTATTTCTTATTAATTCCATTAAACTCCCTCTCAAGTTGGAGCATAGATATTGATCTTGTCCAACTCGTTAATGTAGTCAATATGGATCCCATTCACTGCTTTTGTCAAAATGTTTCCTAATTGGCCTTTTGTAGGAACATGTCTTGTTGTAATCAAGGTTCAAAAAGGCGTGAGCCGTGGCGTGACGGCGAGATCAAGCCTTACACGCCACGGCGAGGACGCGGTGTTTTTCAAGGCATGACATAAAGCGACAAATTTGTATGTCATATATAAAATTATATATATAGATATATGTTTTCTATATATTATCTAATTAGATAATGATATTAAAAAGATGTACGCTCATATTAGAAGAAGAAAAATCTTATAGAAATAATAAAAATAGGTTTTTGATTAAATATTTAAAATAGAACTTAGAAAGGTATTTTACAACTTCATTTTAATCGTGAGTCTGTAAGGTTTATGAATTTGTGAAACTGTAAGTGATGTGATTAGTAACATCTATAAAAATGTAAATCTAAAATTAAAAGTTTAAAAACGCAGAAGATAAAAAAATAAAAAAAAATATTTTTTTTTGGAAAAAAATCGCGTGATACAAAAAACGCGTGCTGCAGCGAGCCATGGGACGCCTCAAGACGGCATGGCATGAGCCACACCTTACAGAAACGCTATGGGTCATTTCGTAACGGTTGAGACACGTCTTGTGCCATATCTCCATGGCGCGCCTTTTTGAACACAGGTTGTAATGAATTCTTCTTCAATCTTGTCTCAAATGAAATGACAATCGATTTCTATATGCTTCGTTCATTTGTGAAGAACATGATTTTTGAGCAATATGAAGGGTTGTCTGGTTATCACACTAAAGCTTTGCCGGAAGTGCAACACATAGACAATTTTCTTAATTAACTGATGTATCCATCTTATCTCACATACCATTGTCATGTATTCAGTCATGGAGCGAGATACCACATTCTGTTTCTTACTCCATGAAACCAAATGTCCCCCTACAAAGAAATAGTATCCTTTGGTAGTTCTTGATACGAGGTGTCAAACAATATTCGTTAGGTGAGGTGACGTTTAATTTTCGTCATTTATTGATCACAGTTCATAAAAATATTCCGATAAAAGATAAGTTATGAAATTGGGGAATAGATGTGAGAGAGATGTGTCGAAGATGCACTTGTTGTATCGATCTAGTTGCCTGCATGCTCTCGCAATATTTGCTTCTTATTTGTTCTTTTCCGAAATTGGGCGCCCTTTAAAGATCTACATTCCAAACAACTACATCTCCTTCTCCGCAGGAGTCGTGAACAAATTTCATTCTTTCCACCGACTTGCATATTCCACTGCACGACCAATCGAATGCAGCCACACAAACATTTCCTCCGTGTGTCTTCCACTCGCAATCTGTATCACACGTCCATTGACCAACAGTTAGTCGGTCATCTATGTGGAACCCCATTAGATTACTCTTCAAAAGAGCTATACATTTTTGTGCATATTTATTTGTGTGCTCAAAAGATCTGTGTTAATTAACCTGGAGGAGTTCCACAACACATGGAACGATCATCTATGTGTTGAACATCCAAGCCAATCAACCATGAGCCTAAAGAGACGTCCTCGTTGGCGTACCTATGCAATATCCCACTGGAGAAACAACCTTTATTCGACAAATTAAGCCAAGGAATTAAGCTCGTTTATGTTTACGACTTACGAGTTGCTTGAAATATATGCTGCTAAATCCTTGGATATGGCATATATTTGTCCAGTTGCATGCCTGAAGTACTTGTTCCCTTCTTCCCCAAATTTCCAATACTCCGGCTCATGATATCTTACCCCTCTGCTCAATTCAGTTTCCAATAAACATTTAGCAAGCATTCTTCTGCTCAGGAATGGCACTAAGTTTTTTACATGACAATACTACAACATAATATGTTTAAATGTCTTAATAGACCGCTTTATAAAACTGTTTATGAAGACATTAAGACATATTTGGTGCCAATTTTGTTGTACTTTGGACTTGGCATGCGAAAATTGATAAAAGAATAAGAATACACAAACGACGAGAAGAAATTAACCGACTTTTGAAAGAGCACGGGGCCAGACTTCATGCATCCTATATAGGTTCTTGGTTTAGATCTGTAGCGTGCAAGTGCCGTCACGAGCATGCCCAAGTTGACATGAACATCATCGTCCACCTTGACATAGAACTCTGCATCCCAAATGGAGACTGCTGTCGAGAAATACACCCTTGTCTTGGTGGAAAGCTCGTGGTAGCCCTCTACGTGATTTAACCGAAGGAAGTCCTGATACTTTTCCTCTTCAGCATCAATGGCTCGATCAAGAACTCCTCCTGGTGTTGCACTATGTCCTATCACAAACCTTACTATGATGCCCTTTTCCTTTGCCAATTTATTGAGTTTTGCTCCTGCATATATATATATATATGGAAAGGAGGTTAGAAAATTTACTAGGAAACGCCAAAGGGTCTTTGGCCCAATGGTATTCACAAGCATTAACAAGTGGGTGTGTGAGTATTTGCTCTATACTTCAAAAGAAATTTAGTAGAAAAACTAGAGATACTTCTAAAGAAATTTAGTCGAACCAGTGGGCATCCATGTTTCACGAACAGAGTCTCTACGTTTCTTGCTGCTAAAAGCTGTATTAATACCAATGACAACAAATGCTTTCTGTAGTGATGATGTCTTATTAGATGACGGAAATTTGGCCCTGGTTAGACTTGTACGAGCCGCTTCTAGTTCCATCTCCAATGTCGATATTGTTTTGTCTAATGACCTATATATAAAATGCACAAAAGATGAACCTGTGTAACATTCTAAGCTTGTAAAAGTCACTGTTTTAAATATAGGCTCACCGGATGGCTTGATGAGTCTTCTCTACTTCTCCCATGATGTCCCCTGAACTCTGTTCGACCAATTTCTAGTAGAAAGAAACCATGAACCAACTTAGGATATATATATATATATATATATATATATAAATATATATATATATATATATATATAAATATATATATATATATATAAATATATATATATATATATATATATAAATATATATATATATAAATAAATATATATATATATATATATATATAAATATATATATAGGGGAACGGAACCTAAAATTGATTAGAAACCAGGAACCCCCAAGAGCATGACTTATGACATATTCATAAGGAATGTTGACGTGTTATTCATCATGAATGTTGTAACATATCCATCGTTAATGTGTGACTCATAATAAATAACACATCCATATTCAATGTGAGTGTGCGATTCATAATGAATAACACTTCCATATTCATCATGAATGTGTTATTCATGATGAACATTCATCTTGAAAAGTGGCACATGGGGTGTTGTGGGTGGTTCCCGGGTTCTTAATCAATTTTGGGTTTTTAACAGAGTTTCTGTCTCTCTCTCTCTCTCTCTCTCTATATATATATATATATATGAGAAAATGAAGATGTGAATGCTTACACGCTTGTGATCACAGTCTCGAGGTATCGTTAAGCTAATCTTGTGTTGATGATTCTTGAAACGAAGATCATTATTTATAGGTGGGTAAGGCCATGTATGTCTGGTGAAAAGTGTTCCCACCAGAAAACTGGCCATGCATAGCATCAAAATAATCTTTCCTGGAACCAACTTCCCCCTCATTTTCAGCATTTATTCCTTAACTATCTACCCTTGTACTGTTCTTCATGTTCCATGCATATAGGCAAAAAGATGAACAAATTATGAGGTGTTCTTGTTGCAGCACTAGTAGTAGGAAGGAAAAACAAATCCCTATTGTACCAAATCCACGACCATCATGGAAAGGTAAATTACTGCGAGTCAGCAGTAAGTCTCCACCATGACCATCCTACTGCTCAGCAGGAAGTTATGATGTAACAGAACAAAACGGACGCGTTGCAAGACAAGAGACTATTTGCTAAATTCGGGCACGGTTGGAGCACTAGCCCAGGGTGATCCCATCCTCAAAGTTCACAAACAGGGGTGTAAACCAGCTGTGAGTCGAGTAGTAGGCTATTCAAGTCGAGCTCGAGAAACAATACTAGGCTCGAGCTCGAATAACATTTTCAATGAAGGGCTCGAGCTCGAGCTTGAATATTTTTTTAAATAGAAAATTATACAACTTTGTTATGTCATCTGGGAAAAAAAATTCGTTGTATTAAATAGGAACTAAATCAAAATTTATTACATTTTGATACATTTTACCCTTGTTTAGGACATCACCCTCACTGGTTTTTCTGCCTCCGCCTCTGAATTCGTGTTTAAATACATCACGGAAAAAAAACAAAGATGACAATGAAGTTACCTTTGTCGGTTTGTGCGTTCAGAAGAGCACGATGGATCATTGTCAAGTTGACCAATCCAGAATCCGGCAAACTAGTTGGCTCACGGTCGGATGCCGCTATGTTTCCCGGTCTAAGATGACAATGGCTATGGTTTGCAGCCACATCGTAGGTTTCATGTAATAATACAAGTAGGTAGAAATAGAGATATAAGAGTTAGTTATATGTGGGCAGCAAGGGGTGTGTGGGTGTTGAATCATGCTGGATTCATGGTTCAACCAACCAATGAACCTGCAGCCTGCATTCAGATTCAAACTAGACACTGGTTATCATGATGCAACCACTTTGTGTTTTTGATCATATTACCAACCATAACACATTAACACTGGTAACGAATAACTGTATGTTCATCAGACCTAATAATAATAATATAATATAATATACAGTGGTAATGCTGTGAGACAGGTAGGTGAATTGAAGGGGTTGTAACTTATGCATTTTGTATTGTATAGTGATTTGGTTGAAAAGCTATCTAAGGGCCGTTTACTTAAATGCTTACCCGGTAAGTGCTTACCGATAGGATTCAACATTATAATTTATTTTGATACGTAAGATTTTAGTACATCAAAACATATCGAGTGCAACAAGTTTCTGGGTAAGTGCTTACCTGGGTAAGAGTCGCGATCCTTACTTACCGGGTAAGACTCTCTATCATTTTCATTGCTCTTACCTGGTAAGATTTTTGGCCCTTCTCATGTTCTTTCGATAAGGAAATTTATCCGATAAACACTTACCAAGTAAGTGTTTAGTAAACGGCCCCTAAGTTCCTTTTACCAAACAACTACAATAAAATTGACTTTATAGAATGTCTAAAATGTCTAATAGAATATTTTATAGAACATGAGTTTATATGATCAAACTATAAAGCAACATGTTTAAAAGCGTTACAATATCTTTATACGACGATTTTTGGGCATTTTGAAAAGTTTTTTAAGACGTTTTTAGAAAAATGTCCTACTAGTTATTTTATAAAAGTGTCCTATTATCGATTTTACAGGATACTTTTTTAAATAGTGTCGTATAAAATGCTAATACAACACTTTATTTAGAGAGCGCTCTGAATAACTTGTCAAACGCCTAAAAACTTATTATAACACTTTTAGATATGACGTTTTTTGGTTTCTGGCTACAAACTTAAGTTTTATAAATTATTTTATTAGGACACTTAGACATTTTAAGCATTCTATAAAACCAATTTTGTTGTAGTGGACGCTTACCAAATAAGCGTTTACCGGGTAGCTTACGTTACAGATGAACATGACAAGTATTGAGAATCTTACCCGGTAAGAGTGCGTGCAATGATTGAGAGCTTTACCTGGTAAATAAGGGTGATGATTCTTACTCGAAAAGTCGCTTACCGGGTAAATTGTCGTTTTGATAAACTAGAATCTTTCCCGATAAGGTAAGTGAGAGTGTTTAATTACCGGTAAAAATCAACACTATCACTTGCCTTACAGGGTAAGATTGTAATCCATTAAATTGGCAATGCAACAATTTATCCGGTAAGCGCTAACCGGGTAAGAGTGGTCATTCTCACTTACAGGATAAGATTTTTAGCCCTTGTTATTGCTCTTTCTGGGTAAGATTCTCGATCTTTGTCATGTTCATCAGGTAAGATAGAAGGACCCATTAAGTGCTTATCGGATAAGCATTTAGTAAACGGGCTCTTAGTGTCGACTGATAGAATTACCGTTATAACCATTTATATTATAAAGTGTTGAATACAATGTGATTATATATGAATAAGGGTTGAAAGATGATAAAATACAGTTTTCATACATTGGAAATAATTGATTTATAATCCGATCATGCAAATTAATCATATATTGATTGTCTTGAGAATCTCGTTGTAGAGTGAATTGGAATTATTTTGACAAAAATTCCTCGACCTTGTTTGGTTTGTGGATTGAATTGCAACATCCATAATTTTAGACACCGATCGAGGAACAGCCGAAAACGACCGAGGAATGGGAAAAAACGGTCAAGGAACAGCCTGAAATGGCTGGGCAGCCGGTCGGGCGACCTGGAAAGGGGCTAGGCGACTTTTGGTGCGACCTAAGTCACCCAAAAAGTGGCCTCACGCACCCATATCGGTTTTTAGCCGATTTTT
This sequence comes from Cynara cardunculus var. scolymus, assembly GCF_001531365.2. Taxonomy (NCBI): domain Eukaryota; kingdom Viridiplantae; phylum Streptophyta; class Magnoliopsida; order Asterales; family Asteraceae; genus Cynara; species Cynara cardunculus. The sequence continues at coordinate 25,120,353 of NC_037530.1, forward strand.
AGGATTTTCTTCTGCATTTCTATTCTTCTCCATTTCTCTTCACCATGAGCAATTTAGGCAACCTTAGGGCTGATTTTTATGAGCATTTTGGAGCAAATGGAAGGAAAGGCTTGGAGATTGAAGAATCTTGTTTATTGATCTAAAGATTTAGAAGAGGTAAGCATTTTAAGTATTTTGAGATCTAAGTTTGGGGTTTTTGGTGGAATTGAAATATTAGGATGATGTTTGGTATCTTCTGGCTTGGTTTATGGTTTTGAGAAGATTTCATGGGGATGTTTTCTTGTGGATCTCAAGTGTTCATCATTTTGGAAGCTAAAGATTTGGGTTTAAAATCTAGGTTTAGCCTAACCTAGCAATGTGAGTTTAAGTTACTTTGTGAAAACTATATACATGCCAAAATGAGTATTTTGATGTATAAAAGTGTTTTACTTGGTGTTTATCATATGATTTGAGTATTTGACAAAGTTTGCATACTTGGTATATCTGGTTTTATAATCTAAAATATTTATATTTGGGTTTTTGGACATTTTGATAAAAAAAATCATAAATGTGGGTTCTTTTGATGGTTATCCTTTAAAATGATGATTATTTGGTGATGAATGCATTTTTGTGTATTTGGTTGGAAAATGCATATTGTTGTGTTATGGGATGTTTTGGAAATATAATCAGTATTATTTTAATTGGAAAAATGATTTGTATCAATCAATGACGTGTTTTTGAGTTAATCATGTCTTTAGAACATTTGTTTGTGTTGATCCCGTTAGGGTCTACAAGATGTGTACAACAGTTTGTAGAAGGGGGGGGATGAATACAAACACAGAACTTTTCAAATTTAAAATGTATATTGATAAAGAATGATCAATACAGATTTTACAAGATTGTTTGCGGAAAGATAAGGTAAGAAAAACCTATCTAAACAATCTAAAGATTACACACTAAATCTTAGCAAATAAAGAAAAGATTTGCTGTTAAAGAAATAGAAGAAAGTAAGTTCTATCTGGGAGAGAACTTGTTTAGAATACAACAAAAGAGATTCTAACTTGCTCTTTGAAGATGAGTGTATTTGTTCTTAGATGTGTGTTCTTTTACTTAAGCATAAGATAGTTCAGAGTAAGGGTTGAGAGTATATGTATCGCTGCATGAAGATAGAACACATCTATTTATACCTCATTGCATTAAATGCACATTTAATGCAACGTAGTAGGGTTAGAAGGCGTGCCAAGCCTTAAGGGGAAAGTTTGTCCTTTGCTACAGTGAATAGTACAAAAGGCTATTCATGAGCAGACATCCTTTCACAAAGTTGGTGGGTAATAGAGTCAACTAGTTGGCTCTGTATCGTACTAACTCTTAGAAACGGTATGACTTTGTCCTTTGTGTGTGCAAGGACAAGACAAAATCAATCGTGCTCAACAAGCTTATTTTGATCGCTGAATGCTGGAATAACCTAGAGGTCTTTTCAGCATTCGCCGAGGCTTGGACAGTTTTCACACATATGTAGACAAGGTTGTAATCACTGAATACCGCTTCAGATCATGTACTCGCCAGTCTCTAATCTTTAGTTTCAGTCTTCGACTTTCACTGAAGGTTCTTTGGTGTGAGTTTTGTCTTCTTGAAGTATTACTGTTGTTGATTGGATTTACAATACAAGTTCTTCAGCGATCACTGAACAAGCTCAGTGATGATCGCTGGAACTGAAAAACAGAAACCTAAATACTTCGCATAGGGTATAAGGGATTATCATCAAATCAAATGAGAGAGAGGATCAACAATCTCCCCCTATTTGATGATAACAAGACAACATAAAGAAAGTTGTCTAAAATAATAGTAAGGAAAAAGTAACATATAAAGTACATGTCCTTTTTTAACTATTTTGGGATCTTTTTCAGTGAGTCAGTCATTATTTGGAGAATTTTATTAAGTTACATTTAAGAAAAGTTACAAGAATAGAAACTGAAACTGAAAGCTTATTCACTGACTTATAGATTGTCAGTGAATGTGAAAAGTAACACTGTAACTCATAGACTTGTGTCCTTATTACTTTTTTCAGGGATCTTTTTCAATGAAGTACAAGAAACACTTATATTATATTCATTGGAAATCTTACAAGATGTTCAATACATGTCTAAAACTTACAGACTATAAGATTAATCACTGAAAGTAGACATAGTAAGTAGATTATAAAAGAAAATGTGGACAATATTACAAAGAAAAATAAGCTAGTCTAGGATGTTCAGATTAATGTAGCCAGGTATCTTCTCCAAGTTTCTTTCGATGTAAGAATTCTCTTCGTATCTTTCGGTCCACTACTTTTCCTTGCAAGCTATCATCTACCTAGAACATTAGGTAAACCATATGTTCCATTGGGCATAAATGTAGCTCATACATTCTTTGAAATCTTACTTCACCTTCATAGTCAAGGAATATAACTCCTAACTCAGGTTTGAAATGCACAGTGTTGGGTATATAGGGACCCTTCTCTGGAAGATCAAGATTCAACATAGAAATGTCTATACTCTCGTATTCCTTCATGACTTCATCTAAGGAGAACCTTGTTTCATGTTCGTTCCTCAGGGATGGTCCATCATTAGGACTGGAGGGTCTTTTCTTTCTTCCTCCTTTTTTCAGAGATGGTCTGTCAAGGACTGCGACATATCTGGACATCCTTTTGATGAGATCGTTGATGATGTCTTTGATAATCGGCTTAAGTCTAGACTTGGATCGCTGAATGGCTTGCCTGATCTCCAGCCATTCGCTGTATCCATAGTGGCCAAGGTAGGAAGGGTACTCGGTGATGGCATCGAGATTGTCCCTGGTGATGAGCATTGAGACAAGAGTTCCACCGTCTTTGGATCGTACGCTGATGCTGACACTCTTGATTAGGTGAGGACTAATTCTCTTCTTTAGCTTTGCTTCGCTCTAGCGCTTGTCCCGTTCAGCCAGCTTCAGGTTTTTCTCGTGCTCAGCTTCTGCAAGAGAAAGTAATTTAGTTTGAGCTTAGACAACGTTCACCTTCTTTTTGGACTTTCTCTTTGGGAGAATCTTTTCAGCTAGTGACTTGGCCAACTTTAGGTTGTCTTCAGTCTGCTTCTTCTGAAGCTCTAGCTCTTCTTCAGCCCTTAATGCTTCGAGTCTTTCAGCTTCTGAAAGGAAGTCAAACTCACCACCACTAGAGGTACGAAGAGGGATTTTTACTCTAGTCTGGTCGAGTGACCCCTTTAGCTAGGCCATCTGCTGGTCGGTAGGAGCACTGGAGACAGGGTTTTCAGGGACCCACTCCAGCCGACCGCAAGTAGTAGAGGGAATTTGAAGTTGATAAAGTGAAGTGACCACTACCTGGGAGGTAGAGTCTTCAAGTAAGGGTTGAGGGTTTTTGAAAAGTACCTTCAGGCTCCCTTCTTCAGCAACACCTTTGCCTTTCGACTTAGGGTTTTGGTTCTTTGATGGGGTGGACTCTTCTTCCCTTTGCTCCCCCTGGGATGCAGAATCCCTGAGGACGACTCATTTGGTGGCGGTTGTTGGTCGTTGATACTGAATGGTGAAGTCATCTTTATCATCATCGTTATCATCACCATCTAGGTCACTGCCGAAGTCTGGAAGGTCAAGTTCGTTATCTTCATCATCATCATTCATCATCACTAGCAACAGGTGTAGAGGTGATGGGAAGATCATCATCCCTAGGGATGGCATCAACTTCCTTAGCTATAACAGCTTCATCGGAGGTTGGAATTGCTTGGGCAATCTCAGCTTCAGCTTTAGCTTCAAGGATTGCAAGAGCAGCAGATGATCCAGCAACGTTGGACCTCATCTCTCCCTCTCTGGCTAAGACTTGAGAGTATAGACCAGAGAGTTCGTCCACACGCTGATGCTGGAGAACCATCATTTCCTCTAGCCACGACAGAGCGCTGGCTAGAGTTTTCGTTGCTTCGCGCGCCTCATAGAGCTGAGCACGGTCATCAGCAGTGAAGGAAGGCGGGATCACTGGTGCTGGTTGACGAACAACATCCAGGATCAGCTAAAGAAGCTCCGTCTGCTGGAGAGATTGAGCCTGAGCATCATTAGCTCTGCTGGATAGAACATCGATGGCTTCAGCGTTGGCTCGAACAGCCTCATGAAGAGTCGAGAGCTGACTCCTTACTTCTTGAACATCAGTGATGATCGCTGGAACTGAAAAACAGAAACCTAAATACTTCGCATAGGGTATAAGGGATTATCATCAAATCAAATGAGAGAGAGGATCAACAGTTTGCATAAACATCGGTTAAATACGTTTTATTGCTTTTGATGACTTTTATGAAATAATCAATTCAGTTTTGACTTTAATGAGCCTTGGGGACACTTGTCTGGTTTTTAATTGCTCTATGTCAAACTTTTGGAGTTATATGCAATTATGACATAAATATATTATATATTACATATTTAAGTGCGTTAGTCATTCAGTTGGCGTTGTGTAATTTTACGGGTAGAATGCAGTGGATTCATAGGCATAGAAGTTGCCCATAAATAGGCATGTTCGGGATGTTATTCTCGTTTGTAACTTGAAATAGGCATTGAGTCTTCAATAGGCAATATGGTGTGGATTCTTGTAATCGGGCATCGGTCAATGACCGCATAATGTAATTTCTAGTGGATTAGCTTAACTTGGATCATGGGGATCTCAAGGTACAGACTCGAAGATTTGAACTTGGTAACTCCACAAGCGATAGACTCGAGGAATTGAGCTTGCCATTATGGTTATCCATAAGTGACGCTTATATAACATTGGTTTGTGACTTACTTATGTGTTCCATCACAATAAATGGTAAATTGGGTCTCCCCCCTCATCTTCGGATGTTTTATTCCCTTCCAGTGGTAAGTGTGAATTATTTTTATAAATAACTTGATTAAAACTATGTTGTCATGTTTTAATGTTTTATAGCTTTATTATTGGTCATCGTGTGAGTAATGGGTTTTTGGTTGCATATAAGTGGGTGATTTGATTAGTTGGTTTTCATCAAGAAAATGGTGGGTTTCGGAAAGATGTTACTTTTACGGTATAGATATTTCATTTGCAAAACTATGATTTAAATCGAAAGTGTTTCAGTTTTACCTTTCCATGATTATGATAAAACTGTTTGAACTCACTAGGCGTTAAGCCTACGCTTTTATTTGTCGGCATGTGCATTAGGTCCTTGTTGGGGTTTGGTACTAGTGACATCGTGACAAAGTGAGTGCTGGTTAGAGGCACAGAAAGGTTCTAGCTAGATAGCTATTGTTATTGGGTTATAGTAATACCCGATCTTAAGTTAGTCCTTATCTAAGGCTCGGTGTATCATTTATTATTGTTGATTTTAGATTTGATATTCGAGGTAATTCATGTATTGAGTAATATAAAAGAGATCTACCCTTTATTTGTTGTATTAATGGAATTTTTAAATTACTCGCCCTTTCGAAATTTGAAGGTGTTACATGAATGGATTGGATTTTGTTGCTTTCCATGGATTCTGAGATTAAGGTGCATTTGGTTCACTTAATGAAATTTGTCAAATGAATTGAAATAAAATTTTATCATGTTTGATGATACGTTTGGTTTCCATTAATTGGAATGACTTTTGTCAAAAGAATTTGAATCTATTTGTTTGGTTCGTTGAATATAATAGTGGTGGTGGGGTGGAGACAGTAGTGGTATCGATAGTAGTGATGGTTGTAACACTCTAAAATTTGGGGCATTTTGTAATGGAAGTTTTTTTATGAAGGATTAGATATGTGAAGTAATTTAAAATATTTACTTCTAAAGGCTCGTGCTTCCAAAGGAAATAATTCGTTACTGCAACTAAAGAGTTTTATAAATGTTATTTTTTTTTTCAAATTCAAATTTCCGTATATAAATTAGGAAGGAAGCCAATTATGGTTATATTTAGGGAAATTGATTGATTGTCTTTACACTATAATGAAATTCAAAGGATTAAGAGAATATATATATATATATATATATATATATATATATATATTCTCTCATTCATCCTCACGAGATTAGAAACACTAAAGGAAAAAAAAAGGAGAGAAACAAAGAGGAAGTAAGATTCTGCGAAAGAGAAGTATAGAAGAGAAAAGAGATCAAGACGACGCTCGAATCGGGAACCGGTTTCAACAACGTTAAGGTAAAAAAAAATCCCTATAACTCTTAAATTGATGTTACGTCGGTGATCTTGATTTATATCAATGTTTATTGAGCCGATTAGTTAATTAAATAATGGATTTAAGAAGATCATTCGATACAAATCGGAACATGTAAGAAATAGATATGTTGTTGCTTTTATACAAATTTCAATGGATTAACCGGGGAGAATACGGTTGGGCGGATTGAGAAAAAAGGGAAGAGAAGCATGAAGGGCCATGGTGCCAAAGCATGTACAACTTTTTGCTGCGAGATAAAAGACCGTATATGGTTCTAGTCATGAAACAAGATGGTAACCATAGCCAAACTGTAAAGAATGGCTTCCATGCATATATATATATATATATATATATATATATATATATATATATATATTATAAAGGCACGTTCAAATGAAAACCCTGCAATTCTTAGAAACCGTGTAAACTAATTTCGACCAATAGAAAAATTCTATTTTTTAATTAAATTTAATCATTAAGGGTATATTGGTCATTTGCATTGTTTTCTATTAAATATGAAAGTTATTAATAAATCTTAATTAAGGTAACATAATAAAGGAAATTTTATAAATGATAACATTTAAATATTTAATTAAATTATAATATTAAAAATTGGATTCTCTTATATTGTGTCTCGGTTTATTACTGCCAAGATTCATGAAAATCGTAAGTTATTAGATTAATAAATCCAAGAAAATCAGTAATAGAATAAAAAAAATATGAAACCGGCTTCATACATGGTGAATTGATGCATGGAATAAGTGAAAATAATTAGGAAATGGGTGCATGATGAAATGGGTGCATGATGAAATGGGTGCATCATGAAATGAGTACATGATGATATGGGTGCATGAAGGAAGTGAAACCATTTCAAAAAAGATAAGAAAAGCCTGTGTAATTAGCGAAAAGTGAAACAATTTCATTATCAATAGCTTGAAATGACAAATGACTCATCAAACCATGCTGACCGATGAAGTGAGTGATTGAAGAAAGTGAAATTATTTCATGGTTTCTAAGAAAATTTTGTGTAATTAGTGAACAATGAAACAATATCATTATCAAAATGAAACGGATCCATCTACCAATAACATGAAAATGACAAAATCTGATCAGGATTACGTTGATTAGTGTATTGATGAAACTGTGAAACCATTTCGTTCATGTAATGTAATACAATTTTTTTTTAATTTCTATTCAAAAGGATTCAATATGTAGAATTGATTACGGTGTGTTTTATTTATATTTTGAATCTATTTTAATGATATAACATGATATGGTTGCCATTAATAAAACCATACCAAAGTTACCATTTTGCCCTTATAGGGATTATAAAATAAATTTTTATTTATTTATTTATTTTAATTTTCTAATATAACCTAAACTAATCTTGACCATTGATCAAGAAAATGGATAGATGAGATTGGTTTACATAGTTTACACAAATGAAGGTGGTTTTCATTTGATCGTTCATCTCTCTCTCTCTCTCTCTATACATATATATATAGGGGCAGGTTCAAATACGAACCATCCAATTCTAAAAAACCATGTAAACCAATTTCGACCAATAAGAAAATTCTATTTTTTTAATTAAATTTTATTGATAAGGGTATTTATGTCATTTTACACAATTTTTTGATAATTAAGAAAGTTATTAATACATTTTATTTCAGGCAATCTAATAGAAGAAAGTATGAAAATGGTAACGTTTCATACTTTTATTATAATATATTATTAAAATCTTTATTTTTAATTATTTGGTATGCAAAGAATCTGGATATCTTGAATGAAGATTATATCAAATGTAGGAATGAAATCGTGTGATGAGGTTGGAGAGAAAAAAAAATCAATGTTCATGAAACTGTATTAATATGAAAAAGTTTCATTGTAAAATGATTTATTTTCTTCTTCAACGCATATGGTATATATAAATGAAATAGGTTCATGATGGTAAAACATTTTCATTTTATAAATAATTCGTGAGTTTCGTGGTGATCAATGTTGAATTGTAATCAAACTTCATCAGTTTAGTTGGTAGAATGAAAATGAAACGGGTGCGTAATGGATTTTGTTCGTTATGAAATATACGTATCATGAAACGGGTACATAATATATTTTATTATATTTGAAATTAAGCTGCATGTAAAGATTTCAATGTTAAAAGGTTTCATTGCAAAGTAGTTAATGAAATAGGTTCATGATGGTAAAACATTTTCATTTTATAAACGATTCGTGATCCATGAACCAGTTTCATGGTGATCAATATTGAATTGTAATCAAAGTTCATCAGTTTTAGTTGGTAGAATGAACATGAAACGGGTGCGTAATGGATTATGTTCGTCACGAAATATACGTATCATGAAACGGGTGCATAGTTAATGAAATAGATTCATGTAAAATAGTTAATAAAATAGTTAATGAAATAGTTTCATGTAAAATAGGTAATGAAATAGATGCATGTAAAATAGTTAAAAAAAAGTTAATGAAATAGATTCATAGCTAATGAAGTAATGCATAATGGATTTTGTTCGTTATGAAATTAATCTACATGTAAAAATTTGAAGGTGAAAAGGTTTCATTACAAAATAGTTAATGAAATAGTTTCATGATAATGAAACATTTTCATTTTCTAAATAATTCGAGATTAATGCACTACTTTCATTGGGATCCATGTTGGATTGTATTTGAAGTTGATCCGTTCAGTTGTTACAATGGTCATGAAAACGTAGCATGAAACACGTGCATAGTATATGTTATTGTACATGAAATTAATGTGCATGAAAATGTGTCAATGTGAAAATGTTACATTATAAAATGGGTAATAAACAAGGTTCATGTTGGTGAAACATTTTCATTTTCAATGTAAAAAAAGTGCATAATGTAKTTTGTTATTTATGAAGGTAAAAGTAGGTGAGACGGATTCGTTATGATTATTTAAAAGATTGTGAGAAGTTTGTAATCTGCCCATGAATCTTGAAGATTGTGGGGATTAGTTGATCGAATGAATCGAATTGTAAGTGAAATTACAGGTACAAGGTTATTGAAGCAAGTTCATACATATGAAACCGTTTCATATGAAATTGCACTTATTGTAAAATAATTTCATGTTGAATTTTCGAAAAATGAATATAGTTCATTATCAAATGAGGCCAATCAAACTAGTTATTGTGTAATCAAAAAAATTAATAAGATCAGTATACGATGAAAATATTTCATTATCTAAATGTAACGAATCCGTGTACAAGTAAATTAAAAAATAAGAAATATGATTGGTAATAATTTCGTTTGATTGTCAATTAATTTATGAAACCATTTCATTCATATAATGTCATTATTTTATTTTACTTTTTATTGAAATGATTCATTAAACAGTATTGAATATGTTGTGTTTTATGTATGATTTTGATATAACTTATTGATGGGTGTTATTTTAAAATATGTTAACATTAAAATAGTACATTACTTTACAAGGTAAATCAGTTTCATTAATAATATGATTTACATGATATGGTTTCCGTGATTACAAAATACTATGAATTAATTTCATTTAAAAGGAATGATGGTATATATAATCATATCGATTAAGCCACAGAGAAATACGTTACTCTACGACAATGAGTGATCAACGAGAAGGTATTAGCTCGAACGAAATTCATGACAAATACAGTGATGCTGTTGCGAATGAAGATGGGTGCTATGGTATGTCTTTTGTATTATAAATTTTGAGTTGATGTACTTTCCATATTATGAATGTTTGTATAAAGTTCGTCTGTCTTTGTTGCCTTGAATGTGTTTCGTTGTTGGAGTATTTGTATAAATAAGTTAGTAGGATTTGAGAATATGGTTATAGTTTTTAGCAAAGTAATGGACACCGTTTGTTAATGATTTCGTTCAAATGAGACTAATCTGCGAGGTTATTTTATATTGTTGAGTAAATCTATAGAACTTAGTAAGGAGCAATGTTACATGTGTTTTATAATGAAACTTTGTCACATTTAAACAATGATGTGAACATTCAATTTACGAATAACATGTAGTATGCATAAAGTGTCATGAAACAATTGCATTAAAATGTACAAAAAAGCCTGAAATAAGGAAACGATCAATTGCATAATTAGACATTTCTATAGTGAAACTGTTTCATTAAAATACAAAATACACCATCTACATTCAAAACATTTTAGCATGAAGCAGTTTCATTACTAATGTACAATATGATTGTAATAAGAATATGAAATACTGATGTAACAGTTTCATAATATAATTTATAAACAGTTGAATAGTAGACATAATATAATATCTCTATTTAGTAATGCAAATATTGTAATGAATAGTTTCATAAACGAATTTCAAAAACTTGAGCATGTTGCGGATAACTAATAGGAGGTAATGAAACATATTAATCATGTTAAGATTCATAAGTGTAACTATCTTGTATTATCTATTTGTACTTGTTAGATGCATTATCACAAGAAATGGGGGAATCACCAGGGGGCACGAAGATATGGGTCCCTAAAGTTGATARCAATATATGTYCAAAGGTTGGTGACTTCTTTTCATCGGTTGAGTCCGTAGAAAATATGTATAGGAAATACGACGATGTTGCTGGGTTTGATATCCGGTTGGGAAGCAAAAAATTGAACTCGTTGGGTGGAGTGCAAACCCGTTATTTTGTTTGTAGTAGGGAGGGTAATCCACCGAAAAAGGAATTTGATTCGTTAGAAGTTTCATCAGGAGAGAGGAAAAGGCGTAATACAAATCTCAAACGTACCGGTTGTAAAGCTTGCCTTAAAGTACACTATGTGAAAGAGAGTGGCCGATACGAGGTCTATCATTTCATAGAGGGTCATAATCATATGCTTTGTTGTTCGGATGAGAAGATGTTCACCCGTTCAAGACGCCAACTTGATTACAAGGATCGCAGGAATGTTTATCACGCATCCAGCTCTAAAGTWGGWATCACTCRGTCGYGCAGAATGCAATTGGCAATGAACGGRGGTTTAGTAGCATCTGGTGKGACAGCTAGGGATCATATGAACTTTAGAAGAGACATTATGCTCTTCGTTGGTAACAAAGATGCACAAATGTTAATAAACAAGATGAGCAAACGRCGGGAACATTGCYCTGAATATTTTTTTGAATATAAGTGTGATGAGAAGGAGTTGATTGCAATATTYTGGGCAGATAAAACAGCGAGAATGAATTACAAACATTTTGGAGACACCATATCATTCGACGCTACATTTCGGACAAACAAGTAAGTTATTTTAAATATTTGTTATCAAATTTTTTAGAGCAAATCATGCATTACTATCATGCTTTTCAATCGTAACAGACATGCAATGATTTTTGTTCCATTTGTTGCAATTGACAATCACAAGAAGTCTGTTGTCGTCGGTGCATCATTGATTAGAAATGAATCTGTCGTTAATTTCACATGGGTATTGAATGCGTTTATGAAAGCGCATGGTACTCAGCCACAGTTTGTAATAACCGATCAATGTGCAACAATGAAACAAGCGATACCTATAGTTTTTTCAAAATCTACTCATCGATTGTGTATGTGGCACATAACCAAAAAAGTGAAGGAAAAGGTATGTCTATTTTCAACTATTCAGATGAATTCTAACTTATGCATGTATAAGTTTGGTTACTATGCTTTCCATCCGCAAAGTTTGGTTTGGAATTGGTCATATGAAAAAAAGGCTTTGATTATTTTTTGATTGTGTCTTTGTTTCATTGTCAAGATCCATGATCATTTAGCCCATGGAACCCCGTTCAAAAGCAAGTTCAACAAACTCGTATGGAATGTACACATAAGTCRTGAAAGTTTTGAGGATAAATGGAATGCGTTGATGGATGAGTATGGCCTACGAGGGCACTCGTGGTTTGAAGAAATGTATGCAATAAGAGAATCTTGGATTCCAGCCTATTTCAAAGACTATCCAATGTCTGGTCTTATGAGAACCACTTCCAGGTCCGAAAGTATTAATTCATTTTTTAATGTTTATACGAAGTATTGGAATGATCTTGTTTATTTTCTTAACACTTTCGACGATGCAATCGAAAGTCAAAGAAAATAACACTGTTCCCTTGAGGTTGCGACTAGAACTACGATACCAAAATTGTTGTCACCATCCAAAATTGAAGCACAAGCAGCGAAAGTTTACACAAAAACAATATTTTTTGACGTGCAAAAGGAAATGAACAAGACAGTATGGTTTTGCGGGGTTGTGGAAGTAGTAGAGGTCGGTGATAAGATGATATACAGTATTACACATAAGAACAAGAATTCTGAGGTTAAAGCTACGTACAAGGTGTTGATCAATTCTTTCATTTCATATTCACATTAATTGATTAGAAGCGCATTTCCTGTAAATTTTCCCTAATTTATCTTCCTTTATTTATGATACTCTAGGTGGTTCATGATGTAAGGGATGAGTCTTTTGACTGTAGTTGCAACCATTTTGTTCGCAATGGTATATTATGTCGCCATGCATTTAAGGTAATGTTAAATTCTGAGGTGCAATCTATTCCCGAGAAATACATATTGCCGCGTTGGAGACGAGAGTTAGTTCCTAATGAGTTGATGCCGGCTCGGGTTAGGTACGGTGAAATGGATGTTGAGAAACAAGCTTTGATCAACCAGGCTATATCAATGTTTGATCTTATTATTGGACGTGTACGTAATGACAAAGGAGCGTTGACAGAGTTTGTGGAGCAATTGGAACGTTTGGGTGATGAAATTTTGGTGGATGTTCCAATTTTGACAAGTACAGAGCAGAAAAGAAATGATATTCAAGAGCTATTATGTGTTACAGAACCTGAATCGGTAGACGTTCTACCACCAACAGGTGTACGTAATAAAGGCTGTGGAACCCGAAAACGTCTTGTTGGTATGTCAGAGAGGGTATCCATGAATGCATAGAAACCGAAAAGATTGTGCAGAACTTGTGATAAAATGGGGTGGCATGATTCCCGCAATTGTCCGATGAAGGGCTATAGTACGAATTAACGTTTTATGTATTCGAATCGTATTAGGTTGATTTGGGAAGTTCCCCTGACTTTGGTTCATTTGTTTTATCTTACCTAGCAACAATTATAGTTGGAATTGTGTCCGGTCTTAATATTTTGTGATGAATCTCTTCATACCGGTTGATGTGAACATATTAGTTTGAAATACACTTTCAATAAGCAAACCAAACAAAGTAATTAAAAAGGTTTCATTGTAACACTTAGAATATGCCTATTTTAAGAATCGGATTTGTAAAAGAAAAAGCATACCGTAGAAGTTTAATTAGTACTATGTGATATAAGTTTGATGTTACACAAGTGAAACACTTTCGTTTGGTCTTAATGGACCTGTTTTATTTGAAACATTTTAAACACGTTCCTGAAACGTGGTTGGCCACGAAACAAGTTCACGAACCAGTTTCATCGCTCTCATGAACTTGTTGCATCATAAATCTATGTATTGCATTA
>NC_037530.1:25134064-25136485 GCF_001531365.2 Cynara cardunculus var. scolymus
TTTGGTCTTAATGGACCTGTTTCATTTGAAACATTTTAAACATGTTCCTGAAACGTGGTTGGCCACGAAACAAGTTCACGAACTAGTTTCATCGCTCTCATGAACTTGTTGCATCATAAAATCTATGTATTGCATTAGTAATTTACCATTGTAATACTGAATTGTAGAAGGTTGAGTAAATTGAAATATGATGCATGATGAAGGGATATGACACAAGTACGACGAACATGCAAAAAAATGACAATTGAGTTTAACAGAAAGAATATTAAGCATTACAAAGCGTATCAATTTTTTTAGTACTTGTAAACACAACATCAGTTTAGTCAAACCAAAATGAACAACGCATAATTTACTACTTAAAACACAATAAAATTCATGTGCTAACCTAAAAAAAACCCCAAAAAAAGTATCCTTAGTGAACCAACTGTAAATCCATTGATAACTACGATTAAACGATAACGCCTATGGCAGATCTTTTTGTTGCTTTTGCCTGTTCTATTGCTTTTTTTTATCTTCGGGATCCATTGCATGAAACTGATCAACCTCTCTCACGATTGACTCCCTTCTTTTGCTGAAGTTGCTGAGTACTAACTTTGTCGTGTATTTCTTCCTTAGATCAGTTAGTTGGGTTCTTTGATTCTGCCCTTCTGTAGTGAACTCGGTCTTCCATGACCTTTCCTCTCCCATCCAAGTTTCCATATGCCTCATCAAGAACACACCTCCATCCTTGAAATTGTCCTTAGTTTGCCAACTCATTTCCAAGCGGTCATGACCCGTTTCATCCATTTCTTGCCAGCTCGGATGGCCTACGGCTCTTAGGTGCTTGATCATAAACCGATGCTGGACAAATAAATAATCAATTGTAAAATATAATTTGGGAAGAAATATGAAGTATGAGAGTGAATGTGTAGTTAGAGTACATACTAATAAGTCGACAACGTGTTCATACAAACCCAAATCATCTTCGATCTAACATCCTTTCCAAAATTGGTTGTCTATTACAACGATTGATGGGTTCTTGAAATTAAACACCACCAAGTAGTAGTGACCACAGTCCATAACAGGGAAGAATGCCTGTGTGTGTTTAAAGGTTACGTAAGGTCATGATGAAAAAATTGTCTACGTAATTTTAAATGTAAGAAAAAATTAAATGTTGCGTATACCAGATCCATATTTCGCATTTTAATAACTTCCATGTCGAAGCGAACTGATTTAGCTAGGTTCTTGCTGAAAATGTCATACTGAACATTAAAATCAGCCTGCTGAGTCCGTAGCTTCGGATCTCCCTGTGTGGTATTCACATAGTCAGATAACATTCATGAAATCATGTTTTCTTTCATTTGAAATAACTTGATTAATCTTATAAATCTTACCAACACAGTCGTATTGAAATAAAAATGACGAGGTGAGTCACGGCTTCTGAACATTTCCTCCATGTTCAGCAATTCAGCCCATCCATCTATAACGTTTGTGTAAACAATGCATTTGGACGCTAGGCTTGCCAAATTCCATCGCAGGATGGTCGTGGAATTCTCCAATTCGAAGACAATGTCGCTGTGGATGTGCAACATAACACATACGCATACTGGGCAAAACATATGTCATTGATAATGTGATATTAATACAATTTCGTAACTGTTTAAGATAGTGAATATTAGGTAAAAAAATATACTTACAAGGTTGATCCAATTTCTGCAATCGCCCACTCGTGTATGCGTCTATCTTCTGCACTCACCTTCATGTCTATAGCACGCCTAACGAAAGGTGATCTTAGGTGATCGCCCAAGCGAACACTCCTCCGATGACATCCGGTGAACCGGTTTGATTTCTTCAACTTTGCATCATCAACGATGCATACAATTTTCCCTTTGTCCTTTGAGCTTGGCTTTGTGACAGTGGACGGTTCTGCTGTCTTTATAGGGCTGATTCCCAGGTCAAACTGTGGAGGCCGTAAATGTAATGACTGCTTCTGTTTTTTACTAGATAGTGATTTCTCGACTGTTTCATCACATATCTTATGCAACGTTTGACTGAGCCAATATTGTGATAATGGTGACTGATGCAGTTCAATATCAATCGGGGTTTCATGGCCAGCACGTTTACCAACAACTATATCGATTGATTCACCAACAGCTGCCGGGTCTACATTATCAGTTATTGCTGTGTGATCTGAATCAAGCTGCGTAGAGAATCTGAATATGTCATTCAGATCACCAGAAAGAGCTTTGAAAGCTTCATCCCCCTGATACTTGGCCTTGCAAGCAATGAGACGCTGTTCAATATCACGCCTTGTATCAAGAACATGACATATCATGTCTTTTATCAGCTTGATTTCCACCTAGTCATCGTAGGAAGGCGTAGAAAATGTTAATTCATTAATAAGATTTAAACTAGTTCATCAAACATGTTCATATTCATAAA
>NC_037530.1:25137060-25141226 GCF_001531365.2 Cynara cardunculus var. scolymus
GTTAATTCATTAATAAGATTTAAACTAGTTCATCAAACATGTTCATATTCATAAAGATTGTTGGATTGTTATTGAAACAGGTTGTAATCGGTAGTGAAACATTGTAATAATAACTATGACAAAGAAGTTTAATGTGATAGTAATGAACCTGTTTCATTTGATACTAGAAAATATGTACAAATGCTAGTGAAAATGTTTCATATAATATCTAGCAGTGAACCTGTTTCATTTATTAAACAGGAGTGAACCATTTTCATGTAATATACATCAGGGAACCAGTAGGTACATACACTATCATTTTGTCTTAATGGACCTGTTTCATTTGATATTAGTGAGTAGGTACAAATGCTAGTGAACTTGATATTTATTGAAACTGTTTCATAAGGCACCCAACTAAGTTTAAAAACAACTCTTTCATAGAAGTTTCATAATAAATCTGTTGTAGAAGTTTCATGTGAAACAAGTGAAAACATTTTTTTGCCGTTTTTACAAGTGCCAAAAAAATTGACACAGTTTCATACATTTCGCAGCTCATTACATGTACTAATACCATATAAATTTTATTCGCTTACTCTTTACGAAACGTTTATAAATAAATCTATTAAGGTAGATAAGTACCTCTTTTTCAACCTCCCTTGTCACATCAAACAATTGAGCTGATCCTAGTCCTCCATTTGCTATTTCCCAAGCTTCACGCTTTTTTAACATGTCTAAGCTCCATCCCCTTGTTGCTGGCCTCGTGTGTTCAAGTACTTCATTCGGCTATATTGTTGACTCCACATATAGTAACTGATTAAAATGTAAAGTCAATGAGGTTTATAATTCGTGGTAAAAGAAGTTTATGTGAAAAAATGAATTAGATAAACTTACAGTCAAATAAGTAAGTGGCCCGGCGTAGAAACATACATCACTTGATCTGCTCCAAYTGTCCTTACTGGTTTTCAACATATCGTAAATGAATTTGCACCAGTCTATCTCAGGTATCATTTTCAAATCCTTGATTGAAGACAGGAAACTAAGATTGCAACACCCCATGCGGTTACAATCTACCATCAAGTTAACGAACAATACCAAGAAGTTGATTTGGAATGCACCAGATGCATCTCCAGAATCTTTGATTAGTTTCATAACATCCTTTGGTCTCATCTTCTTCTTATCAAATTGCTTCCTAAATATGCCATTAAGATTTGGCTCGGATTTGTCTTGTTGTGTACTTAGTATATCAATGCCCCCAGTCGGTAATCCCAGTAATTCATGAATTGAGGCTATTGTAATCGGAATTGAACCATGACAAACATTAAGCCTCATGGTCATAGTGTCTAGGTTGTCTACAACATAGAAACCCAAACGATATGGGACACCGTCTACTTTTATGTCAAGTAGGCTCCCCAATCCCATACTAGTAACGGCAGCACGTTGTGATTCGTTTAGTGTGTGAACTGTTTCGTGCAGTGTCCTGGGCGATGCCTAGTTCTTAGTACCCGATATTGAACTTCATTCGTGTCAAATGCCCGTTCATCTTCGATCCCCTTCTGCAAGTCTTGGATTATTCCCTCTTCTCCTGATTCTTTGTGAATGCTGTCAACGACTGGACCCCTCCACATTTTTTTACCCAAAGCTCCTGCATATATTAATTATCATTTGAATATAGTTTAAAATTTTAGGCAAAGGTAATATTTGATCTACCTTTTGCCTCTTGAGGTCCTGTAGTGGTTTTTACTACTTTGGACGGTCGTGTCTTTGGGGGAACGGGTTCCGTGCGTCCGTGGCTCGAGGATGCCTTCTTTGATGTAGAAACGTTAATTTTTTTTTTCACCGCAAGTTTTGGTTCGTGCACAAAATCACTGTCTGAAACTATACAATATGTTAGTATACTGAAGTAAAACGTATAAAGTTTCATAAAACAATAGAATGGCATAGTCAACCTCATATGAACAGGGTGCATAATATTGTTAAAACATGATGCACTCTATATTTTATATTTCTATCAATATACAACTGCATGATTGTATGAAACATCCATTAACTAGTACAAAATAATATATTTTACTGAAAAATTCAATATATGAAACATATATTTCGCCTGTACCTAGGACGGGCGGATTAACAATGTTCTTCCCAGTATTATTCGTATTGCCAGTTGCATCTTCTGTGTTGGAACGGCTCGATGAAGACTTGTTTATCGTAATCTTCAGTTTCTTGATCTTACCAACTTCTGGGTCCTGTACAACAGCAACATCTGAATGTATACAATGAATTAGTGTATGTGACTTCAAAACACATATGTTGTGCGCCTACATTGAGCCAAACAATGCATAACGAACTGGTAAAATACTTGTGTTTTAATGGCATCAACCAAAAACGATTGAAATTAGGAGAAATAAGGCCTGAATCTGCAATCCACATGAAACAACAGAAACAGTTGTTGATCAAATAGTCTAATTATCCCAGATTCAACCAAAAAGGATTGAAATAAGGATAAACATATTCAGATCAGATTCTAGGAGGTACTGAACAAATATTCTAATTTTCCTGAGTAGTGTTTCATAATGTATACCAATGATATTCATCCCATTTACAGTTAATGAACATCATTAAACTTCATTAATCAATTGCATTAACATGTACAATAAGACTG
This sequence comes from Cynara cardunculus var. scolymus, assembly GCF_001531365.2. Lineage (NCBI taxonomy): Eukaryota > Viridiplantae > Streptophyta > Magnoliopsida > Asterales > Asteraceae > Cynara > Cynara cardunculus. The sequence continues at coordinate 25,139,699 of NC_037530.1, forward strand.
GAATAAGCAACTGAACAATTATATAATATTTGATTATCACAGTGAAACAGTTTCATTTACATTGTATGCTCTATGAAGCCTAATTTGTGGATATGTTCCCTTTTATGGTCGGTAATGCAAAGAATAAATGGTATGCACTATGAAGCCTAATTTGTGGATCACTTTACCGAAATACATATGTAGAAAGACTTTGCACATTTGAGATGTTTGCCATGTTACATGGCTATTTAATTGTCGAACTATTTTTCTTGTGTAAAGTACTCCACTTATCACATGATTTTCTTTGCTGATCGTTTGAAGGATGGACATGAAATAGTTTTGAGAATATATTGGTCATATAAGGAAAATACAGAATGTTGTACTGTTTGTGAAACATGACTTCCGGAGTTTATTATTACAATGAAAACATAGATCTGCAGATATTAGAAAGGTTGCTGCTGAGTGTTAGCTAGTACTAGTATCCTTTCACTTCCGTGTGCGCTTTTTGAACTTGCAGTGAACTTTTGGCCATATGTTAGTGAAGGGTGGGGATGGAGTTAAGCCCACTATATAGCCATTATTATTTTACATTATATATGACATGCATGTAACAGTGAGACACAGACTGAAACTACAACAAAAAATGATACAAGGGTCGTTGATAAACATAAGTTCAACCATAAAGAATGCCACAATATAGCTTACTTCTACTCATGAAAACACCACTTTTGGCATGAATCAGTTTCATTATTCATTTACAACATGAGTATAATAAGCAAATGAACTATTGATGAAAAAATTTCATCAAACGTTATCCCATATTATCCAATAGTCAACCAAAAACAGTTTCTGATCAAATAGTCTACTTATCCTAGATTCAACCAAAAAGGATTGAAATAAGGATAAACAGATTCAGATCAAATTCTATGAGGTACTGATCAAATATTCTAATTATCTTGAGTAGTGTTTCATAATGTATACCAACGAGATTCATACCATTTACAGTTAATGAACATCATTAAACTTCATTAAGCAATAGCATTAACATGGACAAGAAGACTGCAATAAGCAAATAAACATTTGTATAATATTGCATTATGACAGTGAAACTCTTTCATTAAGAATTATATTAATATTGTATATATCATTAAACTTCATTAAGCATGCTTCCTTTTTCATTGATACTTCAATTTCATGAAAACTTAACCCTAGATTCACCCATAATTTCACAAAATTATAATGAAATAAAAAATTATCAATCACTGTCAAGAGTGACTTCACATTAATACGAAATAAACAACTATGGGTTTTTTCGCATACACTTGACTAATGTCCGAAAATCATGTATTGTAACGCCCAAACCCACATATTGCATGTATAACATATTTCATACTAAAGAAATACATATTCATATACATCCGGGTCCCTTAGTACAAGAATCTACCATCATGACCAAATATAAGGTCCAAAAATACAAAATACATATCTTGTACTACACAACAAAACTAATCATCAAAAGCAAATCTGCAGCCGAATGCATATAAGAAAA
>NC_037530.1:25141326-25150312 GCF_001531365.2 Cynara cardunculus var. scolymus
TCGCAAATCCGTCGCTGAAAAATCCCTTGCAAATCCGTCGCTGATCCGTCGCTGAAAAATCCCTCGCAAATCCGTCGCTGATCCGTCGCTGAAAGTGTCCGTCGCAAATCCGTCGCTGAAAGTGTCCGTCGCCAATCCGTCGCTGATTTCCGTCGCTGATCCGTCGCTGATAGCATTACCTACGTCTGTTTGACCGATGGAGTATCAGCGACGGATCAGCGACGGAAACCCCTTTCAGCGACGGACCCTCGCTGATACCTAGCATTTTTGTAGTGTTTATATCCATCCTTGCATTAAACGTCGTCATCCAACTTTAATGTGTGTCTTAATCTGATATGTTGACCACTACATGCTTGTACGCTTCATTTAAGCCTTTGTGTATCTTGACGATATGATGTAGACGTTTGTTAACACAACTCATCTTTTTGTATGCGTAGGTAATAATAAAAGAAGTATGGAACTAATAAAGTAATTTAAAACTTTCTTTGTCTGACATACCAAACATGTTTTCATACCAAGACAAGAGTTGGTTAGCCAAAAAAATTTGGTTGAGTTTGCATTAAGAAATTGGCTTGCCAAAAGTAGTATTTTTCATACTACTTTTGACTTTATCTTGCATTTGACATTCAAACGACTAGATGATAATCAATTGGCTTTGGTGACAATCTTGGATTCACTTCAACTAGTCTTCGATTTTGTTGAAGACTTTTGCTCTTGGATTAATACAAATAATAATAAGACTTTTAAAAAAGCAAATCATGTTTCTAAATTTTCTCTCTGAAACATAAGTTATATTTCGAATTCCAGTAAAACTCATGATTTATGAAGTATGGTAAATATGACTAGGATCCTTATTTTAATTCAGATCTTTTCATATTTCGGATCCTCAAATCCAAATATCAATCCAGTTGAGTAAATCTAGATAACAGATTTAGGTATCAAGCAGAATATTCAATCAATTTTGCTAATCCGGATATTGATTCCAGATGTCCATCCATGAAGCATTTGAATTGTTTTATTATACGTTACAAGGTAAACTAAAACTTCACGAATGTTTTTAAGTGTTAGATCAGTTGAATTTGTATTATTATAAAATTAAATGGGTTGAGACCAACAATCTATCTCTATTTGTTAATAATTCAAATTAACGAGTAATCACAATAACACTTAGAAAAAAAATGGTACCAAAACTCATAAGACAAGATGCTTTTAGGACTCACAGATTTAGTGATCCATTTTCAGATTATTTTTTTTACCTTTTTCTGTTTTTCAATTTATTTTCCTTTTATTCTATTTTCTTATTTTCCCTCGTTTTTCTTTTTCTGATTTTTGGATTATATAAGAAACAATACAAATGATGCAACGATACAAGCTACTGGAAAATGTAAATTTTCATTTAACTGGGCATAATAATAAACAATTACAAAGGAAAGTTTACAATGGATCACAAGTATTGAATTTCATTCTTTTGTTTTCTCTCTTCTTTGGTGGTTGAACCCCGAGAGAGTACATTTCATAAAGTCTTGTTTTCCGAAGGGCATCCTTTCTTGCTTTCTTTTCAACAAATTCATCCTCGTAGCTCGTCTTTCCTTTCCCTTTATCCACCAAATTCATATCAGGAATTAGATGGTGGTCTTCTGATGCTTGCTCCCCCTCACTCGAATGTCTATGGTGGTTTTATGCTGCTTGCTCCCCCTTAATTTTATCATCTTTTTCTTCACTTGAGCAACTGGAACAAGTAGAGTCAGATTTTCCCCCTCAGTAGGTCCGGATAAAGAGAGAATTTTGCCACTTTAGGAGGAGATCAACCAAAGAGAGTTGTATATCCATTCCTGATGCTCTTTAAGTTTAATCATTCTTGCATGATCTTCAAGTGTGAAGGAACATGATGATAGGACGTCAAATTGTCTTGGATTAGAAGTTGAACACGATATACTGTGAGTTTAGTTTGGAATGAAATTTTTCTAAAGATGTTACAAAACAATGAACGGCATTTTATTTCCATTTCTTCTTGGAGTTTGAAGCTTATTTCTCTAAGAGTCTTGTTGGATGAATTATGGGCTTCTTGTAACTTAGGAGTTGCTGCTTCACGTCTTGAAAATGTTGATTAATGGAAGTTGGAGGATAAAAGATGAGGTCTATGGATGAACTGGAGTATGTAAAAGTGAGAAAGTGGGTTGAGTGTCCTACCAATGAACTCTCTGATTACTCGAAATTGAAGATAGGAATGTCATTGGGCTCAATAATCCGGAGAAGTAAATAGATGAGCGCTCTATTGAGGGCGAGGGACATCAAGGTAATGTTGAAGAAAGGGAACACTTGGTTGAGGGGGAGACATCTCCAGACGTTTAACAAGCCACTGAAAGGAATGTTCAAAACATACAGGAAGAAGTTCGATCAAATGAATACGATGTTGTAGATGATGTTATCAATGTCAAATCGGATGCTACTATTATTGTCGAAGAAATAATTTCAACAACTCAATCCAATGCTATTTTTTTCATCTGAACCTGCTCTAATTCCATCTTCTGAACTATTCAAGCAACATCTCAAGCAATCATGTCTCCAAATAAATTGGATAAGGGAAATAAGATTATGACGGACGAACAAGAGAAAAGAGTAAAAAAAAAAAAGCAAAAAAGATCATTGAAGATCTACTACTTCAGATACTTTACGTATGCCTCATCCTCCTAGATCAAATCTTGAAGACTTATATCTTTCAAATGAAGAGCTAGCTGCAGCCAAAGCTTTTTAGATAGAAAAAAAATGAGAAGCTTGAAAAATTCAACAATACATTATTCATAAGATGTCTCAAGGCCAAAATTATCAAAGCTACAGTGATCGGTTGTAAAAAAACAGATACAAAAATCCGTTGATCAAAAGTAAGATTGGTTCGAGATGATTAGAGCAACAAAGATGAGAATATTCACTAGCTGATCATTTATGGCTACACTAAATGCTAGAGATTATATTGATGCTACTCGAGATAGTAAAATTTCATTCAAGTCAATATTAATATAAAAGATACAAACACTCATTAAATAAGTAAACAACGTCAAGAGGAAATTCAGATTTCCTACTCCTACAATTTTTGAAAGATCATTCCAACCTTTATCCGATCAACTTTTTCAGCACCTCTAGTACCATCAAATGTTCCTCCTCTTCCTCTCAAGATTCAAACTGATGAAAAGATAATCCAGTCACGTGTCTTATCCGATAATATTCCCATAACTTCTAACCTTGATCTCTCTTTGCCTCTAGAGATCTGATGCCGTATAGAACAATTTGTTGTTCCTTCCGATTGCAGGAATGTACTTGTATGATCTTTTTTGGGGATCTTAGATTTAAGGAATCTTCATTCTCTTCTCAAAATTGTTCCAAATAATGAGCTTGGGAAGACATTCACAGATGGTGTGAGATCGGTACAACGAAACCGGATTGGTCACCTAGCAGAGGAATTGGAGATGTAAAGTTGGAAGACTTGATCTTTGAGGAATGAATGTCTTGATACAATGTAAGCTTTCACTATACCTACTTGATATATGTTCAGTCTAAATGAAAGTTCACATTTTCAATATTTGGTGTATGTCAAAATAAAATTTAAACCTTTGTTTAAATTATATACCTCATATGTATTTCCTTGTCTTGTAATCTGAAAGAAAAGAATGGAAGAAAACAAAATAAAAGAAAAGAGCCTTAGAAAAAGAAATGAACAAAAAGAGAAAAGACAAAAACAGTCCAATATAAATCACTAAAGTTATGAGTCTGGATTTTGTTATTTCGCTTATGAGTTTTAGTACTATTTTTCTCTAAGTGTTTCTTTCACGACTACCTATTTGTATTATTAACAAATAAAGAGATATTGTTGGTTTCAACCATCGGATTTGTAAAAGATACAGCTAGCATCCGATTAAACACTTAGAAGAAAAATTCTTAATACTGCCTTGTAATGTTCATATATGATATACAACATTTATTGGATATGACACAAATGCATTGACATTTGAACCTTGCACAATAAAGAAACTCATTAGCTCAAGGTTTCGGATCTTAGTCATCATCACAACTGTAGCTTTAATAACATGTGAGATCAAATCTTAGATTTGATTATTCTTCATCCGAATGGAAGAATCCGATTGATCTAACATGGTCAATCAATCTTGATTTTCAAAAACCTACAAATTATTCTAAGTTATTCTAGAATCCAATTTTCCAACTTCATAATTGATCTATAGTTGGACTCCGATTTATAGCTTATATTTCGGAATAGAAAAGATAAGATAATATTTTTCTCTGTAAAAGTCTTGTAACAATTTGTATTGGTCCAAGAACAAAAAAAAAACTTCAACAAAATCGAAATCTAGTTAAAGTGAGGTTAAGATCGTCATAAAAGCGGATTGATTTGTCATCTTGACGAAAGAAGATCAATACAAGATAAAATCAAATAGTAGTATGAAAAATACTGCTACTATTTTGAAGTGCAAACTTTCTAAGGCAAGATATCCAAAAAAAAAGTTACAAGCATTAAATGTGTGGTGTTTCAAATCATTTTATTGGGTCATTCCTATCGAACGAGACTTAATTCAATATCCTATTATATTTGATGACATGTCTCAACATATTTTTGTCAAGACTAATCAAGATCAACCTTGTCATTAAAAGTTTGTCGAATGACAAAAGTAAACATTAATGGTCCATTTGGTTTGATGGAATGTTTTTGAGAGATTTATTAGATTTCATGGAAGGATTTGTAATTGGGGGAATATAAGATTTTTATGTGTTTGGTATGCAAGATTTGGAATGAAATTAATTCCATTTATCGTAAACGATTTATAAAAAAAAATTATAAAAAATAATAAAAATAATTATATTATCTTTTTACTAATTGATTATTCCAAAACGATTTTTAAAAATATTTTAAAGCAACATTATAAACATTTTTTACGAAATCCCATGAAATACCAATTGGCGAATGAGATTTCTAATTCCCATGTTTGTAGGTAAGAATTTAACACTTTCACTTAACTTATCAGGTAAGACTTTAGTCGATTAGAACGACCTCATATGTATGTATATATTGTAAATGATTAACTTTTCAAGATCATATGCATCACCAAACAAATTGCAACTTAAGATATCATAGTTAGCATTTGGGAGCACCGAAAACCAAATAAATGATGTCTTAAAACTCAACTTATTTAATTTAATTCTTAACCAGATTTTGCATAATTCAAAACAACAACAAGCCATCACATGTAATTGTTCCCTGAATCTTCAATATTTTTATATAACAAAATCTATTAAATAAATATATTCAATTACAAAGTGGAATGGAGAATGACATAAACACTAAACTCTCAAGTTATTTACAATTAGTGGAATGGAAAAAAAAATGTTGAATCAAATACTTCTTGGCGACTAATTGTAGCTGAATCACAGAGTAAAAAGCCCAATGAACTTCATTGGCATATTACAAATATTTACCATTAAGGATGCTTAATTAAAGAAGAGAGCGAGATATCATGAAACGTGACACTGCTTGAACTTTGTATCCATGGGTGAGAAAGCAGTGTCTTTGCATCAGGTTGCAACCTAGCATCCTAAAATAAATTCTTATTTCTAGGATTTTAAAGTTTATTTTAATTAGTTGAAAATTACCCAAAAAAAAAGGTTTTAAACTAAATGCTCAATACATTAAATAATAAGATATACAAACATAATTTAAATANGATCGAGTGCAAGTGTGTTGAAGATGCGATGTTCAAAGATTGGGAACATGATTTAGCAATAATTGTTAATAGGCTCTATCTTAAGAATAAATCTAAAATACCTATATGTTGTCTGAAATTTTATCTCCATTTATTTTGTAAAACATCGTTGTTGTTTATTGGACCATTCTAACCAGAATAGAATGTAATTTGACACATTTTTTCTATCTGGTTGAAAATTAAAATAATTAATATAGACAAAAAATGATCATGGTTAAATGATAAATTTATAAGATATAGAAATACAAATTTAACTAATTATTATACGCAAACAGTTATTATAGTTAAATAAGATATAAAAATATAAACTTAACTATTATATATACTAAAAATGGTTATAATTAATAAATTAATAATTATATAATTTAGCGTTAATCGATTGAAGATTATTAGTGTTATTAGTATCTGTTAAATTGTAACGCTATTTCATCGTAATAAAACTAATAATCTTCAACTAATTAGTGCTAAGTTACAATGTTTTTACATATTTATTAATTGTAACTTAATTATAACCATTTTTAGTGTATCTTAGTTAATTTAAATAAATTAGTTAAATTTATATTTTTATATCTAATTTAATTATACAATTATTTTTGTCTATTAATCAGTTTTTGCAAAATGTTTAAATTTAATACTTTTATATCTTATTATCTAATATATTGTTAGGAATTTAGTTTCAAAACATTTTTTAATTTAATTTTCAACTAATTAAAATAAACTTTTATCAAAATTGAAATTTATTTGAGCTAAGAGTTTCATGGAAGTAATGTTTTTGAAAAGATAAAATATTTAATGGTAAATCTAAGCTTCAAAAGATATATATTTGTGTCATCAAATTTTATCAATTCAACGGACAAACTAATCATAAAAATGAAAGTTGAGGAAAAGACCAAACCTGTCATAAAAATAGTTTGAAGGACTAAACTTGTTATAACAAATGGAAAGTAGTTTGAGGGACCAAATCCCGAAAATGAAAGTTGAGAGAGCAAGAAGTTGAATAGACAAAATTGTCCCTTACTAACGGAAACTTAACTGAAGAAGTTAAAAGAAGAACCATAACTCTTATAGAAATGAAGGCGCCTTTGGTTAATAAGTATTTTGAGGGACCTTATTTGTTAATTTATGTAAATGAGAAGGACCAAATTTGTATTTAATGGAGTTATAGAAATAAATGTTTTGTTTTCCAAAAAAGAAAGAGGGAAATAATTTGAAGGAAAAAGACATGGAAGGATGGTCAACTTTCCAAAAGTTAATATAAAAGTAGATTCGCCCCCTCGATCAACCCATTATTCCTTTCCAATTACGTTATTCGCTCCTACCCCTACCCCTAGGTATTATCGTACATTTATTTTTATTATTATTTATTAGAAGGGTATTCGTACAATGTAGCGAGATATTTTTTGATTTTAATGTTTTTTTGTCTCAATTGATGTTATAATATTGTTTTATGTGGTTTCGAGAAAACGATAATGTTTTTATTTTTGTATAATATATAAATATGAAGATATCATAAAAAAATTAAAAAAATATGTGATATTAGTATCGAACTAACTATTTAACATTTTTTTCTATGTATTTTCTTAATTCATTTTTTTGGTTTAATAATATAATTTTTTATAAAAATAATGATCAAATATTTTGTTAGAAGTCGATGATTATCTTAATTATATTTTAGATTTTTTATATTTAAAATGAGATATTTATCATCTATTTGATTATGTTAATCTGCAGTTAGTTACACGAATTCAAACATAAAGCTTTAATAAGTTGTATTTACGCACAGTTTACTTGTAATATTTAATTTTAAGCAATATGCATAAAAAATGACTTTTAGGAATCTTTATCAAATGTTTTATAATATAGTATAGATTATGCATTTAAATATTAATTATAAACCAAATTTTAAATAATTAATAAAAAATAAAGTTATAAATTACTCAAATTATTGTTAAAAATAATTTGGTATCTGTTTGTTGAAACCAAATTTGATTATGTGTTACTTTTTATTAAGTTAAATATTTATAAATGTTTAAAAAATTTAATATTTGTAAACAAATAAAGTTATACAATTATTTGAGTAAATTAGACTTTTCATCTATGTGATTTATTAAAAATTGCGATTTTCATTTTCGTGGTTTAGAAATTACAGTTTTCTGTCTTTATGGTTTGCAATTTATTGTTATTTTCGTTCCTAAGCTGATTCTTACCTTTTTAAATACATGGGACCAAATTAGTAAAGAACTGTAAACCAAAAGGACTGAAACAACAATAAATTATAAATCAAAAGAACAAAAAAAAACAACGATTTACAAACTACTGGGACGAAACCATAATATCTAAACCACAAGTATGAATTAAAGAAAGATGGGATTCTTGTTGTACCTGTATTTGTATTGTGGAGTTTTATTGAAGTTTTTGTTATGTTAGGATAGAACTCACTCCGTAGAAAAAAGTGGAATAATGAAATTGTTATAAAAATCTGTTTTGTGGATGTTCTAAACATGTTTAGTTGATTGTTTATTTGTTTTGTAGTATTTCTTAGAGCATAAAAAAAAAAAAATGCACGAATGTAATTATTACTTGTAAACTTAAAATTTAAGGAATTATATTTGCACTAATCTATACTATCTTATTAAACAAATTTAGCAAAAGTCTTAAAGTCTTAAAATACTAAATAATCAAAATACTCTTTATACTCACTTTTTCACTTTTTCACCCCCTCCTCTCCTCACATATACTCGCCCTCTTACAACCGATTTTTTTAAAATTATAATTTTAAATTTACACTTTATACTCATATAATTAATTAATTAATTTACTTTACGGCATTCACTTTTAAATATTTCATTTTAAACTTTTATCATATTAACATACATAATCGTATATCAATTAAAACATGTTTAAAAAATACATTTTTATTTTAACAAGTTACACCATTATAATCGTCTCGTTAATACCTTCAAAATGAGTCCAATATTGAATAGTTTTTGACTTAATTATATTATTATATATACTGTGAAAAAATATTTTTTAATATTTACGATTTATATTTTTATAGTTATTTATATATATATATATATATATATATATATTATATATTTTGGGGTTAGGCTGTCCAAATTGCACTGTATAATATGTTTTGAATTAATATGTTCTTGGATTTTTTTGAAATATATATATATACATGTATTAATTCAACCTTAATCTGAGTTTCTGGA
>NC_037530.1:25151712-25165459 GCF_001531365.2 Cynara cardunculus var. scolymus
ATATATTTTATAATGTCATAGTTTCACATTTATTTGTTTTATCATATGAATATTTTTTATGTGTATTTTTTGTTTCACTAAGTAAATCAAAATAAAATTTCATATACAATTTTTTTTTCTTCATAACGTAAACATAAACATATATAAAACAATATGTTAAATCATAGATTTTAACAAAAAAATAATATAAAAAATATTTTTATATTGGTTTTATTTAAATTTGTATTTTATATATATATATATATATATTATGTGTATATATTGTTTTTGAATTGAGAATCCAATAACTATATATATATATATAAAAGGTATATTTCAAATGTAATCATGTCCATTTGTACAACCAATGCAACTTAATTAATTAGGATATTTATAAAACTGATTAGAATTAATTTATTATGATTTGAATATTTATAGAAGATGGTTAGAGTTCGTTAATTATGATCAATACTTTATATTCGAAAAGGGCAAATTGCATGAAAAAATAACGTACTTTAACTTGATTCCTATTTTGGGTAACGTACTTTCAAAACTTTCATTTGGGTACCTAAGATGTAAAATTTTAAACATTTAAGTACCCGGGTAACCCAGTGAAGACTAATTTTAGACTAAAAAAAGACTAATTTTAGATTTAAAAAAATCCACGTCATTGACCAGGTCAACAAATAATACCGAGTTGGATACCACATCACTCGACACATCAGCATGATAATCGGTTAATACTTCAACCAGTTATCCGGGTACTTAAATGTTTAAAACTTTACATCTTAAATACCAAAATGAAAGTTTTGAAAGTACGTTACCCAAAATAGGAATCAAGTTAAAGTACATTACTTTTTCATGCAATTTGCCCATTAGAAAATAATCAAAACTTTTATAAAATCACATATTCATCAAATTAAATGGACGATCAAAACAATTTGCCCTCTCTCACCTCTCTCTCTCTTCCTCTCTCTCTCTCTACATGTATATTATATATATATTTATATATTATATTATGTGTATATATTGTTTTTGAACTGAGAATCCAATAATTTTGAAACTGAAACTTGAAATCGACCATTGAGGGAACATAACAGCATACCAGCCACATGTTACCATCAATCATCACATCACTTGTTAATCCCCCATTTTCATCTTCTTAATTCTTCACCCCCACAATCTTACTCCTCATTTGCTCAAGTTTCTTCAAATTTGTTTTAATGGCGTTTAAGCACCTCACCTCGCTGATGGTCATTTTTTGTGGGTGTTAAGTCCCAAGCTCTTGCCACCTCCCTCTTGTTTCTTTCGCTCGTCTAATCGTCATTTCCTGCTTTGTTTGTTTTCTAACACCCTTGTCGCTTTCTTCTTCTTCTTCTTCTTCTACTCGTTCGTTTTCTCTTTCATCACCTGTCTTCCTCTTCAAACTTCTTTTTTCATATGGTTTTAAGAGCATCCCAACTTTGCGCCTCGGGGTCGTTGGTTTCCGCAAGTTGTCAGATCCCCATTGCTGTTTTATGATCTAAAGTGCCGAATCTATTGAACAAACTGTCGGATTGTTTGCTGCTCTAGTCATGATTTTTCTGGTTTAAGCTTATTTTGTGCGTTTAATGTGTTTGTTTTTATGTCAACATGAACTTTGCCTTATGCCGAGACCTTTTTATTTTTTATTTTTTATGTTTGATTGATTTTCAGGTGGAACCCTTTGGCACATCAAGCTAATAGATAGTTGTTTATATAAAGTAAAAATCAAATAATTCCACATTCAAATAGAACATAGAAAGCACCAATATGTTGTGTGCTTGTTCGGGAGAGCAATTTAAGGTAGAAGAGCCCATTTCTCGTTCACCAGAGTCATTGGCTACGAGGGATTTCTCAGCCAGTGGTATTTCTTCTCGAACCGGCACTGGAGATTGGGATTCGAAATTCGAAGATGCCCAGGTGGATGAAGCTGAATCTACTCTTAAAGAAGCCCTCTCTTTGAACTATGAGGTGAAAATTAATATGTTTTGGAATTTCTGATACATTCTGTTAGATTGTTTTTTGTCAATTCTTGTGTGGCATTGAATTAAATTGTTTACATTATGGATTGCCATGTTATATGCAAATGAAGGAAGCCAGAGCTTTGTTGGGTAGACTTGAGTACCAGAGGGGCAATTTTGATGCAGCCCTTCAAGTTTTTTATGGCATCGACATCAAAAGTTTGTCACCGAGGATGATTAAGGCGATCAGTGACAGAGCCATAGAACGGAATTCAAAGTCCAAAAGGGAAAATGCCGTGGTTGGTGTGATGTCTCTGCATTCGGTGAGCCTGCTTCTTGAAGCAATATTGCTTAAAGCAAAATCACTGCAGGAGATGGGCAGATTTAAAGGTAGAATATGCATCTTTTGTTATCTCAAGGAGGTAGCTCAATGGTTTGATGCTTTTACTTGTGATAGCAGTTTTACCTTTTTGAGAAATTGTTCCATGGGTATTCTGAAATAAGGAATTAAATAACAGAAAATGTTCCATGGGTATTCTAGAGACTTGTAATGCCTTCCAACACAAAGTAGCAGATTTCATAACGAATGCTTGCTTTGAGTATGATAATGATACTAAAGATTTACCAACAGATCGAATGGGGAATATCAATACACAATTGAATGTAGATAGATGGTCTGTGGATGGGCTCAAGTGTTCTTTGTGCTCATAGATCATAATAATTATTGTCTGTTGAATTTGATTGTGTTGTTTTCCAGAAGCTGCAAAGGAGTGCAAGATGATTTTGGACATAGTTGAATCGGCATTGCCTAATGGAATTCCTGAGTGCATTGCTGAAGACTGCAAATTGCAGGAAATGTTTCACAAAGCATTAGAATTGCTTCCCAAGTTGTGGATAGAAGCTGGGCTTTTGAATGAAGCTATTATTGCATACAGGAGGGCTCTAGTCAAGCCTTGGAATTTGGACCCACAAAGGTTATCTAGCTTACAAAAGGACTTGGCTGCCATACTACTCTATGGGGGTGTTGAAGCAAGCCTTCCTCAGGCCAAACCATGGGACCCACCTTATCCTAAAAGCAACACTGAAGAAGCACTTCTTTTGCTGTTTATACTCATGGGAAAGGTATCATGTGGCGAAATAAAATGGGATCCTGAAATTATAAGCCATTTAACTTTTGCATTGTCAACGTGTGGCCAATTCGAGTGCTTGGCTGTTCATGTGGAGCAGCTTCTTCCTGGTGTGTATAAACGAACTGAGAGGTGGTTTTTCCTCGCTCTTTGTTACGGTGCTGCTGGTCAAGTTGAATCTGCGTTGAATATCCTAAAGAAAATTTCAGGGTCTTCTGAAGCAGAACAGAGACCCCATCTCCCTTCTCTTCTTTTGGGGGCAAAATTATGTTCCCAAGATCCTAATCATGCTCATGAAGGGATAAACTTTGCCCGTAAAGCAATTGAATTGGGTGATCATGAAAACCGGCATTTCCTAAGTATTGCTCATAAGTTTCTTGGAGTTTGTTACGGAAATGCAGCAAGAGTGTCCTTGTCAGATTCGGGAAGAGTGTTTTACCATGGAGAATCTATCAACTCCCTCAATAAAGCTGCTTCAATCGGACTTGATGATGATCCTGAAGTTATTTTCAATCTGGGATTGGAAAATGCGTTGCAAAGAAATCTGGATGCGGCATTTGGTCAGATGATGGTTTATTCTGATATGCTAGCTGGGAGCTCAGCAAAGGGTTTCAAGTTATTAGCTCTTGTAGTCTCCGCTGAGCAAAGATTTGAAGATGCCGAGACCATCGTTGACATTGCTTTGGATGAAACAGGAAGAATTGACCAATTGGAACTCCTTAGGTTGAAAGCAGTGCTTCAGATTGCTCAGGAACAGCCCAAACAAGCAATAGAAACCTACAGGATTTTACTAGCCCTGATTCAGGCACATGGCGAAATTCAAAAAGAAAACTTGGATTCTGAGGTATGAATGCTTTTATATGCTTATAAGCCAAGGGATCAAATCACATGGAGATATGTTTCTAGTTTTTTTTTTCCTTCCTGATAAAGAATCAAACCAAGAACTTATCTTTGATTGGCCTTTGATTTTTTTTTCCAATATTTATATGATTCAGAATTTAAGAGAGTGTTGATTATGGTTTGAACAGGCAACAGAGAGAAAACTGGAAATGGAAACATGGCTAGATTTAGCAAATATTTATACCAAACTTGGATCTTTATCTGATTCTGAAGTTTGTGTTAACAAAGCCAAGTCAAAGGAATTCTACTATCCTCGTGCTTGGCATTCGACAGGTTTGTGCATGATTTCATCATCTAGTTGTGTAATAACAAATCTAAATACACAAGCGCTTTTAAGTCCAAATTTCTGAGAGGTGACTACAGAAGAACGTATCCTGTCATAGAGGGCCCCTAGCATTCTTGATTATCAGAAACACATGATTGTTTGTCAAAGATCTGCAAACTAATCGATAAGCTAGCACTAGTCATGTTTGGTAGTAAAAGCTGGATGGTGATTAAAGTAACCTAAAAGGAATCGATGTTGAAAATTTAATTGGAAAAAAGTCCCAAGAGCTTATTGAAAGGCTACTTGAAGCAGCTTTTTAAGAAGCAAGCTTATCAAATGAGGCTTTTTCAATTAGCTTAT
The DNA here is from genome assembly GCF_001531365.2 of Cynara cardunculus var. scolymus. Classification (NCBI taxonomy): domain Eukaryota; kingdom Viridiplantae; phylum Streptophyta; class Magnoliopsida; order Asterales; family Asteraceae; genus Cynara; species Cynara cardunculus. The sequence continues at coordinate 25,156,326 of NC_037530.1, forward strand.
GGTTGCCAAACAAGTGTCATATTTCTTTTCTATCTTTTTCGCTGTATATACAATATAACTCTCTGATCATTTTTTCATCTTGCAGGTTTGTTGTTTGAAGGTCAATCATTATACAAAGAAGCACTTGTTGCTTTCTCGATTTCACTGTCTATAGAACCGGATTATGTCCCAGGTATCATTTCAACGGCAGAAACATTAATGAAAATGGGTTCACTCCCAATTGCAAGAAGCTTCTTGATGAACACATTGCGGTTAGAACCCACGAACCATGATGCATGGTTTAACCTGGGTTTGATCTGCAAGAAGGAAGGTCTAATGCAGCAAGCTGCAGAGTTTTTCCAAGCTGCACATGAGCTCAAGTTATCAGCTCCAGTTCAGAGCTTTGTGTAGATTAGAATCTAGCAAACTGGTTGTTTAGTTGGATCTGTGAATAATCAGAAAAATATGTACATCCATTGATGAGGCAAGAAATGGCAGGTGCCTGTTTGATAGATCATCCAAGGGGCTGTTGACACTGAATGGTTAAGTTGTCTGGTTGCTGTTTACTTTTTCTTTTTCTTCCTGAATTAACAGGCTTCCGATTCATCCTTCAACATTAATTAAGTGCTGTTTATTTTTTTTAAGATGAAAGATATTTTTGAATGACAAAAACTACTTGAACATCAAAACATTGGTGCTTAAATTGAACATTAAGGGGCAGTTTACTAAACACTTGTTTGGTAAGTGTTTACCGGATAAATTTCCTTATCGGATGAACATGAAAAGGGCCAAGAATCTTACTGAATAAGAGCAATGAAAAGGATAGAGAGTCTTACCTGGTAAGTAAAGATGACTACTCTTGCTCAAGTAAGCACTTACCCAGTAACTTGTTGCATTCAATATGTTTTGATGTACTAAAATCTTATGTATCAAAATAAATTATAATGTTGAATTCTATCGGTAAGCAGTTACATGTAAACATTTGAGTAGATACTACTCGGACATCAAAATGATGATAAATTGTTGTAACTGATTGCTCATCATCTTTTAACTCTGATTTTATGATTCATCGGTGTTTAAACTGTTTGATAAAATGAGACTCGTTGTAAAGAGTTTGAAATAGACCAATTATGTAATGTGAAAGGTTGGATTTGGACTTGTTAACTACTACTTGTTTCATTTTATTTTGTTGTTATGTTACAAAAAATCAATTTCAATTATGAACATAATCTTAAGTGCATTCACACAAATGAATTTTACAAAATCTACCAACCAATTTTTAAAAATTGGAATTAATTCTTTGGGTAGGTATTTTTCCAAAAAAAGGTAAATTGTTTGGAAAAATGGTAGGTAAATTTTATGAAATATGAAATATATTTTAATAAAAAATATATTAAGTAGTACAAAATAAATATCATCGTTTCATATTTGACATGTTTTTTTATGTGAAACAAACATTAACATAGAGAGCAGACATATTCCACCACCACCTTATGAACAAGTTACAACAGACCTATATTTTACCAATCTAACATCAAAATAAAACTTAACTCTCTTTTAAAATATCAAATAACATCCATCTTTACATTTTATTTATTCCTTAATTTTTATTTATTATATTTTATGATTATTAAACTTTCACTTTAATGCTCTCAAAATGTTATTTTTATACGGTTTTCTATTATTTGGTTAATTTATGAAATTTATTAAATATTTTAAGAAAAAATAATATAGAAAAGATGTAAAATAAAAATTAAAAACTACAATTTTTTTTATTTCGCTGTCATTTTAATCGTCCTGATGAAAACTTTCTAATGATATATTTTTGTTATAACTTAATAAATTACATATATTAATCAAAATATATAAAAGATAAAAGCAACTCATTTGTCCAGTCCATTTCTGTCTTACCAAACGCTGAACACTGTTCTATCATGTTATGTTATGTTATGTTTTATCTTGTCATCTTCCGTCTAGCTTGTCTTGGTACCAAACGCACCTATATAGTTGATCGATCTCCAAAAGATGTTCCAGTGTAGATATACTAAAAGTTGGGTGAACCACATTATATCACAATCGGTTATAATTTGTCGTTATATGCTTCAAGTAAAGTCATATATACATTATGTACATTACCATTATCGAACAATTATCATATATGGTAAAAACTTATAATCAAGTTGTTACTAATTTATTTTTGTGATGAAACCTATTTATTAAGGATAATTAGAAACCGGAAAACAAATTCAATCCCTATTTATTGGGGATTATCATCATGGTTATAAATAATGCTACCCTTTTTAATTTAATTTAATTTAATAATGTTTTATTTAATATATTTATTAAATAAGATATATGACCCATATTATTTTTTTCGTATTCTTGCAAATTAGTTTACTTCTCGCGTACTCCCCTCCTCTCTCTTTATACACACACACACATAGTCATAGGTTCATTTGAGAAGTGGTAAATATTTGAGAAGTAGAGAAGTGATCCTAGCCCTTTATCTGGTCAAGATTTGTGGTATTGAATGTGAAGCACCAGATAATTTCTCGTATGGTATGTAAAAGATAGTGGAGTATTTTTGTAACTTTTACAGATAGGCGGCAAAACAAGTGCATATGTGAACCTGTGATTCATATATGAACTATATGTTCATATGTGAACCTGTGTAATTCGTATATAAATTAATTAACTGATTCACATATGAACGAATTAACTGATTAACATATGAACCCGTGTGATTCACATATGAACTATGGATTCACATATGCACTTATGGGTTCACGTATGCATTTGTTTTTTCGCCTATTTGTACAAATTATGAAACTATCCCTCTATTTTTCGCTTAACCAGTCAAAGCTACAAATCTTGACCAGTCAAAGCCGCAATTTTGACTAGTCAAAACAATAATTCTTGACCAATCTTGATCACTTATTTACTTCTAAAATGAACCTACTCCATATAAATTGAGATATTTATGGAAATGATGAGAGTTCATTTATTATGATTTGAATATTTATGGAAGATGAATATGGTTCGTTAATTATGATCAATACTTTATATTAAGAAATAATCAAAACTTCTATGAAATCACATATTAATCAAATGAAATGGACGGTTGAGATTGAGTTGTATTGGTTGCACAAATGTCATGGGTTGTATAATAACCAACCCCTCTCTCTCTCTCTCTCTCTATATATATATATATATATATATATATATATATATCAAAGTTCTAAATGACGTGAGGCGTGGCGTGGCGGCGAGGTCAAGCCTCAAGCCTTATGAGTTACTACGAAGCCATAACGTTTTTCAAGGCGTGATCAAAGGCGGCATGTGTACCTACACATTTGAATGTGTTAGTGTTTTGAATAATATTGTAGAACAAATGAAATTCATATAAAGTAATAAAACTAAAATATAAAGAAAAACCATTGATACCTTGTATAAATCTTAAGAAAAATGATATCAAGAGTGAAAAATCAGATTTAATCTCTCTACTCACTACTTTCTTCAATTTTCAAAGAATTAATGTTCAATGTTTCGTGCATGGGAATGTCAGTAAGTATTTACCTCTTTAAGATTTTAGTTTTTTAAGTTTCTTTTGTTTATTTAAGTCTGAAGTCTCTACATAATTGTCATTTATCCCTCAACTTATATCTTAAAGTAACCCACACTTTATAAAATAATGTATCATAACGTGCCATAACACACCATAATGCAAGCCAAACCTTAAAGTGAAGTCATGGTGGTTAACGTGACAGTGAACCCAAGCCTTGATAACCGACTAAAAATTTCAAAATACACAAAATCAAGGGCCCGGATTAGTTTGTAAGGTGTGCAAGAAGTTAGAAATTTGATCTATCTAAGTGGCCTAGACTAATTATATTAATAATTATGTTAATATCATATTAGTGATAAATGTTTTATTTAAGTCTTTCATTTATAATTTATTGACATATAGGTCCTCCGACTATCTTGATGGGCGATATTGGTCCTTGTAACCGACTGTAACTAGCTATAAATATGTGGTTATCTCTTTCATTAATTCTCTTGATGCAAAACCGTATGATATAGAAATCGTCTCCTTTATTCTATCATCTTGAATGCACCATTAATTGGAGACTTTAACACAAATATCTAACTCCATCATAATTACTTTGATTTAAAGAGAGTTTTAGTGAGTGATCATGACTTTATCAAGTAAGACAATCCCTGGTATTACTACAAGTTTTCATTTCTCATGTTGTAGATTGAACCGTAATATACATGATGATTCCTTATTATGAACATATAAAACTCAATCCTTTTGCTTATCTGTGTTGTTTAACTCAAAATTTGGTATCAGAGCCTCATGATGTGCAACAGATTAATGCCAAAAAAAAAAGATTTTTAATGCCCAAATGATATTTCACATGAAGAAACCATCAAAACATGCAGTTACTTTAAGCCTTCTTTTTTAATTTATGGCCAGGAAAATCACAAAAATGACCAAAATATACCTAATGTATTAACAAAATAGCCATTTTTTCAACTTTTTACCAAAATGACCACATGGATCGTCCCCAGGGAGCATGTTGACCATACGGGGGCGATTTGACCCATTTTGACCAAAAAGTACAAAAAATCTTATAAATTGATTGGGGGGGGGGTGGGGGGGCATGTATCTGATTTGGGGGACAAGAAAGTTGATTTTTTTGAAAAAGGGGGATCGCCCCACCTATCCCAGGATTGCCCCCGGGGCGATCTGACCCCTATTTTGTCTTCCAGTGCACAAAAATCACTATATATAGCTCATAAAATCTCATTCATATTTCTTTACACCTTACTCCTCACTTCTACTCTCATATCTTCTAAATTGACAAATGAAAAAAAGAAGGTTTTCCTCACTTCTACTCTCAAAACCTTTAACCCTTAAACACAATCTACCATTACAACCCTTAACCATTAACCCATTACACACAATCTACCATCACAATCCTTCACCCTTAAACACAAATATGAAATCACATCAAAGTGATAATGTTTTCATGTATGTTCAAAGTGGCGGTTCATTCTAGACGATAAATGACGCCTAAGAGTATATGCCGTCAGGATCCCCCATACGTGTATTACCTTTGCCTTCGCCAATAACACATTCTGGTTTGTTTAAACATGTTGTAAAAAAGTTAAGTTTGCGTAGTCTTTTCAGGTTATTTTATAAAATTAATTCCTTACAAAAACTATATGAGTTAAGCGACGACAATGATGTGATGATGTTCCAGAACGTTGTTCGTCAAAGTTTACCGGAAATGTTGACACTTTTTGTTGTCGATGATGGTGGTTATGATGGAAATCCGTCAAGTGTCGTAATCCATCAAAGTTTACCCGACGATAGTGGTGCAAACCTATACTGTCCAAACACTTTTACCCTGGTGATAATGGTGGAAATCCAAACACTTTCTTCCCCTGTGGTGTTGGTGGAAATTCATATTTTAAACCAAAAAATTTTGTTGATCATGACAGTTATTTGGTTCAAGATTTGAACCAGTCTCCGAAACAGTCAAAAACTTTGTGGGAGGTAGATATGGATGAAGATGTTTCTGTTGTAGCAAAATTTTTGAATATTAACGAAGATGATAACTCAGATGATGAAGAAATTCATCCGGTAAGGAATAACTTTTGGGGTATGTCCGATCGACACCTTGCCCAACCCTCGTTATCAATCCTAGACAGGGAAACATTTTCCTACCAGCCTACATCCCATGTAAAAGTTCTCCAAACTTTTGATTCGAAGGAAGCACTGAAGCTTACATTGGGATTAAAATGCGTTTATAAAAACTTCCAGATAAAGGTTAAAAAATCAACCAAATACCTGTACGAGGTGGTGTGTCACTCCGCTTCGGACTGTTATTGGCGTTTAATGAATGTTTCTATCGATGGTACTGGTATGTTTCATGTCCGAAAATTGCATGATGAACACACATGTTCAAGGTCCCAAGTCCACCCAAACCACTGTAATACGAATAAAAAGACTTTGGGTCATATATTGACAGAAAGTTTAAAGGATTGTAGGAGATTGTACCGGGAAAAGAAATGATGGAAGATGTGAATCAACAGTTCAATATTAGCATCTCCTAACAGTCAAGCATGACGAGCAAAGATGTATGCCTCGCAACTGTTGAGGGGGACCCTTGAATAGTCGTTTAACCTACTTCCAGATTATTGTCACAATCTGAAGATAGCAAATCCAGGGACTGTGACAGAGATCACTCTTGATGGACAAGGATGATTTGACATGTTGTTTGTCGTACTCAGTTGTTCGGTAATAATTTTTGTTATATTCTTGAATTCATGTCATAATTGTATGTTTTGAAGTTTATATTTGTAACCTCGTTCATCTGCAAATTTGCTGGTTTCTAGGTTATCTGCGACTGCTCCTTATAATGGACAGTGCACATCTGAAAGGGCTATACGTGGGCACCATGTTCTTTGCGGTCGACATGGATGGAAATAACCAGACCGTACCAATTGCAACGGGAGTGGGAAGACATAAAGTGGCCCATCATGGACATGGTTTTTACATAAGCTGAGGCAATGTATTGTTGAAGTGCCCAATTTAATCTTCGTAACCGATAGGGCTACCTCTATTGAGTTGTCCATAAAAATTGTATTCCCCAATGCTCACCATGGACTTTGTTGTCGGCATTTGAGCCAGAACTTGCGCCTAACCTCGATTAGAGACAAAAGAAAAAGTTGGATGTTCTGGGAGGCATGTAAAGCTTATAGGGTGTCGAACTTTGAAGATACAATGGATTTGATATGACACAATCTACCTAATGCCGCTCAATATCTTAATGAAGTTGGTTATGCAAGATGAGCAAGATTGCACATCCCTAGATTGCGTTACAGTGCAATGACTTCCAATAGTGCCGAGTCCATCAACTCAGTAACCTGGTTTGCACGTTACCTTCCGATAACAATGTTAGTTGAATTTTATCATGCGACATTGCAACAACGGTATTTTATACGTCGGCATAACGGAGGTAAATGCAACCATCCAAAACTACATGTATGATTATGTAACATAGGCTAATGTTATCATTTATTTATAGCTTAAATAATAAATGCAACGACACAAATGGCGGAGGTGAAAATAGAAAAGAGAATCCATATGAGTGCAATTTGGAGGGTATATCCCATTAGTGAGTTGTTGTTTGAAGTTGATGACAGGTATAAGAATGGGAAGTGTAATTTGCATGCTGAGACTTGTACATGCATGTAATGGTAACTTTCTGGTATACCTTGAGGTCATGTAATATATGTTCCTTGAAATTTGGATATTCAAGACTGCAGTCAATTTTGTTCGGTTTGGTTCAACTCCGATTCTTATCGGGCAACATCCGAGGAGGAAGTAAATCCCCTTCCACCAAAAGATGAATATGTGTTTCCCAACAAACATATGACCACCCTACTGCCTCCCATGGACAAACAAAACTCTAGCAGACCACGCAACCGCGACCGTATCCCGTCACGAGGCTAGGAACTGATAGTGAAAACTTGCAGTCGATGCCACCAAAGTGGACATTTTCGTTATACTTGTCCAAGTCCGATGCCAGCTCCTAGGCTGACGCACGAAAGTTTAAGTAGTCATCGAAGATCAGTTAGTTGAACAACCGATTGTGGTCCATCTCAACCCGATACTACACAAGTCTATGTATTTGATACTTACGATTTAAGTAAATAAATGTGGAGATAAAGGTTTTCAAAAGGGTTATTCTATACTAACCTATTATTCTAATGTTTTTAAATATCTGAATTTTAATGTTAAGTAATTTTTGTTTTCGGAAAATATGACGTGGACTGTAAAATGACAAATTAAATGAGGGGATTCTATTAAATATTTTAAATAGATGAGAGTAGATTATAATGCAATGGATTAAAAAACTTTTAAATAGATGCAAGTAGAAATATATGAACATTAACCATTAATACATGCAAAAATGGTATTTTATTAATATATTAGGTATATTTTGGTCATTCTCAATTTTTTTCCCTTTATGGCCCCATATTTCATAATCATATTTGAATATACATTAATATGATTGGCTCTAAAATCATGGCAGTATTTACTTATGGTCTGCATGATTGATTTATGTTGTCGCCTCATTGTTTTTTCTTTTGCGTCGTTACTAACATCCTTTGCATGATTAATTCAATGTTATGATTTATGTTGTACGATTAGATTTCTTTTAGTTCTTAAATTATTGTTGTTATATCATGTCAAATAATTCAATTTGAATGATCGGCCCAACGGAAATGTTATAACCAGGTTTCAGACAACCTGGGTCAAGTTAATTTATATGGTAAATTACGTGATGACATACATATTAATTGATTGAGTTTTTGAATAATTTGCATATATGGTAACATGCATGATATGGTATGTGTGTGTATATATATATATATATATATATGTGAATAACTTTATGTGATAAGTAATGTGCTTACGTGGTGTACTATTTTATTAAAAAAAATATATAGTATCTTCACCTTTAAGCAAAATGAGTTTTTAATAATATAAAGTCACACCGCCTTGGTCAATATTATAATAATAAACATCCTTCACCGCCTAGGTGAGGATATTTAAAGAAATAAAAAGATAGGGGAGCGATCAAATGAAAACCACTCAATTTGTAAAAACCGTAAAAACCTCATTCAACCAATCATAATTTTTCATTTTGTTTATTTTTTTTAATTATGAGAGGTTGATTAATCATTTTTATTGTGGAGGGTGTTAATCATGGATATTATCATCTTCATTATTTTAATTTTAGAGAAATACACGAAACAGTTTCATTAAAATTTCATTAAGTAGTATATGAAACAACTTCATCAAAAAAAGTATTATATGAAACAATTTCATGAAAAAAATTCATAAGATTAAACAATGAAATCGACGGATGAGGGTGGTTTTTACGGTTTTTACAAATTGGAGTGGTTTTCATTTGATTGCTCCTCAAAAAAGATAAGGTTATCCTTATCACTGTTTAATTTAGAAAGAAACTCTTGAGAGAGAAAAGGTGTTTAAAGGCGGTGAGGTGTTCTTCAAGAAATCTGTTGCTTCAAAAGTATTGAAGATTCTGTGATAAGTGAAGAACTTGCTGTGTGTT
>NC_037530.1:25165879-25171631 GCF_001531365.2 Cynara cardunculus var. scolymus
AAAATATGGCTCATGACCGTTGGTTGTGAATAAAAATGTTTTGGATAAAAGCATTTGATTATGAGGAAACAGAAGAACTCTTAAATATGTGTGCAGGTAACACCAGTTATAATATTAATAAGGGAAAAAGCATTCTGTTATTATTTGCCTTATATGCTTAGACGTTGGAGACCATGATTGGATGTGTTTTGGAGGATAGCTATGATAATTTACCAATGCAAGTATTTTCATAATTTTTAAATTATGCATTTTGTATTGTAAACTCGTAATACATACTCTTGTAATTTTGGACCTATGTGGGAATTTATGTAATTTATGAATGAATTCTATGTAATATGCAATGTGTGGAGATAGGGGTGTTACAAATTGGTATCAGAGCCTAGGTTTAAGAGATTTAGGTAATCAATTGCATGATGATGCCTAGACTTAAACTATTTCATTGCATATTAGGGTCCCAGACATAGTTAGCACATTTGGAATAAATATGATAAGTTAATAGATCAGTGTGTAAGGTACATTCGGATTACATCTGGCCAATGTAATTTTGAATCTACAGGTACATATCTGAACTTGGACACTTTATTGTATTTGGGAATGTGAAAATGTGTTATTTAAATCATGAAATCTGCAGATGACAAGTTGGTCCAGAAGATCACAAAGACTAGCCCATCCTGATCTTAGCGAGGCAGAGAATTTTCCCATTGAAGCTCATATTAATCCCTCGCGAGGTAGAGGCATAGGAAGAGGAAGAAATCAAACAAGGGAAAGAAATTATCAATCAGAAGACTATGTTAATCAGGCAGAATCTAACTCTGGGGATAACAATCCAAAACCAACACCACAACCCGAATTTGTAACCAGAGATATGCTGGCTGAAGAAATGGGGAAGTTAAAGGAAACCTTAACATCAATTTTGAGAATGCCTACGAGGGTGGAAAGAGAGCGAGTAGAGATAAATTCCTCTATACCAACACCAAGCACAAGAGGAGGTGATATTAAAATGTTTCTAGCATGCAAACCACCAACTTTTTCGGGTGAGCGAGATCCAACTAAAGCTATGTATTGGATAAAAGAGATTGAATCAGTATTCAATACCATTCGTTGTCCAGAAGCCGACAAAGTCAGATTTGCTGTATCGGTTCTAAGATCTAATGCTTTATATTGGTGGGAAATAGAATCCCTTGGAAAAGCAGATGTCTTGCAAATCTTATCATGGACATAATTCGTGAATCGATTTATGGAACAGTTTTGTCCCAAGACTGCAGTTAGACAAATGGAAGAGAATTTCTTGAAATTGGAACAAAGCTCTGGATTGGTTAGATAATACACGGAGAAATTCATAGAGTATTCTAGATTTGATGAGCATTATATATCGACAGAGGCTAGAAAGGTTGAGAGGTATATCTGGGGCTTGAAGCCCTCAATCAGGGAATTTGTTATAGCGATGAACCCTGCCACTTTTCCATTGGCAGTCGATGCAGCTGAAGTCACAGAAAGGAACAAAAACAGAAACGATGAGGGAAAACATATTGAAAAGAGGTAATGGGAGGGATCCTCAACAGGATATCGAGGATCAAAGTTCTTTTAATTCAATAAGAGACCAATGCCGAGGTCGATGGAGAAGGTCTATCCTAGGTGTTGACGATATCACCAAGGAGAATGTAAACCAAAACCGATGAAATGTTTCAATTGTGGTGAAATTGGACATTCATCGAGATTCTGTCCAATGAATAAAAGATGTTTCAACTGCAATTCACCGGATCACTTTAAAGACAAATGCCCACAGCTCAAAGCTCCGTAACTAACTTTGGGAAATAGTACTACGAGTACTCGAGGGAGACCAAGTATGAATAGAGGAGGGTTAGAAAGGGCACAAGGACGATCCTTCCAAATGACTAAAAATGAAGCAGAGGCAGTTACAGACGTGGTAACAGGTACTTATTCCATCAACTCCGTATATGCTAAAGTGCTATTTGATTCGGGTGTGAACTTTTCATTCGTATCCCTTACTTTTGCTAAAATTGCATGCTTGATTTCTGTGCCACTTGACAAAGAGTTAGTGGTTGACACCGTTAATAGTCAGAAAAGTGTTGCTTATGTGTTCGATGAATATGCTATTTCCATCGAGGGTTGTGAGCTGCCAATTCGATTATTCCCTATGCCAATGAAGGAGTTCGATGTAGTGGTGGGTATGGATTGGTTAGCTAAGAATCAGGCAGCTATCTTATGTAACCAAAAGAAGATCGAAATTAAGTTGCGAGGCAGAGGAACAGTTATCAATGATAGTGATCATCGGGATCATCATACCAGTCTTCTTTCCATATTGAAAGCTCGTAAGTGTATACAAAAGAAATGTCAGGGGTTTCTGGCTTATGTTATCGATGCAAACAGAGAAGAGAAAGAATTAGATCAAATCCCAATTATCCAAGAATACCCAGAAGTCTTTCTCAAGGACTTGCCTGGTCTTCCACCAGACAGAGCCATCGAGTTCAAAATTGATCTTATACCCGGGGCAACACCAGTAGCCAAAACACCATATAGATTAGCTCCATCAGAGCTGAAAGAATTGGTAACTCAACTCAAGGATCTACTTGACAAAGTTTTTGTTAGACCAAGTACTTCACCTTGGGGAGCTCCGGTTTTATTTGTTAAAAAGAAAGACGGATCGATGAGAATGTGTATAGATTATCGAGAGCTTAACAAATTGACAGTCAAGAATAAATATCCATTGCCCAGGATTGATGATTTATTAGAGCCAGTTATTTCTCAAAGATTGATTTGCGATCCGGGTATCACCAACTAAAAGTCAGAGAGGAAGATGTTCCCAAAACTGCGTTTAGAACAAGATACGGACACCATGAATTTTTGGTTATGCCTTTTGGCCTAACCAATGCACCAGCAGCCTTCATGGACCTGATGAACTGGGTGTGCAATGAATATCTTGATAAGTTTGTTATTGTGTTCATCGATGATATTCTGATATATTCTAAGTTAGAAGTAGAGCATGCAAAACATCTTCACTTGATTCTGAGTCTCCTGAGAAAAGAGAAGCTATATGCCAAATTATCAAAGTGTGAGTTCTGGTTAAGGAAGGTCCAATTCCTTGGCCATGTTATTTCCCAGGAAGGAATCAAAGTGGACCCATCCAAAATCAAAGTAATAGAAAAATGGGATGCACCAAGAAACCCTTCAGAGGTCAGAAGTTTTCTGGGCTTGGCCGGTTATTACAACAAATTTATTCAAGATTTTTCTAAAATACCGGTACCACTGACCAAGTTGACTCGAAAAGATATCAAATTTCATTGGGTCGATGAACAACAGAAAGCCTTTCAAATATTAAAGGATCGCTTGTGTAGCGCACCAATTTTATATCTACCCGATGGAACAGATGACTTCATCGTTTATAGTGATGCATCGAAGCTTGGCTTAGGCGGTGTCTTGATGCAAAGGGAAAAGGTAATTACATATGCGCCGCAACAATTAAAAGATCATGAGAAGCAGTACCCAACACATGAACTGGAATTAGCAGCTGTAGAATTTGCCTTAAAAATCTGGAGGCACTACCTGCTAGGAACAAAGTACAAAATCTATACAGACCACAAAAGCCTTCAGCACTTGTTTAACCAAAAGGAGTTAAACATGAGGCAGCATTGATGGATCGAACTAGTTAGTGATTATGACTGTGAAATTCTTTACCATCCAGGAAAGGCTAATGTTGTAGCCGATGCTTTGAGCCGAAAAGAAAGAGATGGAACTATCAAAATGTGGTGATGAAAATAAGTGTGACTCTAAATCTTCATACAGACATTCAGAAATGCTAAGCAGAGGCGGTCAAAAAGGACCATATAAAGGCCGAAAGATTGGGAAAAATAATTGATACACTAGAAAAGAACAATAAAGAAATTTTGTGCTTCCAAGGACGAATCTGGATACCATGCTATGGGGATATTCGTGATATAATTCTGAAAGAAAGTCATGAAACCCGATATTCCATTCATCCAGGTACTAATAAAATGTATAAGGATTTGAAAACTTTTTATTGGTGGTCGGGACTGAAGAAAGACATAGCAAGGTACGTAGGACAATGTATGACGTGCCTACAAGTAAAGATAGAGCACCAGAGGCCCTATGGAAAACTGCAATATTTGGAAATCCCTGTTCGGAAATGGGATCATATCACGATGGATTTTATTATAAAGTTACCCCGAACCCCAAAAGGGTATGATGCTATATGGGTAATAGTGGATCGCCTATCTAAATTTGCGCACTTCCTACCAATGAAAGAAGGTTATTCATTGGAAAGGTTAGCTCAGATTTATATCAAGGAAATTGTGACAAGGCATGGAGTTCCACTATCCATCATCTCGGACAGAGATAGCAGATTTACATCGAGATTCTGGGAAAGTTTTCAAAAGGCTTTAGGATCTCAAATTCGATTAAGCACAACATATCATCCTCAAACAGATGGACAAAGTGAGAGGACAATTCAGACACTTGAAGATATGCTAAGAGCATGCGTCATAGATTTTGGAGGATCATGGGAAGATCATTTACCACTAATAGAATTTACATACAACAACGACTACCATTCCATCATCAAAACGGCTCCATATGAAGTTTTGTATGGTCGCAAATGCCGAACCCCTGTATGTTGGAATGAGGTAGGTGAAAAACAACTGACAGTTCCCGAAATTGTGCAAGTAACTTCTGAAAAGAATGATCAGATTTGGGAAAAAATTAAAACACAAGATCGTCAGAAAAGCTATGCAGATAAGTGCAGAAAGTCAATTAAATTCTTCGTGAATGACTTAGTGATGTTGAAAGTTTCTCCCTGGAAAGGAGTTATGAGATTTGGGAAGAAAGGTAAACTCAGTCCGAGGTATATTGGTCCATTCAGAATTTGTAAACAAGTTGGGCCAGTAGCCTACCAATTGGAACTATCCAAGGAACTTAGTCTGATTCATAACACTTTCCATGTGTCAAACTTGCGGAAGTGTCTTGCTGATCCTGGTATGGCAATACCACTACCAGAAATGAAGTTGGATAACAAACTGAATTTTGTAGAAACTCCAGAAGCTTTAACCGATCGCAAAACCCGAGTGCTGCGAAACAAAGAAATAATTTAGTAAGAGTACAGTGGCGTTTTCATAAGGGTTTAGAAGCAACGTGGGAGTTAGAATCAGAAATGAAAGAAAAATATCCATGGTTATTTGAATGAATTCCTAGACGGAATTCCTTTAAGGGGGAAAGAATGTTATAACCAGGTTTCAGACAACCTGGGTCAAGGTAATTTATACGTGATTAATTGGTAAATTACGTGATGGCATACATATTAATTGATTGAGTTTTTGAATAATATGCATATATGGTAACATGCATGATATAGTATGTGTATATATATATATATATATATATATACACACATATGTGAATAACTTTATGTGATAAGTAATGTACTTACGTGGTGTACTATTTTATTAAAAAAAATATATATAGTATCTTCACCTTTAAGCAAAATGGGTTTTTAATAATATAAAGTCACACCGTCTTGGTCAATATTATAATAATAAACATCGTTCATCGTCTAGGTGAGGATATTTAAAGAAAGAAAAAGATAAGGGTTATCCTTATCACTGTTTAATTTAGAAAGAAACTCTTGAGAGAGAAAAAGGTGTTTAAAGGCGGTGAGGTGTTCTTCAAGAAATCTGTTGCTTCAAAAGTATTGAAGATTCTGTGATAAGTGAAGAACTTG
>NC_037530.1:25172060-25175491 GCF_001531365.2 Cynara cardunculus var. scolymus
GAGTTTAGAGATGTTGTCTTTAGTAGAAATGATAATAATGATGTTATGGGATTGGAGAAAATATGGCTCATGACCGTTGGTTGTGAATAAAAATGCTTTGGATAAAAGCGTTTGATTAGGAGGAAACAGAAGAGCTCTGGTTGTACCTTGCAAGGAACCAGATGTGCTCTGATTGATCCTCATAATGGAACTAGAGGATTCTGGATGTTGATTTGAAAGTTATGCAAGTTTTTCATAAATTATTAGTTTAAAGAAAAGCTCTATATCTTTTAAGAAATAAGCTCTGTGTTAGATTTATAGTTTTAAAATAATATTTCAAAGAGTTTTTTTTATACTTAGAAATCTTCTTATGTAAACAAACCAGAGGGGCTCTGGTTGGCCTTCACGAGTAAACCAGAAGCTCTGGTTGGTCTTGAATAGGAGCCAGAAGCTCTGGATAGTAGAACCAGATGCTCTGGTCCTTCATGACATTCTAAAATATGATTTAATTTCTTGGAAAGGCTATGTTTATCTATAGAATTGATCAATGAGTTTTCATGGGAATTGTTATTCAAGAAAGAGTCTCTGGTTGGCTTGTTCTTGTGAACCAGAAGCTCTGGATAGTAGAACCAGAGGCTCTGGTCCTTCAAATCGAAAATATTTTCTAAGTTTGGTGTATGGAAACAGAGGCCCGATGGAATGAAAATCAATTATTTTCCAAGTATGAGATTTTTAACCAGAGGCCTGATGAAGCCAAAACAAAATGTGATCCTTTGGTTATCCTTCATTATGTGGAAAGATTCTTTGATAAATATTTTGGTGATCTTCACCCTGCATAACATGAAAAAGGGAAATCTCACTAGATTTTTGTCTAACCCTCATTTTATGTCTTAAATATGTGTGCAGGTAACACCAGTTATAATATTAAAAAGGGAAAAAGCATTCTGTGATTATTTCCCTTATATGCTTAGATGTTGGAGACCATGATTGGATGTGTTTTGGAGGATAGCTATGATAGTTTACGAATGCATGTATTTTCATAATTTTTAAATTATGCATTTTGTATTGTAAACTCGTAATACAGACTCTTGTAATTTTGGACCTATGTGGGAATTTATGTAATTTTTGAATTTATTCTATGTAATGTGCAATGTGTGGAGATAGGGGTGATACAGGAAAATTGTTCTATGTTGATATTTAGCGTAAAATAATTCATGCTTTATTATGTTTGACAATTAACAGTTTGTTTCAACCCAATGGAAGAGTAAATTGTGAATTATTGTAACACATAATTCATACATAGAATACATGTTTTCCTACATCGGTCCACAATACAGGAGTCTATAATACAAAAATACACAACTTGAAAATTCCAAAATACATGCTCTTGTATAATATCCATACTTCAAAAAATGGCTAATTAAGATCTTCATACAGATAAGCACACAGGGAAATAATTCACGGAATGCTCTTTCCCTTATTATTATTACCTACACACATATTTTGAAAACATAAAATGAGGGTTAGACGTGAATGTGTAGTGAGGTTCCCTTTTTATGTAATGCAGGGTGAGAATCACCAAATCATTTAAAAGATTTTACTTAATGAGGAATAAAATCATATTATGCTTAAGTCCATCGGACCTCTAGTTCCAAATATAGACTTAGAAAATATTCCAACTCATAAGAGGACCAGAGCCCCTCTAGTTCTTTTATAATGCTTTTGGTTCCTCGACCAGAGCCTTTGGTTGTACTAACCAGAGCCTCTTGCTCAGGTAATTTCTCATAGTATTCATTGACTAACTTCTTATGATAACCTGGTGATCACCCAAGGTATTTATTATGTGAATTAATTGTCAAGGTGGATGCATGCTTACATAGGTTAAATACGTGAATATATGTATTTTATGCATAGGAATATATGCATAATATGTAGGTGTATATATATATATGTTGTATATATGCATGATATTAATATATATATATGTATGTGTGTGTGTGTGTGTGTGAAGGTATGCTTGTGGGGGGGGGTGGGTATGGCCGACTTTCCTAATCTGGAAAGTATATATATTTATTGAGTGTGGGTAAGGAAAGTCTTTTGGTTCTTTTGGAAATTTTGGTAGAATTAGAGAAGAGTTTTCTAGAGAAGCATTGGTCTTGCCATTTCATCATCTAAACCAAAGTAATTGCATAAGGTGAGTGATTTCTAACTTCTTTCTTACAAATTTTGTTACTGGTTTTAAATGTATGTAGCAAATTATTCTTAAGTAGTTGTGCGATTTGGGTCTTATCCGGACAAAGGGGTGACCGGATTAAGTGTAAACCGGACATAGTGTTGTCCGGATTGTTTTAAAGCGGACACTTGTTGTCCGATTTAGCTTTAAATCGAACATAATATTAAGCGATTTAGTAAGTTGGTGAGATTTTGAATTATGTTAATCGGACAAAGGTTTTGAACGGAGAAGAAGGAATACGATAAAGTGCTGTGCGGTTTAGTCTTAAATCGATCAAGGGTCGTTCGGATTAGTTATAAATCGATCAAGTGTTATCCGGTATAATATAAGTTGATTAACCGGACAAGCGTGATGTTGTCCGGATTTGTAAATCGAACAAGGGACAGTGTTGTCCGGATAATTTGTCTGGATAACTTGTCCGGATGTTTATATTTGATGTAAATTTACAAGTATTGAGATCCTTGGAATCATTACAATTTTATATTAATTATTAATTGGTTTTAAATATACTATTGTAAAAAGGGGTATTTTACATCTTTTTAAATAAAAAAATATGTTCCTACCAAGCGTGGTGACGTAAGTCTGTTTTGGTATGAAACTATATTTTGAGAAACATTCCTACCAAGCATGGTGACATAAGTCTATTTTAGTATGGAATTGGATTTTGGGAACTGTTTCTACCAAGCGTGGTGACATATGTCTGTTTTCGTATGAAACTTTCTTTAAGATGTAGTTCCCCTAGACGCGGTGACTTTTGTCTGTTCTGGCTTGGAACTGAGAATGAGTACTTTCAGACGTGGTGACATTTGTCTGTTTTGATAAGTAGCCCTGTTTTGATGGAGGAATAAGGGTGGCATATCAAAGAGAGGTGTACTTGGAATAAGAAAGACATTGTCATACGTGGATATTACTATAACTCTTATTATTATTACTAATTAGATTTAATAACTTTGAATTATCATTTCTTTGTGACTTGATGAGTTAAAGATATTATTCTTATTAGAAATAATAATTTAGATGTTATTGAGAAGGGGAAAATGGTTTGTTGTCACGCCCCGATTTTTTTTTTCTTTTCTATCGAGTGCCGTGACGTCATTCTTAATAACTTATGTCTTGATCAAAAATACGAACTTAAAATTTCAAACACACATAATATGTTTAACATAATTCGTTACATAATTGCGGAAGCGTAAAATACTTTAACGTAATCAATGCTAAT
>NC_037530.1:25176539-25208249 GCF_001531365.2 Cynara cardunculus var. scolymus
ACATTTTCTTGAATAATAAATATTCTACCAAAATAACTAAACTAAATAGTTCGCAACGTAAATAATGTTTTGTGGTCAAAACGTCTCGTTTAARMTTTGCAAGTAAATAGAGGTGACAACATAAATCGCACGTATAAATAACRGTCGTTCCATAACTTTAAAGTTCAACATAATTAATACTCGAAATAATGTGAGAATACCAAATTTTCAAGTCTAGGGGCATTTCGGTAAATCTTAAGAAGCCGAATACCAAAGGTATARCTTTACCAATTCCCTAATTTAGAATATTCTTGGTATATTTCATAAGTTGAATATTAAAACGTTGCTTAAAGGTCCAATCCCAAAGCATAGGGGTATTTTGGTAATTTTATTAAGCAATACTCAAAGTATTGTTAAAATAYCGATTCCCTAATTGTGAGGTCATTTTGGTAATTTCATAAGGATAACAATCAAAATAAAGCATAGATACCAATTCCCAAGATATAGGGTCATTTCGGTATTTTTATAAAGCAAATACGTAAGTATCGTTAAAATACCGATTTCCACATTGTAGGGTCATTTTGGTAATTTCATAGGGATTAGATTTAAAATAACACTTAGATACCAATTCCCAAGACATTGGGTCATTTCGGTAATTTTGTAAAGCAAATACGTAAAGTATTGCTAAAATACCGATTTCCAAATATATGGTCGTTTTGGWAATTTTATAAAAATAATAATATAAAAAATGAAGTTCATAGACCAATCCCCAAGGCATAGGGTCATTTCGGTAATTTATGAAGCAAATACGTAAAGTATCGCTAAAATACCGATTCCCACATTGTAGGGTCATTTTGGTAACTAAACGGGATAAATAATCGAAATTGTAGGGTCATTTTGGTAACTAAACGGGATAAATAATCGAAATGAGTCGAAATTTACATTTTACAAAATACAAACAACTTAATGAAAGTTTCATAAAGTTTATATAGAGAAATTTAATTCCTAAAGGTGTTAAAAATTAATTTCTGAAACTCAGATATATACAACATATTAAAAATATGAACAYAYAARAAGCAACAAATCTCATATATAGCCCATTGGTTAAGGTGTTCAGCYATGTGTGTGAGGTCCTGGGTTCGAAACCYGGCTTCCACACYTCTTCTCCAACTAATTTTTAATAAAAACAAGAAATAATAAATGACGAAAATCTGCAGCCATTGCTGCACGTTTTCAAGCTCTTTGAGCTTGAAAATGGCTCGTTTCTTGACCGTTTTTCTTCATTCTTTTTGCGCCAAACTCTTGGTAATATTTTTACCAACAYTTTGACATAAAGAACACGAATTTTCGTCAAGAAATGAGTCTCATTTACTCATTTAAAGTTTGATTTTAAAACTAAAACTTAACAACTTAAAAAACATAAAAATCGTAGAACGAAAACACAAATATGAGACATGAGGCTACTGGGGTTTGATAGAGTACTTAAAGACGAAGTCATAGACATAAAAATCAAGAGATTTNTGAGTCTCATTTACTCATTTAAAGTTTGATTTTAAAACTAAAACTTAACAACTTAAAAAACATAAAAATCGTAGAACGAAAACACAAATATGAGATATGAGGCTACTGGGGTTTGATAGAGTACTTAAAGACGAAGTCATAGACATAAAAATCAAGAGATTTGGTTAAGAATCTCACCCAAAATCGGTGAAAAACCGAAATTTTCAATTCCGAACTTCAAACTCAGATTTCTCTCTCAAAACTCAACGATTTTTCGAGCTATTTGAACCAAAACGTTCCTAAGCCAGAGCTCTACAATTTATATGCCAAGAGTTTTGGCTTATTAGTTGAAGAAATCGGACAAATCGCGAGTTTTAAGCTGATGGGTCGTTTTCTTAAACAGTTATGTACTTTTGGCAAAACAGGTCCCTCAACTTTGAAAAAGATGAGATTCGGCCTYCTCAAGTTTCTGACATTTACCATYAGACCCCTCCTGACGTAATATTTTACATTTTCGGTCCAAATAATAAAAGAAAACAAATTATATTTTATTTTCATTTTTGTCTTTCTTTTTATTATTTATTTAATTAAGATTTCTACTTTATAATCTTTAATTAATTACGTAAATATTTTACATTTCAATTAATTTTAATAAAAAGAATATTTAAAGGCCCATGTAMTACTACTTATATATTTAATAAAAAAATGGGTTTTACATTTGTCACAAGAGGCGATTATTGCCTAAACACTTTCTATTAATATTTATAATACAGAGGAATTCTGGTCTTTTAAAAAAAGAAATGTTCTAGTCTGTTGAGTCAATGGGATTTTGGTAGTAATATTTATTCCATTTTGGAATATTGGATCTTTAAGCAGATGCATTTGTATCAAGACCTGGTACTAATAAGTTTACTCTATCCTTTCTTATATTGAGAATTGCATTATTTGATTGAAATGCAAATATTCTTGAGCAAAGATTATTATATTTTGGTGTT
Source organism: Cynara cardunculus var. scolymus (assembly GCF_001531365.2). NCBI lineage: Eukaryota > Viridiplantae > Streptophyta > Magnoliopsida > Asterales > Asteraceae > Cynara > Cynara cardunculus. Next base: position 25,179,014 of record NC_037530.1, read on the forward strand.
TATCACCCTGCATATGCAAAGAAGGGATTTACTCACTAGACCCTTCTGGTCTAATCCTCATTTTTTGTTTTAAAATATGCAATGCAGGAACAGTGGGATCCAGGGATAATAAGGGGAAAGAGAAAATGTGATTATTTTCTTAATCTGATATCTGCTTTTGAAGATCTGCATGAGATTGCTTATTTTTGGAAGATACATGTTGTTATACATGTGATAGTACAAGATTTTATTTTGGAATTTTTCATATGTGGACTTTGTACATATAAGAATCCTTGTACTAGTGGGACCATTGTGGTGTAAAAATGTATTTCTATGTAATGAAATATATGTTATGTGCAAATGTGGTGTTTGGGGGTGTTACACTTTGTAAGTCTAAAATAGCCTTTTCCATAACTAAAACTGATTAACAAGGGTTCATGTATAACCAGAGCTTCTGGTTGTATTAACCAGAGCTTCTGGTTCAAAAGACAAGACCAATCAGAGCCTCTGGTTCAATGTGTAGGCCAACCAGAGCCCCTCTGGTCTGTTTTTTTTTTTCATAAAAAGATTCTAAGTATAAAAATCTTTGAATTATCTTTTTAAAATGTAAATTTGACACAGAGCTTGTTTCTTACGAATACAGAGCCTCTGGTTTAACTAAAACATTGTAGAAGACTTGTATAATTTTCAAACCATCATTCAGAACCCTCTGGTTATATATTGAGGTCCAACCAGAGCCCGTCTGGTTCCTTACTAGGAACAACCAGAGCCCCTCTGATTCTTCATAAAATAAGCATTCTTTTTCAAAACACTTTTAACCAAAACCAGTGACCATAGGCCATATTTTTCCGTAACTATAACATCAATACTATTATTTCTATTAAGAACAACGTCTCTGAATTCTCAAATCACCAAGAAGTGAGAACTTCAATATGTTGTAATCTTGAAAGATATAATAGCAAGAGTTATACCATGCACACACAACGACCTTCCTTATTACATCCACGATTCCCCTTAATAGCAACAACTGTATTCATCACACACAACGACCACCCTTATTTCCCCTGAAATTCTTATGAACTATTTCATCCAATGACAGGCTGCAGTCATTTCTGTCAGAGTGAACCTCGTTCATAGTTTTAACCAAAATCTATAGATTATTTCATCCAATGACGGAACAAAGTCATATACGTCAGAGTGAACCTCGTCCATAGTTTTAACCAATCATGGTCTCAAAATAGGTTTATATTCAAAGCTTTTTAAGCCTCAAGAACAATCAGTTCTGTAAATGTTCAAATCATCTAATCTCTTTAAATCCTCAAAACAAGATGTCACTACCAAAACTGTTTTAAAGAAGCAATTTCTTCTTTATTTTTCCAAAACAGTTTCCAATACTCAAGTTTATAACAATATCACCTTCAAATTGTTAAAACAGTTTTACCATCTTTTCTTTTAAAATCTAACATCAAAACCCAGCAGTTTGTATAACAATATACATAAAGGTTTTAGTTATCAAAAACTCACCTTAACACACACAGATTCTGCAGATTATAGTACACATCAATTTCTTCAAACACTTTTGAGCAACAAGTTTCTTCAAGAATACTCTCATCGCCTTAAACACCTTTTTCTCTCTAAAAGGTTTCTTTTTTCAAAATATGATGATAAGATATGATCTTATCTCTTTTCTCTTCTTATATATTTTCACAAAGGTGGTGGAGTTTTTTTACTAATATAAAATTCATAGGCGGTGGGTTTAGTATTTTAAATACCACCTTTCTTCACTATGAAGATATCACATCTTCATATTTTTAAATAATATAATCCATGTATACTTTACTTCATGTATGCACACACTTAATTCAGGTATGCACAACAACATCTTTTCACATATATGCATACTACTCATGCATTTTAAGTAAGTAATCATGCATGTTGTCACATAATTCAAATAATAATCACGTATAGGTTACCTCAACTCAGGTTGTTTGAAACCCGGTAATAACATTCTCCCCCCTTAAAAGAATTTTGTCCCGGAATTTACTCATTCGAATAACCAAGGGTATCGAGTTTTCATATTAGATTCAAATTCCCATGTAGCCTCTGAACCCTTGTGAAATTTCCACTGTATTTTAACCAAACTGATTTTTTTATTTCTCAACCCTTTGATCTTTTTATCGGTCACTGCCTCGGGTGTTTCAACAAAATTCAACTTATTATCCAAGTTAATCTCTGGAAGTGGTACTGCTAAGCTTGGGTCTGCCAAACATTTGCGCAAATTTGACACATGAAAGGTGCTGTGAATCTGACTGAGTTCTTCTGGTAATTCCAATTGATAAGCTACTGGCCCAACCCTTTTGCAGATTCTGAAAGGTCCAATATCTGACTGAGTTCTTCTGGTAATTCCAATTGATATCTTGGATTTAGCTTACCTTTCTTTCCAAACCTCATAACACCCTTCCATGGAGATACCTTTAACATCACAAAGTCACCTATGTTGAACTCAATCGGTTTCCTTCGTTTGTTAGCATAACTTTTCTGTCTATCTTGTGCTATTTTGTCTCTGGCTCGAATCTGTTCAATCTTTTCAGACGTCGTTTGCACAATCTCAGGACCTGTTAATTGCTTTTCACCTACCTCATTCCAACACAACGGTGTTCGGCATTTTCTTTCATATAGAACTTCATAAGGTGCCGCCTGTATACTGGAGTGATAACTATTGTTGTAGGCGAATTCTATCAATGGTAAATGATCCTCCCATGATCCCCCGAAGTCTATAACACAGGTTCTCAACATGTCTTCGATATTCTGGATAGTTCTTTCACTTTGTCCATCTGTCTGAGGATGATAAGCCGTACTTAATCGGATTTGTGATCCCAAAGCTCTTTGTAGACTTTCCTAAAATTTCGTAGTAAAACGACTGTCTCGGTCAGAAATAATAGACAGTGGAACACCATGTCTAGTCACAATTTCCTTGATGTAGATTTGAGCCAATCTTTCTAAAGAATATATTTCTTTCATCGGTAGGAAATGTGCAGATTTTGATAATTGATCCACTATTACCCAAATTGCATCATATCCTTTCGGGGTTCGGGGTAATTTCTTGATGAAGTCTATTGTAATGTGATCCCATTTCCAGACTGGAATTTCCAAAGATTGCAAATTTCCATAAGGTCTCTAGTGCTCAATTCTAACTTGTAAACAAGTTAAGCATCGTTCCATATATGCTGCTATGTCTTTCTTGAGACCTGGCTACCAATAAAATACTTTTAAGTCTTTGTACATCTTGTTGGTACATGGATGAATCGAATAACAGGATTTGTGACTTTCATTCAATATGATTTCCCATGTATTCCCATAGATTGGTACCCATATTCGGCCTTGGAAACATAATATTCCTTCATCATTCGGCTTCATGATGGAAATCATCTTACCCACTTTTTCTACCTTCATATTTCCTTCTTTGACAGCCTCTTTTTTGACATTTCAAGATCTCTTGATGAAGATCGGGAGTTAAGTAAATCTTCATTGCTTTGATTGTTCCACTTCTTTCCTTTCGGCTCAAGGCGTCGGCTACCACATTGGTTTTTTTCGGGATGATAGAGTATTTCACAATCATAGTCATTAACGAGTTCGATCCATCGATGCTGCCTCATATTCAATTCTTTTTGGTTGAATAAGTGTTGTAGACTTTTATGATCAATATAGATTTGGCACTTTGTTCCCAAGAGGTAATGTCTCCATATCTTTAAAGCAAAAACCACGGCTGCCAATTCCATGTCGTGAGTCGGATATTTCTTTTCACGATCTTTCAATTGCCGAGATGCATGCATATAACCTTCCCTCTTTGCATCAAGACACAGCCTAAACCCAACTTTGATGCATCACTGTATACCACAAAATCTTCAGTTCCATCGGATAGAGATAATATTGGAGCACTACAGAGATGATCTTTTAATAATTGGAAAGCTTTATGCTGTTCTTCTCCCCACTGGAACTTAACATTTTTTTGAGTCAATTTGGTCAATGGCATGACTATTTTTGAAAAGTCTTGAATAAACTTGCGGTAGTAGCCTGCTAATCCCAAAAAGCTTCGGATTTCAGACGGTGACTTTGGTACCTCCCATTTTGCAACAGCCTCAATCTTTGCTGGATCTACTTTTACCCCTGCCTCAGATATAACATGTCCTAAAAATTGAACTTCTTTTTAACCAGAATTCACATTTTGACAGTTTAGCATATAACCTTTCTCTTTTCAGAAGTTCAAGGATTAATTGAATATGTTCTGCGTGCTCTTATTTGGTTTTAGAGTATATGAGAATATCATCGATAAATACAATGACAAATTTATCGAGGTATTCTCTACATACTCGATTCATCAAATCCATGAAAGCTGCAGGTGCGTTAGTCAAACCAAATGGCATAACTAAGAATTCATGGTGTCCATACCTGGTTCAGAATGTTGTTTTTGCAATATCATCTTCTTTAACTTTCAGCTGATGGTATCCTGAACGTAAGTCAATCTTGGAGAAATAACTGACTCCCACTAGTTGATCAAACAAATCATCGATCCTGGGCAATGGATATTTGTTCTTTATAGTCAGTTTATTCAACTCTCGACAGTCAATACACATACGTATAGTGCCATCTTTCTTTTTCACAAACAAAACTAGAGCTCCCCATAGTGAAGTACTTGGCCTGATGAATCCTTTGTCAAGTAAATCTTTTAACTGTGTGACCAATTCTTTAAGTTTAGACGGAGCTAGTCGATACGGCGCTTTGGCGACAGGCGCTACTCCGGGTATCAAATCAATTCCGAATTCAATAACTCTGTCTGGTAGTAACCCTGACAAGTCTTTTGGAAAGACTTCAGGATAATCACTGACAACCGAAATTAATTCTTGTTACCCTTCTCTTTCTTGGCATTAATTACGTAGGCTAAAAATCATTGGCATTTCTTTTGAATACATTTTATGGCTTTCATCACATATAGTAAGCCGGTATGATGACCCTGATGATCTCCATATATAATGACTGTTCCTTTATCTGACAACATAATTCTGATGATCTTTTTATCACAAACTATGTTGGCTTGGTTTTCTGCCAACCAATCCATCGCTACTATCACATCAAACTCTTTCATAGGCATGGAAAATAGTCTGATCGGTAGTTCCTATCCCTCAATCATAACAGTGCAATTATTGAACATGCAATTTACAGATACTTGACCATTAGCAGTATCAACTACTAATTTATCGTCAAGAGGCATAGAATTCATATGAGCACATAAAGAAAATGATGGGGATACAAACGAGAAGTTTGCTCTAGAATCAAACAACACTTTGGCATATAATGAGTTCACGAGAAATGTACCTGTCACTACATCGGGTGTAGTTTCGGCTTCATGTTTGGTCATTTGAAAAGATCGTCCTCGCACCCCACCCGATCTTCCTCTGCCCATACTTGGTCTTCTTCGGCTTGTCGATGTATTGCGTCCCACAGTGAGTTGTGGAGCTTTCAACTATGGGCAATTGTTCTTGAAATGATCTGGTGAATTGCAATGGAAACATTTTCTGTTTTGCGGACAGGAATTCGAAGTATGCCCAATTTCTCCATAATTAAAACATTTTATTGGCTCTCCTCTGCATTCTCCTCGGTGATACTGTCGACACCGGGGACATGCTCTTTCCATTGCTATCTGCATTGATCTATTAAACTTGACAGTTTTTTAGCCCCGATGACTTGCCGAGGACCCCTCCCATTTCCTTTTCTCTACTTGCTTTCTTTCTTCACTTCTATTCTTGTTTCTTTCCGTGATCTCTGCTGCATCTACTGCCAATGGAAAAGTGGCAGGATTCATTGCGATAACAAATTCTCTGATTGAGGGCTTTAGACCCCAGATATACCGCTCCACTTTTCTAGCCTCTGTTGAGATGTAATGTTCAGCGAATCTAGAATATTCTATAAATTTCTCTATATATTCTCTGACTGACCCAGAGTTCTGTTCTAATTTCAAAAAGTCCTCTTCCATCTGTCTGACTGCTGTTTTGGGACAGAACTGCTCTTTGAATCTATTCACAAATTCTGCCCATGTCATAGTTTGCAAAATATTTGTTCTAGCCAATGATTCTACCTCCAACCAAAGTAATGCATTTGACTTCAAAACAGACACTGTAAATCTAACTTTATCTGATTCTGTGCATCGAATGATGTTGAACACGGATTCTATTTCTTTGATCCAACACATAGCTTTAATTGGATCTCTTTCTCCCGAGAAAGTTGGTGGTTTGCAAGTCATGAAAAATCTTTATATCTCCTTCCCTGTTATTGACAACTGGAACGGCTGGATTAATCTCAACTCTGACAGTCTCGATTCTGGCAGGGATCCCCATAATGGAAGTCAAGGTTTCCCTTAGCTTTCCCATGTCTTCAGCCAACATATCTCTTGTCACATATTCTGGTTGTGGCATCTGTTCCTGGTTCATATTTTCAGAATTTGATTCTCCTTGATCTGTATTGATATCCGCCTGGCTAGCTCTGCCTCTGGTTTGTCCTCTGTTTTGGCCTCTGTCTCTACCTCTACCTCTGCCTATGCCCTCAGATGTACCAACAGGGGCAAGAATAGGAGAATTCTCCTCTTCATTGGGATTGGGACGGGTGATCCTTTCAGACCTTCTTGATCTACTAATCATCTGCATATATCAAAGTTAATAAACATATTTTCACATTCCCAAATATAATAAAGTATCCAAGTTCAGTTATGTACCTGTAAATTCAAAATTACATTGGAAAGATGTAATCCGAAAATAACTTACACACTGATCTCTTAACTTATTATATTTATTCCAAAGGTGCTAACTATGTCTGGGACCCTAATATGCAATGAAACAGTTTAACTCTAGGCATCATGCATGTGAATTCCTGAATCCCTTAAACTCAGGCTCCGATACCATCTCTTGTAACACCCCCAAATCATACATTGCATATAATACATGATTCATACATAGAATACATTCTTTCCCATATCGGTCCACAATATAGGAGTCTATAATACAAAAATACACAACTTGAAAATTCCAAAATACATGCTCTTGTATAATATCTATACTTCAAAACATGGCTAATTAAGATCTTCATACAGCTAAACACATAGGAAAATAATTCACGGAATGCTCTTTCCCTTATTATCATTACTTGCACACATATTTTGAAAACATAAAATGAGGGTTAGACATGAATGTTTAGTGAGGTTCCCTTTTTATGTAATGCAGGGTGAGAATCACTAAATCATTTAAAACATTTTACTTAATGAGGAATAAAATCACATTCTGCTTAAGTCCATCGGACCCCTGGTTCCAAAGATAGACTTAGAAAATATTCCAACTCATAAGAGGACTAGAACCCCTCTGGTTCTTGTACCAGAGCCTCTGATTGTACTAACCAGAGCCTCTTGCTCAGGTAATTTCTCATAGTATTCCTTGACTAACTTTATAAGTCATAAAATAGCCTTTTCCATAACTAAAAATGATTAACAAGGGTTCATGTATAACCAGAGCTTCTGTTCAAAAGACAAGACCAACCAGAGCCTCTGGTTCAACGTGTAGGCCAACCAGAGCCCCTCTGGTCTTTTTTTTTTGTCATAAAAAGATTCTAAGTATAAAAATCTTTGAATTATATTTGTAAAATGTAAATTTGACATAGAGCTCGTTTCATACGAATACAGAGCCTCTGGTTTAACTAAAACTTTGTAAAAGAGTTGTATAATTTTCAAACCATCATTCAGAAACCTCTGGTTCTATATTGAGGTCCAACCAGAGCCCCTCTGGTTCCTTACAAGGAACTACCAGAGCCCTTCTAATTCCTCATAAAATGAACATTCTTTTCCAAAACACTTTTAACTAAAACCAATGACCATAGGCCATATTTTCCCGTAACCATAACATCAATACTATTATTTCTAATAAGAATAACATCTCTGAATTCTCAAATCACCAAGAAGTGAGAACTCCAATTTTTTGTAGTTTTGAAAAATATAATAGCAAGAGTTATACCATGCATACACAACGACCATCCTTATTACATCCACAATTCCCCTTAATAGCAACAATTGTATTCATCACACACAACGACCACCCTTATTTCCCCTGAAATTCTTATGAACTATTTCATTAAATGACAGGATGCAGTCATTTCTGTCAGAGTGAACCTCGTTCATAGTTTCAACCAAAATCTATAGACTATTTCATCCAATGATGGAACAAAGTCATATACGTTAGAATGAACCTCGTCCATAGTTTTAACCAATCATGGTCTCAAAATAGGTTTATATTCAAAACCTTTTAAGCCTCAAGAACAATCAGTTCTGTAAATGATTTCTCAAATCATCTAATCTCTTTAAATCCTCAAAACAGGATGTCACTCCCAAATCTGTTTTAAAGAAGCAAGCTCTTCTTTATCTTTCCAAAACAGTTTCCAATACTTAAGTTTATAACAATATCACCTTCAAATTGTTAAAACAGTTTTACCATCTTTTCTTTTAAAATCTAACATCAAAACCCAGCAGTTTGTATAACAATATACATAAAGGTTTTAGTTTTCAAAAACTCACCTTAACACACACAGATTCTGCAGATTATAGTACACATCAATTTTTTAAACACTTTTGAGCAATAGGTTTCTTCAAGAATACTCTCACCGCCTTAAACACCTTTTTCTCTCTAAAAGGTTTCCTTTTTCAAAATAAGATGATAAGATATGATCTTATCTCTTTTCTCTCCTTATATATTTTCACAAAGACGGTGGAGTCTTTTTACTAATATAAAATTCATAGGCGGTGGGTTTAGTATTTTAAATACCACCTTTCTTCACTATGAAGATATCACATCTTCACTATGAAGATATCATATCTTCACTATGAAGATATCACATCATATTTTTAAATAATATAATCCACGTATACTTTACTTTATGTATGCACACACCTAATTCAGGTATGCACAACAACATCTTTTCACATATATGCATACTACTCATGCATGTTGTCGTAATTCAAATAATAATAACGTATAGGTACCTCAACTCAGGTTGTTTGAAACCCGGTTATAACAATTATTAGATGGAACTCATTTTGCATTATTGACTTTTTAACATTTTTTCTACCCATAGGTGATACATTTTAGATAAGTCGGCATAATTTAATTAGAATATTAACAATTTGATCGTTGGCCGGACCAACGAAAAGTCAACGATTAAATCTTAATTTAAATAACGATCTATTATATATGTTTGTGGTAGATCAACTGATTTATGTTTTATGAATATATATGTGTCCCGTAACATATTATTTTAATGCTTTTAGTTCGTTATGAGCCTAATTTTTTCTAACTTTAACATTCTAGCCTCAATAATGACGGGAAACTCTGGATATATCTGGAGTTGAATCACTGAATAAGACTAACTTTACTTCCTGGAACGAGCAATTTAAACTTGCTTTTGGAGTGATGAACTCAGATTATGCTTTAAGGGTTGAACGCCCAATTGCTCTAATTGATAAGAGCACAACTGAAGAAAAGCGTCTCTTTGAATAGTGGAAGCATTCAAACTATATGTCCCTTATGATAATCAAAAACTCCATATCTTCAACCATCAGGGGAGCAATCCCAAATTCAGAAACGGCTACGGGATACTTAACTTCTGTGGAGGAGCAATTTAAGGGTACATCTAAAGCATATGCAAGTACCCTTATACTTAAAATGCTCACCACAAAGTATGATTGTGCTAGGGGTGTGCGCGAACATATAATGATGATGAACAACATGGCAAACAAACTCAAAAGTATGGACATGGAAATCTTTGAAGTTTTCCTTGTACATTTCATAATGACTTCATTACCCTCTCAATTTGGGCCATTCAAAATTAATTACAATACCCAAACGGAGAAGTGGAAGATGAGTGAACATATTGCCATGTGTGTTCAAGAAGAGAAACATCTAAAAATAGAAAAACCGGACGTTGCTCATCTTATTACTACTAACACCAATAAATGGAAGTTCTCAAACAGCTGAAAGGGTCCATCTAAGGGAAGTAAGTTTACTCCCAATAAGGCTCAAAAGCAAGGCCTCGGTACAAGTGGAACAAAGGGCAAAATAAGATGTCGATTTTGCATTCAAAATGATAATATTCAACATGATTGTCCTAAATTTAAAGAGTAGCTAACGAAGAAAGGTATCTTCGTTAACTATATGCTTTGTGAATCCTTTTTCATTAGCATGCCTTCCAATACTTGGTTGTGATAACTGGGTCCTGTTTATCACCCGAGGTATTTTATTTTGTTAATATATGTTTATTTGATTACGTGGATACATGCTTACATGAGTATAATATGTGAGTATGTGTATTTTCATGCATGGGAATATATGCATGATTTTAAAATGTGGGTGCATATATATATATATATATATATATGCATGAATTTATTTCATGCATGAATTATGTATATGGGTTATACACCTGCTTGTGGGGGGGATGTGACCGCCTTTCCTAATAAGAAAAGGTATAAATAAAGGGTAGGGTGAAGGCTAAAACTTTTCTGGTCATTTTGAGAAAATATTGAGAGAGAGAGAGAGAGAGAAGTGATTTTGTGGATTTCAATCTGGTTTATCTTCTTCAAAATCTGAATTTTCGCATAAGGTGAGTATTTTTCAAAATATCCTTTGCAATACATTTTGCTACTGGTTGTATTTTGGGATTTGATGATACTTTGAAATTATTGCATCTTGTTCATTGAGCATATTCATTGACTGAGTTTTATTAGTCATAGGTCACAGTGTTGACTGGATTGGGAGTGCCTGGACATAGGGTTAGCCAGATTAAGGGATAGAATGTTTTAGCCAAGTCTGTTACCGGTCACTGTGTTATCCGGTATGGTGAGTATCCGAACATAGGCTTGATCGGATAAGAGATTGATCGATCACTTGACCGATAGGGACTAAATACTCGGACACTTTGTTATCGAGAGGATAATTGTACCCGGATAAAATGTTGTCCGGATTAAAAGTGTAACTTGATTTTTTTGTTCATCTTGTTGACCGGATTAAGGAAGCCCGATTGTTAAAGATTGTGTTTACTCATATTAGTATCCAGATAAGGATGTTTTATTGAGAAATTGTTGTCCGGATAGAAAGTTCGGCCAAGTCTGTCTGGACATGTGTTGGCCGGATAAGACTGACCGGATACAACCGATCCGTACAAGTTTGTGTATTGGAATTGAATTTTGATATATTGGGATTTTCACAATTTAACAAATAATTGGGTTTTAAATTTGTTATTGTGAAAAAGGGTATTTTATATGTTTTAAAGCGAAAAAAAAAATGTTTCTACCAAGCGTGGTGACATAAATCTATTTTGGTATGAAACTTGTTGTCCCTAACAATGATCAATCTTCAATAAAGCTTCATAACAATGACAGATTTGGATATGAATATTAAGCACATTCAAGATGAACTTTGAGTGAGAAAGTCAAATCTCACAATATAGTCAAACTTTATTACGTAATCAGATTTTTACAATTGAGCTCCTACTAATTTTACAAAGAAACACCCTTTATATAGGGTCAAACATCTAGACAAAAGTCAAAGTCAAACAGTCCTAAGAAAAGTCAAGCACGATGACTTTATACAATTATAGATAATTTTATCTTTCAAGATGAATACAATATTACACTGACTTTCAGTCCTAACATTCTCCCCCTTTGTATTCAGACTTGAAAGAATTTGTGCGCTTTAAGTCTCGTTTGAACTTTGTAGCTTTAAGCCCGCTATGTCTTCTTCAAAAACCAACTTCAACTCGAAATCTTCAGACAATAAATTGTTAAGAAAGATCTTCTAACATTCTCCCCCTCGAATGTAGAACCGCGATGATCTTCTCTTTTTGACAATGTAGATAAGAAACAATAACAAACTTCAAGAAAATCTTCAGTAAACTGTTGTAAACTGGATCTTCACATTCAACATCTCTCAGTCATTTTAGCATCGAAATAATCTTCGTAATCATCTCTAGTCGCACTCCTTTTGAGTCTTTTGCCAAATTCGAAGTTACTCCCTCTTGATCTTTGCATCAAATCCCCTTTAACAATGTTCGGAAATGAATATTTCATTCATATTACATATACTCCCCCTTATGATGAAATGAGAATCATTCCATCATACACAAGAATGAATGAAATCCTCCGCGTAAGCCGTCAATTCAAGAAATTGTAAGTAGATCTTTTCAAATCCACTTGTTTAATCTTTTCAGATTAAGGGAATGGGAAGGCAACAACCAATTTCAACGAATGAAATTGTTTTCAATCTTATAAAAAGATTGGCCTGTGAGTATAACATATATACTCAGTACAACGGATGTACTGTACATTTGAGACTTTTTGAGGCTCATCTCACCAGGTCTTCCATTCAATCATCGATAGCTTAAGAAAAGCATATCTATGAATGTTTTGGCAAAATAACATATAAAATGCTAAATCTGTGTAGTGTAGAAAGATAAAGCAACGTATGCTTCTGTTTAGGCTCAAAAAGATAAACCATGTGGACTACACAAATTTATCAGACTCAATTAGTGATCAAGAAGACTGCGTGCCCCAAGTGTTATTGAAACACTTATCTGTTGAGAGATAAATGAGTAGTTGGTGGGTTTGTGACAAGAATATAGGGCGTTACCTTTTTCAATATTAGTCTCGAAAGAATTGAGAACTAATAGATTGTGTGGTATGCCCGGATTGTATAAGTTTGGAACAAGATTTTCGTTTTCTTTTAATCCTGACACAACTCTCATCAATTCTTTTGGCTCACAACAACTACCCCTCTCATTTTCATTTTAATCTCGGCACACAAACCCTTTTGTATATAAAGCTCACTCAGATATGGTTGTCCTCATGGGTAGGTTGGTCGGTTTTGACATTCCATTGAGGTGTTTCTGATAAGCACTCAGTTCCTCCTAAAATTTAGCATTATGCTCAATTGATCACAAACAGTTGATCAAAAATAATATTTCAGATAAAGCACAATGATAAGATAAAAATTGATCATAATATTTGGCTTTAAGCACAATTAATGAAAGAATGATGCGACAACGAACAGATTATTCGGTATATGAGAGAAATGAATGAAGATCTGTAAGAACAAGTTTACAGATTGATATTCAAAAAATTATTGAATGTATATCAATCAAAGTAAAAAAAATATCAGAAAATAAACTTTGAATAAAAACGAGCGTATTATCACCGAAAATGATTTTCGTATAAGAGACGTGATAATAGCAATTTGAAGAATAGCTGAAACAGGTATTGCAGTTATGTACGATGAGAAATTACGTAAGTAAAATCTCAGAAAATACTTGTTCAGAGAATGTACTCGTTTCCCCAAAAAAATTATTTTCCAAAAACTTTTATTGAACTTTCTAGAGACTCCCCCCTAGAAAGTAGATTATAGTAATGTTTCATTGAAGCTCAAAAAATTAAAAAAATTTGAAGAAAACATTTTAAGTACTGGTTCTAAACTGTGTGTTTAGAAGCCACACTCGGTAAAGCACGGGTTCTGAACTGAATTGTTCAGAAGCCTTAGTGGAACCGATTACAGCTCCCCCTGAATTGGTGTATCACTGAAATGATATTCTGATCAGCACAAAATTGACACACCTGCAAAACCAGATTAAGTAGATTTTGGTACCCAAACGAACTTGGGTCCTATTTTGTTAGTATCGGGTTGGGGTATGTTGTAATTTTCAAACCATCTATACATATTAGATATATTCTTTTTAGCACTTTGAACAGGATGATCAGAAATAAAATATGATCCATACTTATCTTTCAAGACGAATACAATATTACACTGACTTTCAATCCTAACAAAACTGTACTTTGGGAAATGTTCCTACCAAGCGTGGTGACGTAAGTCTGTTTTGGTATGGAACTGTATTTTTAGAAATGTTTCTACCAAGCGTGGTGACGTAAGTCTGTTTTGGTATGAAACTTGCTTTAAGATGTAGTTCCCCAGACGTAGTGACATTTGTCTGTTCTGGCTTGGAACTGGGTGATGGGTACTTCCAGATGTGGTGACTTATGTCTGTTCTGGTAAGTAACCCTACTTTAATGAAGGAATAAGAGTGGGAGAGGTGTACCATGGAATAAGAGAGACATTGTCATATGTGGATATTATTATAGCTCTTGTTATTGTCACTAATTAGATACAATAACTCTAAATCATCATTTCTTTGTGATTTGATGAATTAGAAATATTGCTCTTTTTAGAAATAATAATTTAGATGTTATTGAGAAGGGGAAAATGATTTGTCACCAGAGGCATTTATTGCCTAAGATTTTATCAATGTCTTTAATACATATAGAGGGGCTCTGGTTGGTCTTTGAGTAAGAACCAGAGGACCTCTGATTATATAGATAGGATTTTATATACTTTGGGAATTTTTATAAATCAAAGGCTCTATATGTTTCATGCAGAAGTTTTGTATCTTAGTTCTGTGTTTTATTCTTTAAAAATTATCTTTTCTTCAAAAATATTTATAAATAAAGTTTAAGAGTTAGAGGAGCTCTGATTCTAGTGCAATCGTCTATTTAAATTATGTTATGCTCTTCTGGACCCAAAGTTTTATTTGGTCCAGAGGATCTCTGATTGGTCATCATTTATTTAGATACAAAGGCTTTGGTTAGTAGAACCAGAGGCTCTGGTTGGTAAGGCAGAGGGAGGCTCTGGTCTGTTGAACCAGAGGAGCTCTGGCTCATTAAGTTAAGAGTATTATTTTGAGCTCTGGGTTTTAGAAAGGTATATTTGAATCATGGGTTGAAGTAAACTGTTGATCTCATTTTGATCGTATTGTTGAATTACCATATTATACTGAAATGTATATATTTCTGTGTAAAAGTTATTTTATCAGATTTTGGTGTTCATCACCCTGCATATGCAAAGAAGGGATTTACTCACTAGACCCTTCTGGTCTAACCCTCATTTTGTATTTCAAAAATGTGCAATGTAGGAACCGCGGGGTCAAGAGATATTAAGGGGAAGGGGAAAATGTGATTATTTTTCTTATATAATATCTGCTTTTGAAGATCAGCATGATGATTGCTTATTTTGAAGATACATGTTGTTATACATGTATTGGTGTAGGGATTTTATTTTGGAATTTTTCATATGTATATTTGTACATATAAGAATCCTTGTACTAGTGGGACCTATGTGGTGTAAATTATGTTTCCTGGAAATGAAATATGTGTTATATGCAAATGTGGTGTAAGGGTTGGTGGATTGACACGGGTTCCATGATTCATGTGACTAACTCTTTACAGGGATAACCACAAGGGTGGTGCCTGATTGGTTTGAGCTTGGCTCCAAAGGTCAAAAGTACTAGGAGGTCCCAGGTTCAAATCAAAGGAGGAATAAAAATCCCCTTGTGGCCACGGAGGTTCAAATACGGTGACTTCGGGCTATCTTCAAAGCAGGTGGTCGCCCTGGGATTAGTCGGCTCGCATAGCGGGTTGGATATCCAGGTTAATAAAAAAAAAACTCTTTAGAGGGATTCCATATAAAGAAAACAATGGAAAACAATCAACGGACCGTTAAAGTTGAGGACGGAAATGAAGTCAAGGTGGAAGCATTAGGGACAATTTCATTATTACATGAAGGTGGAAACAAATTACATCTTCAAGATACCTTGTATGTACCAAGTATAAGTCGGAATTTAATATCTGTATCTAAAATAACTACTATTGGATATGAGTTCAACTTCACTTATAATAAAGTAATTATTTATTATAATTCTAAGATTGTTGGTTCTGGTGTGATGGAGGGAGAACTCTATAAGTTAAATCTTGATGATAAATTTTCGGAATCATTACTTACTATGAATATAAATGAATGTAGCCATGTAACTAGAAGAAAGAGAGACATAGAACGTTCCTTTCGATTATGGCATAAACATTTAGGCCATATATCACAAGATAGAATGAAACGTCTTGTAAAAGATGGAATTATCATTGATCTTGATTTTTCGGACTTTGATACATGTATTGAATGCATCAAAGGGAAAATGGTGAACAAGAATAAGAAAGGGTCTACTCGGAGTTCAAGTTTACTTAAAATTATTCACACTGATATATGTGGACATTTTCCTTCCGGTTTAGGAGGTTATAAGTCCTTTATAACTTTTACAGATGATTATTCACACTACACTTATTTATACCTTATTAATGAGAAGTCCGACTTACTTGATATGTTTAAAACTTTTAAAACCGAGGTCGAAAATCAAATCGATTGTAAGATAAAGGTGGTGAGATCGAATAGGGGTGGCAAATATTATGGTGGACATACGGATGTGGGTCAAGCTCCTGGACCATTTGCTGACTTCTGCAAAACTCATTTCATAATTAGTCAATTCACTATGCCAGGCACTCCTCAACAAAATGGGGTTGCGGCGAGGCGTAACCATACCCTTATGGACATGGTATGTAGTATGATAGCAAACTCATCTCTTCTGCAATTCCTATGGACCGAAGCACTTAAAACAACCATACACATCCTAAATCGTGTCCCCTCAAAAGTCATCCTTAAGAAACCATTTGAATTGTGGACGAGAAGGAAACCACTATTAAATTATTTTAAAATTTAGGGATGTCAGGCTGAAGCCAAACTTTGCAATCCTCAAATCAAGAAGTTGGACCCTAAGACCATTACTTGTTATTTTGTTCGTTACCCTGAAAGGTCTAAGGGGTACTAGCGGTGGCAATAGGTCAGGTTGGGTTAGGTTCGGGTTCAACCCATTTATTTACCCATTTATTAAATAAATGAGTTGAACTTGGGTTTGACCCATTTAATTTTAAATTTTTAAATAAAAAAGGGACTAGACTATTTAATTTTTGTGAATAAAAAACAACACAACCATAAATACGAACAAATTGTTCAAAGTTTGAATAAAACACAACTACAACAAATATATTGTTCAAAATAAATTGAAAAATTTAAATTCTAAGTAACTCGACTTCCACTTTCACCAAGATGCCTGGACAGAGAGAAAACCTAGAGGGAGACAATTAGACAAATGTTGAACGAAGAGAGAGCCGAAAGGAAGAAAAACGTTGCACGGAGAAAGAGCCGAGATTGAGAGATTGAAAGGACGAGAGACGGACAACAGACTTGAAGAGTTGGATTGGACTTTGGAGACGATAATGGAGTAATGGACTAAAGGGTTTTCTTAGGGTTTCATGATAATTAAGAGTAATGGAGGAGATTGGAATTTGGACTTTCATCTCATAAAGGTAGGATTTTCAATTAAGAACTAAACAAAATTAAAGATTAGAATACTAGATATAATATTAGGAACAAAATAAAATTATATAATATTTTCAATGGATTAGAAACAGGTTGAAAAATTCAACTCAACCCAATCCATTTATTTAAATGGGTTAGGAGGGTTGACCCATTTATTTAAGTGAGTTAAAAATCTCAACCCAACCTACTAATTCTAGGTTGGGTTGGGATTGATTTAGCGGGTTGGGTCATTTTACCAATTTTATGCATCGCTGCACACCACTAGAATAGTTGAAACTAGACATGTAGAATTTCTTGAAAATGCAAATTTGAGTGGGAGTAATGGTTCAAGAGTTGTTGACTTATACGAAGAATAGGCACCCGATAAAACTCCAAATTTACTTGTGCCAATTTCTATTCCCAATGAGAATATAACATCAACATCAAATAATGAAATTGTGGATACTCAAATCGAGAATGAAATATTACATGAAGTTACTCCACTTAATAATGAACTTGTAGAAGATACTCAACCTTTAGGAAGATCACAAAGATCTAGAAAGCCTACTACTTATAATAACTATGTTACCTTTTTTAATGAGGCCGCCTATGACTTGGGCAAATTTGAAGACCCAACTACATATAATGAGGCCAAAACTAGTAATCGTTCAAAACAATGGCTTGATGCCATGAATGATGAGATAAACTCTATGCATGCTAACAACGTTTGGCAACTTACAAAATTACCTATGGGCTCAAAACTTGTAAGTTGTAAGTGGGTCTATAAAACAAAGCTTGACCCTAAAGGAAATGTTGAACGTTATAAGGCAAGATTGGTAGCTAAGGGGGGTTTTACTCAAAGGGAGGGAATAGAATATAAGGAAACTTTATCACCCGTGTCGAGAAATGAGTCTTTTAGAATAATTATGGTGTTGGTAGCTCATTATGATTTAGAGCTACATCAAATGGACGTTAAAACCGCCTTCCTAAATGGTGACTTATATGAAAATGTTTACACTCAACTAGAAGGTTTTAAGGTTGAGGGAAGTGAACATCTAGTATGTAAACTTAACAAGTCAATTTATGGGCTTAAACAGGCTTCAAGGCAATGGTACTTGAAGTTTGATGAGGTTATGAAAAATTACAACTTCAAAAAGAACCCAATTGATCAATCCATATACTTCAAGATGAGTGGGAGCAAGTTCACTATACTAGTCTTATACATTGATTGCTAGTAACAATAAAGATATGTTATTTGAGGTTAAACACTTCTTGTCAAATAATTTTGATATGAAAGATCTTGGTGAAGCTTCTTATGTAATTGGTATTGAAATTCACCGTGATAGAAAAAATGACATATTAGGCTTATCTCAAAAGGCCTATATGAATTGTATCCTCAATAAGTATAATATGCAAAATTGTGCTCCTTCTGTTGCCCCTGTTGTGAAAGGTGACAAATTTGGCTCATATCAATGCCCTAATTCTAAGGATGAACGTGATCAAATGAAACTAATTCCCTATGCATCGGTCATCGGAAGTTTAATGTATGCTTAAGTATGCACCCGACCTGATATAGCATACATCACTAGCATGCTTGGTCGTTATCAATCTAACCTAGGTTTAGACGATTGGAAAGCAGCCAAGAAAGTATTACGTTACCTACAAGGGACAAAAGAATACATGCTCACTTATAAAAGAACTAATTCCCTTGAAGTTGTAGGGTATTCTGATTATGACTTTGCTAAATGCAAAGATGACAAGAAATCAATTTCGGGGTACATATTCATGTTTTTAGGTGGACCTATATCTTGGCGGAGTCATAAACAAGAGCTAACCACTACTTCGACTATGATGGCCAAATATGTAGCATGTTATCATGCTATATCCCATGCTATTTATTGAGAAATCTAATTTGCGGACTCAAAATTGTTGACTCTATGTCAAGGCCTTTGAAACATTATTGTGACGATAGTGCTGCCATGAGTTTTTCAAACAACAGTTCAAGTGGTGTCGACTTGTATCTAGACCCTAAGTATCAATTTCTTTCGAGAACGTATGGAAGAAAAACGCATAACTGTGGAATATATTAGTACTAGGGACATGTTGGTGGACCCCCTCACTAAAGGATTACCGCCTAAGCCATTTATTGAGTATGTGAACATGGGCTTTCGAGTTAGCCTTTCTTGATGTCATAATATATCCAACTATCACTGAAAGTAAGCACTTACATCCCTATCTTTCACATTATGTTATTTAAGTTTGCTCTAATAGTTTGTTAACACTAATTGTCCTAATGAGCAAACAAGAGAACCACTAATGATTTTCATTATTGTTTTGTACGAATACTGAAAGTATAATTGATAGGGATCCCATGTCATCGGTGACATGTAAGATTATATCATTTTGCTTCATTACTTTTAATTTCATTGTGACTCACTAATGAGATTAACACTTGGCCAACTTATTGTTTAAATAAATAGCCATATGACCAAGTGGGAGAATGTTAGAAATTTGTTCTATTTAAGTGGTCTGGACTATTTATATTAATAATTATGTTAATCTCATATTAGTGAAAACTGTTTTATTTAAGTCTTTCATTTATGACTTATTGACATACAGCTCCTCGGACTATCTTGATGGACGATATTGGTCCATGTAACCGACTATAACTAACTACTATAAATATGTGGTATCTCTTTCACTAATTCTCTTGATGCAAAACCGTATGATATAGAAATGGTCTCCTTTATTCTATCATCTTGAGTGCACCATTAATTGGAGACTTTAATACAAAATTCTAACTCCATCATAATTACGTTGCATTAAAGAGAGTATTATGAGTGATCACTGCTTCATCAAGTAAGACAATCCTTAGTAATACTACAATTAAGTTTTCATTTCTCATCTTGTAGATTGAACCATAATATACATGATGATTCTTTATTATGAACATACAAAACTCGATCCTTTTGATTATTTGTGTTGTTTAACTCAAAACAAGATTTACATTATTTGCATTTGATTGGTTCCATTTTTTTTATTAACCTGGATATCCAATCCGCTATGCGAGCAGACTAATCCCAGGACGACCACCTGCTTTGTAGATAGCCCGGAGTCACCGCATTTGAACCTCCATGATCACAAGGGGATTTTTATTCCTTATTGGATTTGAATTGGTTCCATTTATTTGCAACTGTTTTCTGTTTTTGTTTATTTAGTTATCGTTTTCATATGAGCTTTACTCTTTTTTCTCTGTCACTCTCTATATATAAATATATAAACAACTAGTAGGATAATATATGCCATATAATTAAAACGTGACATCTTTTAAATGCTTATTATATATCAACTAATATTTTGATAACCCTCTAATACCAAGTACTAATGCCATCACCTTCGACGAGATGGTCGTAAATTGGTTTGAATTGATCTTTGTGCACAAGTATACGATCAAGCATTAAGTGGATCAAACTCCATTTTATAGTTACATCTAGGGCTTGCAATGACTAAGGCTCTTATGTTTCGATCCGTTAGATAAGAGTATGAGTAAAGAAAATCTTATCTATTTATCTATTTATCCGAAATTTTAATGGATAAGATATAGATAAACGTTTTTTTTGTTATCCATTACCCTTTACATGTTACGATATATATATATATATACACACACACACACAGACAGGGGTGTGATCAAATGAAAACCACTCAATTTGTAAAAATCGTAAAAACCTCAGTCCACTAATCATAATTTTTCATTTTGTTCATATTTTTGTAATTATAAGAGGTTGATTAATCATTTTTATTGTGGAGGATGTTAATCATGGATATTATCATCTTCATTATTTTAATTTTAGAGAAATACATGAAACAGTTTCATTAAAATTTCATTAAGTAATATATGAAACAAATTCATAATCATGTATGAAACAACTTCATCAAAAAAAAGTATTATATGAAACAATTTTACAAGATTAAACAATTTCATGAAAAAATTTCATATGATTACGACGGATGAAAGTAGTTTTTACGGTTTTTACAAATTGAAGTGGTTTTCATTTGATAACTCCTCTATACACACACACACACATATATATATACACACACACACACACACACACATATATATATATATATATATATATATAGGGTTGAGTTCACGTGAGACTAACTTGTTTTCGTGAGACCTGTGATACCACTTTTTTACACTTGAAACTTCATATCAAAACGCTCTGAATGTAAAAAAAAAACCGAACCTTCACAGCACTTCACAACGTTTTGCTGTGAAGTTTCAAGTGTAAAATAGTGATCTCACGGGTTTCACGGAAACAAGTCGACCTCATGTAATCTCAAGTCTATACACACACACACACACACATATATATATATATATATGTGTGTGTGTATCAATATATGTAAAGTTAAATACTGATATATATATATATATATATTATATATATATATATATATAGACACACATATATACATAAATAGATGAAGTTAAATATTAATATTTGTTATAATGTAATCATATATCTTGTATATCAATGTATACTTTAATTTACTTTATATATATTTATCGAGTAAAAGAGTTCATGATAGTTAAATGAGAAGTAAGACAAGGTTGAAAAAATAAATACAACGAGAAGTGTTATTTACGGTTTTTATATTATTTTTAAAACATTATACTATGGTTATATTAAAATATTTACTATAACAAATTAAATATAAAATAATTACTATATTTATGAGTTTATGTTTGAGGTTTAACAATATTATTTATAGTTCAAATTGAAATTTGGTTTTACCATTACCTGTTATTTTAATGAGTAAGATAAGATATGGATAATAGGTTTATGAGATGGATAATTATCCATTTCCTTACCCGATATTTTAAATAGATTAAATAACAGAATACCCCTTACCCTACCCGTTTTGAGCATTAGGTATATCAAATGTTGATTGGTAAGATATCAAACCAACATCTCTGCCCAATAATTTCTCTGTGTTTGATTGATTCTTTTACCTTTACAGCAAGTCAATTTTAACATCAATTAGTTCATCTAGGCTAGTGTCAACTTGGTTTAAACCCTTTTTGCACTGCTAATTTTGTAATATGCACAACACAAGTACGCAAAAAACGCCACCACATATCAGGTTCAAAGTCAACTTTAATTTTAGAGTACATGTCGTATTGTTAAAAACATTATCGAATGAAATGCAAAATACTTTAATTGTCAAATTATAAAAATTAGTAATATTTTTAACATTTTATATAACTCGATTTGCTTTGAAAATTCACATATATATCGAAACTCTAAAGTCTTGACTACTACACAATATTTTTCCACATTTCGTTTTAACATGAAATTTTTGTCCGCATTAAGTAGCACGCCAAATATTTGCATTGCACTACCTTGACGATATTGCTAAGTACTAATTTTGTCAAACGGATTTATTTCAACTATCATGTTCATGAACCAATGACCCCGCTTGAGAACGACAAGAACCAAGATTGTATAAGACCGTTTTTGAATTGAAAGTCTAGAACACAATAATATTGAAAGGGATAAAAAATAAAACCCGAAATAAAATCAAACTAGAAAATATATATCGAGATCATGAATTATAAAAACATGACCGACCTATTTATGCATTTTTAAAATGACAAAATAGTAATTAAAAAGGAAAAAAAAATAAAAAAAATGTAGGGAAAAAAGACAACAAAAAAAGTAATCGTTGAACAAGAGTGCTACCATTGACACCATCTCTTGAATTATCTCATATACTATTTCATAAATACAAAAAAAAAAAAAAAACAAATTTAACCAAAAAGAAAACTTAAGAAAAAAAAGAGAACCGTGGCCGTCTATCTCATATACTATTTCATAAATACCAAAAAAAAAAACAAATTTAACCAAAAAGAAAATTTAAGAAAAAAAAAACCATGGCCGTCTTTTTAGCATTTTAACATTGTTTACCCAGATAAGCGCTTATCAAATAACATCATCTTACCAGATAGATATGATAAGTACCAAGAATCTTACCTGGTAAGAGCAAAGGCAAGTCCCGAAAGTCTTACACGGTAAGTGAAAGCAATGACTCTTACCACGGTTAACGCTTACCGGATAAATTGTTGCATTTGATATCATTTTGATGGATTAAAATTTACCCGTTGAGTAAGTCATGATGTTAAATGTTGTCGATAAACACTTACTCATATAAGCGTTTGATAAACGACTCTTAAATTAAATATTTAAAAAGAAAAAGATAGGTGTATATAGATTTTGGGGAATCCTATTGAACGCTGTCAGGCGGCACTTTAAAAAAAAAAAAAAAAAGGCCTAGTGCCATATTAGCCTAACTGGAAAGGACCGACCAGGCCACCCTTAATTGGTCGTCTTGTAACGGGCTCTTTGGTTCAGTCCCGGTCCGTTTGCCATCTCTACCTACATTTGTAACAAAAACTTAGCTATATAAATAAGTCTAAAGATGCTAAAGAATCTACGTAGAATTTGAAAAAAAATACGGGTACGGAGGGACAATAAAACTCCGTTCCTCTTTCTTCAACCTCTATTTTTTGTTAATCATGGCTGGCCAGCTTAAAGCACCTCAAGTAATCCCAAACCTTGGAGAACAGTGAGAAAAATCCCATCGGATTTGAACCGGTTTACTTCTGAGGAGAATCTCCAAAGGTCCAAGTCCTATTGCCGGTTGACCTAACATCACTTTCTAGACGCTGCCAAAGCCCTTGTGGCCCTAGAGGCTCACCTGCGATGACTCTTGGTCATTCATGGTCGCTCTAGGGATTAGGTGGTGCGTGTATTACGTGTAAATTGGCCCGGTTAGCCACGGGTTACCCAAAAAAGAAAACATAGATTCACCCTTCCCATGACTTTTTTTTTATCCAATGCAACTGAACAATGCCTTAAACGGTCGGTTGTTCTTTTTCTTGGGATAAAAGTGGGTCTCTAGACCAACTTGTGCACAACTCGAATCCCACGGATCCAATTAATAGTCAGTCAAACCTCCAACGGCCCTAAGGGTGCGTGTGGTAATTGACAAGACTAGATAGCACGGGAAGGGCGAGAAGAAGGAATTGCGAAAGGTTTAGAATTTTAATTTGACCTAACTCATGAGTAATTTAGTAATTTAATCATCTTGTCTCATCTCTCTAATTTCTGTTCCATCTATTTCGTGAGACAAAATATGCATTTTTGTCTAACCCAGTCCTATCGTGTCTCAATCTAATGTCACGCCAACAAACCCTAGATCTTACATTCTTACTAGTTGAGCTACCTCAAGAGCTATACATATTTTCCCTATAGTGTTATACAAAATTAGTGGCACAGGGAGAATGGACAAAGTCATGGATCAGTTTCAAGAAGTAATGAAGTTGTAGGGCAAGGTTGTTATTTTCTCAAATTTAGTTTTGGGTATGGAGTACAAAAAAGGCAACAACTGTACCTTTGAACTTTATTATACTGTACACAATCAAATAAATGGAAGTCCTAAGCAGAAGGAGCCAGAAATAAATTTTACACAATATCCATTACCTATTTTTGATAATTATTTCAGAGACGACTTTCACAATAAACAGCTGCTCTTCAATAATTACATCTTTGCACTTCTTGATGATGATTTTACAAGCACTGCATTTATCCAGGTGGAAAGTTGATAAATTTTAGCTGTCAAGTAGTAATAAGTATGTATGCCATTAATTAGATAACAGATGGATTATATGGGTCAAGAGAGAGGTCCCGTTAGGAACCTCATTTTCATTGAGAACCGGGGAACCACCAAGAGTGTAGGGACGTGAACTTTTTAGAACATTCATAATGAATACGGACACGTGGCACACTCTCGATGGTTCCTCAGTGCTCAATGAAAATAACGTACTGCTGCCCCTATGAGTCAATGTCACCAACTAGCTATTACTGCATGGGTCCAAACAGGGGATCCATTTTGAATTTTTGAAATCTAATGAGTTGACTTTGAAGTTCAAAATAAAAAAATGGGTTCTAAATGTTTAGTTAAATGAACTGATAAGTGATGTTCATAACAAGTACTCTTTGGGTCAAATAAATGCAATGATGTCCTTTTGGGGACGTCCCAAACAAGGGCAATGTTTCTCTTTTTGGTAAAGAGTCATCCTAAATTACCTGTTTGCACATTAGCAATCATTATGGAATACTAATAAACTTGTTTTTGGTCATAAGATTCATCTATTTTATCAATAACTTCATATTGAAGAGTGTTTTTCGATCTATACTAATTGTTAACCCCATTCATTAGTCAAAAGTTGCATTTATTTTTAGATGAAGGGAGTACTAGAAAACGGAAATGCTGGTGATAGATTTAGTTCTAAATCCCCATCAATTTTGCCTCTCTTCTGTGGAGGACATCAATAATTTGTGGACTTTGGAAACCAGAAATCTACCATTTTTATAGAGTATTCAGGATCACAAAAGAGAAACTCAAACAGATAACTGAAAGCAACATGCCCACTTACAAATATACTTAAGCGTGGATGTTACGGTTCCGAAAGCTAATTGTCATCCCATCTGCCACTGCACCCACAAAATAAATAATCTCATGATCAGTTTTGCAACAGTAAAAAGGATCCAAGTCTTCACTGGCTAGAGCAGCTGGACCATGCAAGGGCTCAAACCGGAGCTAAATTACGGATAATTACAGACAATGGATTCAGTAACACAAGAATTCTGTGGCTACAAACTCTAGCAACTAATTGACTTTAAAGAGAAGGCAAGGGGGATTTGAACCCATTGATCTTATTAGCATATAGAAGATGGGACCTAAGTTACCGAATGCATATGATAATAGAATAGCATGCGCATGATGCCATATAGGAAAGCAGCTTGGACATTATTATAAAATCAATTATACCTTCAGAGTTGGTTCCCCTTTGTTAGTGTTAGAAGCCTGTTTTGCAGCTGCCTGCATCTGAGCTCGTGCAGCTCTACCTGCAGCTGATTGTGCAAATTGTTCTTGTCTGCAAATTCAGTCACAACAATATGGGAAGTTTTGTCAATGAGACACATTTCATGATCTGTAATCTTTCTATACGAAGAAACATTTGATGTATCAAATAAGCTAAGTATTTCATCGTATTGGTACTCCATCTGTCCTAGAAAGAAAAGAGTCCAGTTTAGGTTTGAAAATTCAATCAATATTTTCCAAATTAAAAAGCCACACAAGCATTTATGTTTTGTAACTTCAAATGTTTTTAATTCTATGGTTTGTTTATAGTTTTTATTTCTATCTAGTATTTTCCAAATGCTTTTATGCTGAAGATGGCTTTCGCTAGCGACATTTGCCTTCATTTTTTGCAAGAAAAAGGCTATTTTTAAGGACTTGAACCCTGACCTTTTGCTAAGAGAGACCAACCACAGAAATATCTAATTTGACAACTTTGATCGATTTTGTTTATTTGACACTCAAAAATCACATACTTACTCTATCTCGACAAAGGAGCCTATCATTTTATAGCCTTAAGAGGAAGAATGTTGATGTAAACTTTGAAACGAAGTTCATATTCGTAATGGTGATTTACCAACATATAGAAGGAAGAATGTTGATGTACTCTTTCAAAAGCATTTCCAATTTTCGAACAACTAATAACAACTCAATCTTCAGGAAAGCAATTTTGAGAATCAATGTCCCAATTGTAAGTCTAAATGTCTTGGTGATTTACCACCAATGTATCACTATATGGGTTTAGTTTCTGCTACAAAGTCGCATATGTTGAATCATATCTATCTATAGACCAATCTATCACGTCTTACAAAACTTTTGAATCCTTGCTGTCTCTTTCAAACATCTGTAGAACCAATATTTTTACAAAACAAGGATTAAGCTATAAATATTATCCCTAGCCCCTCTGCTATTATAGAACTCGAAGTCAAAAGGACTAATACCGGACTTCAAAATTGATATGAATAGCTCCTAACTTTCTAGAACTGAACAATTAACTGAATTACAAGTTTTATAAAGTTATCGAATTTCCAAAAAATTCAAGCAAGTAATTAATTCACAAATTGCCTCTTGAACCGTAAACATCAAAGTAATCACTCCTTCAATTTATACTAGATAGTTTCCTCTGCTACATCAATCCTGTACCAAACTATAAAACAGCCCTAGGGCCACAAACAAGATTAATTGACTGAAATTGCAATCGATCAGATGAAAACAACTACGCAAAACGCAGATACTGTTCAAACAAATAATGATTTAGAAATTCTGAAGAAGGAATAGACGGATTATATTGAAATGAGAAAAATGAATTGCCTTTTCTCGGCGGCTTCAGCAGCTTTAGCTCGAGCTTCTTGAGAAGCTCTGCGTTCTTCCTCCAATCTCTCCTGTTTCGCTGACCCTCCACCGAAGCAATCCAAGCAACCCATCTCTCTCTCTCCGCAAATAAAATGACGCCTTTTTTCCCGTCTCAATTTATAAATAGGGGGCCTGGGAGACCAAATATATTGGAGTAAATTACAGATATCGTCCCTGTGGTTTGGTGATATTCTGGATTGGGTCCCTCAAATGAAATAATTACAAGGATGGTCACTGTGGTTTTCTTTCGTTACGGATCAGGTCCCTCATTTAACGACTGTTAAAGTTCAATGTTAACTTGGTGGCATCTTCATTCTTTCAATGTGTTATGAAGTTTGTAATTCTTCAGGGGCCTATTTTGCAATTTTAAAAACCCAAGAAACCCAACTACACGCGATTATTGTTTGACAACTTTAAACCTACCCATCCTCTTGATATCTTCAAAACCCATTGTACCAAAATTACATACCTCCACAAGCCTACTGATTAGGGGTGACAATGGGTCAGGTTGGGTTGGGTTTGGTTTCAATCCATTTATTAAATAGATTGAAAATCTCAACTCAACTCAACTCAACTCAACCCATTTAATTAAATGTGTTGAGATTTTTCAACCCAACCCAACCTGTTGGGTTAATGGTTGATAGCGGATTGACCTGTTTACGATTTTTTTAACCCAACCTGTTAAATAAATGGGTTGAATCTGGGTTGACCCACTTAATTTAAAATTTTAAATAAAAAAAGAACTAGAGTATTTAACTTTTTTGAATAAAACATAACATAACCACAAATACAACCAAATTGTTCAAAGTTTGAATAAAATACAACCACAACAAATATATTGTTCAAAATAAGTTGAAATTTTTTAAATTCTAAGTAGCTCGACTTCCACTTTCATCAACCCCAATTTCACTCTCATATCTAAAATCCTAAGACCTAAAATCCTAAGTCCATTAGTCCGTCCGCAAGTGTAATCCATGCGTACAAAACAACAACTTATATGTAGCTTGTATAATTATCTCAATGTAGACGAATGATAACAATTATCTCTGAGGTATAGGTACAGTGATAGAATCAGATAGCCACACCACAGAAATAACAAATTCAAACTTCAAAGAAATCACTAAAGTTCGATAGAGTCATAAAGTAACAAATAATCAAAGAGAAGCATGAAATTCATATGATCTAAACGAAGTTTAACAACAAAATAGTAAACAAACATGATCATAAAGAACTTACTCTGCTATCGTTCAACAACGCCTCAAGCCCTCAACCTCAAATCGGAAACTGAAAGTCTGAAACCAACCCAAATCTTTGATTGGAAAAGGTAGAACTCAAAAGAAGGGGAAAAGATTGATAATCGAAGCGTATGAAGATTGAAGAATTGAAGAATCGAAGGCAAAGCGTCGAGACTCATGATACTGATTAGTAATAAAGCGTATGAAAAATTGATTATTGAAGGATTGAAATCGAAGAGTGTTAGCTCTAATATTTACTTCATGTAAAAGTATGAAAAAGTATTCTGCAAGTGTTGACAGAAGGGTATCTTCCACAGAAGATAACAGAGGACTAGCATCAGAAGCTGTTTCATCGTGCAAGTA
>NC_037530.1:25208349-25215867 GCF_001531365.2 Cynara cardunculus var. scolymus
GTAATCACTGAATACCGCTTCAGATCACGTACGCGCCAGTCTCTAATCTTCAGTTTCAGTCTTCGACGTTTGCTGAAGGATCTTTGGTGTGAGTATTGTTTTCTTCAAGTATCGTTGTCTCTGAATGAATTACAAAACGAGTTCTTCAGCAATCACTGAACAAGCTCAGTGTATGATCGCTGGAACCGAAAGTACAGAAACACAAAAAATACATCGAAAGGAAAAAAGGATTATCATCAAATCACTGAGAGAGAAGATCAACAATATTTTTATTAATTTATGTAATTTATTATATATTAATAGTAAAAATAATGTAAAAGATGGATAATATAAAAATTGTAAACTACATAAACTTTTTATTTTGATGTTATTTTAATTTTTTAACGAAAACTTTCTTATGATATATCTTGGTATAAAGAATAATTATATTATTATAAATTAATAAATCACATACATTATTCAAAATATGGGTAAATTGATCATTTTACTTGTTTTGTTATGTCTAATTCTATATCAGCAAATGCTGAACAACCGTTCTATCATGTTTTATTTTAGATGTGTTATCTATAGATGATGCTTACGAGAAATCTAGTTTAATTTCATCTCATTTCATGCATTTTATTTAGTAAATGGTAGTAGCATAATGAGGTCGATGTCGTTAGTTTGATCTTGAAAGCATTCGATTTCTAAAAGAAAGTTTCGAAAATTGATGTAGTAAATTGAAAAAGTGGTATTCTAAAGCTTTATAAGCGAAAAGACATCTACAAGGATTTGGATGTCCGCAAAATCATGAGAAATTTTGTCCTTATTTTTGAATTATAAAACGAGAGATGCTGGGACTTTTGAAATATATACGAAATTTTAGAGCAAAAATGTGATATTTGAAGGTTTTGTCCATGCACATTCATCATCAACACATTATGATTTTGGATAAAAATGAGTAAAATAACAATCTACTCTTATAAATTTTTTTATTATAACATTGTATTTTCAGTTTTTCTTATTACAACAATATATTTTTAAAATATTTTTTATTAAAAGCATCATACTTTCAAAATTTTACTCGTTATATAACATTGGGTAACATGTTATCTTTTGAACAAATTTTTCTTTGTAAACGTATCAAATTTAAAATAACATGGAAGCCACATAAAATAACTTACATGTCATTAAAAGAAAAATCTAATTCAAAAACAATATTTAATCATGTTATAAATTAAAAAAAAATACATTTGTCTATGCACTATTTACAAGTTTTTGAAGCTGCATCAAACCTCCACCCTGTCATTCCTTCCACAATTGTCTCTCCCATGACACCTGCATGTCCCACTCTCAACGATCTCCATGGCTCTCTCAATGAATGTCGTATGGCTTCTTTTTTTATAAAGTGTATCGTCTATCCATAAACTTCTTTTTGTAAGTTTCAATATACCTAATTGAAAATATGTTCCACTTATTTAGTTTTTGACATTACAAAGTAAACTATGAATTTTACGATGAACAAATGATTTTTTATGAATATTTTTATTCGTAAAATAGTGATCTTTTGTAAATATGTTTAATTAATGATATTTGAATTTTTAGTAAACATCTTTCATTAAATTTACAATGTTTAAATAATAAACATATTAAAATTGAAAGTACAAAATAGAAATTATTGATGACATAATAAAGTAATTATGAAAGTAGAATGTTATAATAAGAAATTCATGTCAACATTATCATACATGTGTACAGCCTACATAATGGGTAAATTCTTACAACTACGTTGCCTAATAAAAAATATTTTAAAAATATATGCAAAACTACATGATTATTTCAAAAATCTTATAAAAGGGTTTAGGTATAAAGGTTATCATATAGATAATTTAAAAGACTTATGAACTATATCTTTAACACTTTTGAGTTTGCGAAGAGCCTCAATTATGGTGATTCGTCCTTCGGGAGATTCGTTGGTGCAAGAAAGCGCAATCCCGATTACCATTTTGAGGCAATCAAGTTGTATCTTCATGTTTATGGATTTACCATCCGAGCTCAAGGCTTCTGGTTCTTGAATCATATCGGGATCCAACACTTGATCCAAGTTAGTCGGAAAAGCAGATTGCACCCATGTCTTTAGGCTTAGACCRCCCACGAAGCTCTCRTGTGTCGGGCTCTTACCAGTAAAAATCTCCATCACCATAATKCCRTAACTGTAWACATCTCCTTTGGTAGATGGTTTTGATCCCATACCGTACTCTGCAATCAATGTACAAACAAGTCGATGTAAATTACAATTATTCATAATTATTCATGTAGACATTACAACATCAGACTTATAGGATGTCAAAAATATCTAAGTATCTTAATAGATTGTTTTATATATAGTATTTGGATTCATAAGACCAAACTATTCTACATTCTATGTAAGTATGTTACAATAAATTTATAAGACACTTCGAAGGTTTTAACAATTTTTTAGACACTTTTAAAGTAAATTCATATTAGTTTTTTGCATAACACTCTTGAGAAGTGTTTTATGAAATGATTAAACACATAACATTTTTTCAAATAACGTCGTATAAAATATTAATAGAATGTCTAATTTCAAAGGTATCCTAAAAACCTGTTAAGATGTCTAAAACTTCCTATAAACTAACTTATTGTAACACTTTTATATACGACGGACAATTGTTAGAATATAAAGGATGAGATTAGTGAATTGACCTGGAGGTATGTAGCCCATGGACCCTTTAAGAACATGGGTAGAGCTGATTGATCGATCTTTCTCAACCAACATGCTAGCAAGCCCAAAATCTCCGATTTTTGCAGTTAAATCTTCATCCAGTAGAACATTACTTGGCTTTAGATCACAATGCACCACAGGAGCCACCACACATTCATGGTGGAGATAACTTAACCCACACGCTACATCAATCGCAACGTTTAATCTTTCCAGCAACCCCATTCCCTTCCCGATCCGTTTCTCCAAACTCCCATTCTTCATGTATTCATACACCAATGCAAGAAATTCCATGTTCTTGCGATCCAAACTGGAGCAGGATGTAATCAGCTTGACGAGATTTCTGTGCCTGAGATGCCGCAATGCAGCGCATTCAGCCAAGAAACTAGGCAATGAGCCGGTGGTTTCCATATCAAGAGCCTTCACAGCTATTTCTCGTGTCCGTCCTTCAAGGTTCAGACACCCTTTGTAAACAGAACCAAAACTCCCACGTCCGATTAGGTTTTCTTGGTTGAAGTTCCCAGTTGCGGAACATAGTTGGTCATATGTCACCATTTGATGCTGGCCCTTGAAGGAATTAATAGAACTGTCCCTGATCTTCTTATTGTCTCTTCGGAAGTAGAAAAAGAAAGCGATTGCTAGAAGTATTACCAATACCGAAGCAATAACTGCGACTGAGATCACAATTGCTTTGTGGGTGCCACCGCTTTTGCATTTGGAATCATAGCATAACTCTGGATTACCTTCAAGATGAACTCTGGTATGATTTGAGAAAACCCCATTGCTAGGCACTTCTCCTTCCAAGTTGTTGAAAGAAAGGTTCAAGAATTGGAGGGCGTTCAAGTTTTGAAGCTCAAGAGGGATAGAACCGGAGAGTAGATTGGAAGAAAGATCGAGCGTTACTAAACCTTTTAATTCACCCAAACGGTTTGGAATATTGCCCGAGAGAACATTTTTGGAGATGATCAGCTGCTCCAAGCTCTTGCAATTCTCGATCGAGTTTGGAATGTTGCCCGACAAACGGTTGTTAGAAAGATCAACTGTCACCACTCTTTCCAGACTCCCGATTTCTGGAGGCAAAGAGCCGGTTAATGAGTTACCAGAAAGATTGAGAATGGTGGTTAAACTTGGGAGATAAAGAACTTCTCTGGGTATACTTCCATTGAGCTTATTCATGGACAAATCCATGAAAGTTAGCTTATCAAAGTTCCTATAGCTGATGGGTATGCTTCCTTCCAATTCATTACTTGACAAATCAATCTGAGTTAACTTCCCAAGATTACCCAAAGCATTTGGGATATTTGAAGATAATCTATTTTTACCTAGAACAAGCTCTTGCAAGTTCTCCAATTGGCCTATTTCTGGTGGGATCTCACCCGATATGGAGTTGTAGCTTATATTTAGTAAAGCTAGGCCTTTTAGTTGACCAATTGAGGTCGGAATGCTTCCAGATATCTGGTTTGAACCCATGTACAACATTCTGAGTTTTTGGGAAAGATTGCCTATGGACTCCGGAATCACACCATCAAAACGGTTACCGTCAATGGCAAGGAAATCAAGCTTTGTACTGTTTACCAAAGAGTTTAAGAAACCGAGTCCCTCACCCCGTGAGCTAACGATATTATTGTACCCAATATTATACATTTCTAGCTCAGGGAGGTTNCTGTTTACCAAAGAGTTTAAGAAACCGAGTCCCTCACCCCGTGAGCTAACGATATTATTGTACCCAATATTATACATTTCTAGCTCAGGGAGGTTCCCTAGTCCTGGTGGTACWGTSCCRYKCAATYGGTTATGTGCCATTCGRATGATTCKTATGTTTGTGAGGTTGTGCAGCGAACCCGGAAAAGTTCCCGTGAATCTATTGATGCATAAGTTGAAAACTAGAAGATTTGGGAGTGTATCCCCAACGTTGTATGGTATATCGCCCCACAAATCGTTAGAAGCCAGAGCTAGAGACTCAAGTGAAGACATATTGTAAATTGATTGAGGAACTGTGCCAGTAAGATTGTTGATGTTGAGATCAAGATTCTTTAGGTTCCGAAGGCGAGATAAGTCACCAGGAATCGGGCCACTAAGTGTATTAGTGCCCAAGTTCAAGGTGGAGAGTGAAGAAAGGTTAGCAATGGAGGGTGGGATAGAACCAGAAAGATGGTTTCCAGCCAAGTTTAGAGTCTGAAGATTAGGAAGGAGAGTTAGGTCTAGAGGAATCGAACCAGAAAGTTGGTTCTGCATGAAATCAAGAACCCTGAGTTGGGTGCACCGGCTGATGTTTGCTGGGATGGTGCCTTGGATTCTGTTGAAGCTGATATTGAGGACTTGCAGGCTTAAAAGATTGGTGATCGTTTCAGGAAGTACACCATCGAATAGGTTATCTTGGAGTTGAAGTGATCTCAGCAATGAGAGGTTCCCGATATGAGCGCTAACGGGACCAGTTAACTGAAGCCCAGATAGGTCTAGACCGACCACCCTCTGGGTTCGATCATCACACGAAACTCGGGTCCAGTTGCATGGGGAGCTGGAGTTTTGATCCCACGTAGCTAAAGCATCTGAGGGTTGGGTGATTGTTTGAGATTTTATGGAGATCAAGGTTTGTCTGTCTGTGTTAATATTGAAAGTGGCAGAAGCTGAATATGGGTTTGATATGAAACAAGCAGAGAAAAGAAAGAAGATAGAGAGGTGGGCGATGAAAGCCATGATGTTTTAGAGGTCACAATAACTTTGGCAACTGTGTGGGTGTTTAAATACAGAGAAGGTTGATGGGTTTTTTTCTCCATTTTGACTAGTTCCATTTACTTCTAAAAGACTCGTACTTCAATTGTATTCTAACACAAGAAAATCAACTATAAAAACGAGCGGTGCAAGGGTTACGCCTTAGGACCAAACACTTTATAAATTTTATTCCATTTCATTAACGAGTGCTTAGTACCTCTAACCAAACATCCTCTTAATTTCATAAGACCAAACAATGATGTGTTCAACATACAAGTATCATTATGAAACAAAGAGGCTTCACTGCTGAAAAAACCCATGGTAATCCACCGAAAAAAGCCATCACCGACGGATCTCTCCGTCGGTGATGGTCAGTCCGTTGGTGATTAGGCGGAAAAAAACTGTCGATTAAGGCTCTTTGTTTTAGGGTATCTTAACAAGTGTTTTAGGACATTTTTGAAAAAAGATGTGTTATTCATCTTTTGATAAGACACTTGTTTAAAATTATAGACATTTATTCCTATAGTTTGTCATGTATTAAAAAATGAATGGAACGACTTTATTTCAAAAGCTGTGACAAAAAACAAGTTATTAAAATGTGTAAAAGCCGATCTATAAACTTATATTTATATATCAAAGGGTCTTTGGCCTAGCGGTATCGTATCCCTTGGCGTTCTAGGAAGTCGGAGATTCAAACCTCACCATAGGTGAAGAGGGTGTGTGAGTTTATTTGTTGTTGCATTTGTCTATAAACTTAAGTTTCATAAAATATTATGTTAAGAGCACTTACCTATTTTTATACACATGATTTTATCGTAATAACTTAATCAATGAAAAACAGAAAGTATGAATGGAGAGAAATAAAAGTCAATGGAATTGATATTTGATACAAGTGTATGCATGCTAGCTTTGTGATGTTTGAGGCTAGTTTTCAGAAAAGTAAAACAACGACCTCGTCAATAACATATGAGTGGAGGAGGATATCCTAACATTTCCATCAAACTATTTCAATAATTAATCCTGTTGAATATGTCTTCAATTCAGAGTCTACAAGTCGACATGTATAAGCATAGAAGCCTCTTTGTAACTCTAGGGGTGGTTATGTAAATTACATGGATGATTACGTTGAGTATAAGGGATGAACATTTAGGAAAATGTTCAAACGAGAACACCTTTGTTTTTAAAACATCTCTTTAATAGGAGATTCTGCAATCTAGTGGACTGGTTCATAAATTCTTACATTGTTGGAATCAACTCTAATTACATTAAATTACTAGTGGATTATCGACGGATTTTTAACTCATTTTCTTTAAATTAAAATACCCCGCTAATCCATCGGTAATTTACTGTAATTAGAATTAATCTGTTATATTTTTTAAAATTATACTTAAAAAAATAAAATAAAAATTATATTTTACGGCAGATGCCTTCAAATATTTTGTGAATTCGATTCGTATTAATTTTTCGTTTCCACTTCACAATTCACATTTCTTTCTCTCTTTGTCTTACAAAATGGCCGGTGAACAACACGATGTATCACTACTAAAAAAAAAGGGTATAACCGACGGATTTTTCTGGCGGAATTTCCGTCGGAAATATTCCCAACGGATTACCGACGGATCCCAAAAAAATCAAAACAAGTCAACTTTTATCCATATCCGCCACAGATCCCCCACTAAATTTTTTGGAAAAAAAATTAAAATTGTTTAAAACGGTTTTTCAACGGATTTGTGACGAATTTTTTACTTATTCAAAACCGTCACAAATCCGTCACAAATCCGTCGCAAAATTTGCCTAATTTATTTAAATAAATTAATTAGCGTTAATTACAAACAATTTTCGACGGATTTCCGACGGAATTTAAATTTTTAAAAAAACAAATCGAATTCCGTCGGAAATTGTTTTTGATTAACGGTAATTGAACTTTTATATATATATATATAGTAAGAAAAAATTCTTTTAAAATTTCCGACGGATTTCCGACGGAATCTAATTTTTATTTAAAAAAATTAAATTCCGTCGGAAATCCGTCGGCAATTTTAAACCTTTATATATATATATATATATATATATATATATATATA
>NC_037530.1:25216312-25224830 GCF_001531365.2 Cynara cardunculus var. scolymus
AACAAAGTTGAAAAGGGTATTTAGGTAATTTTTTTATGTAACTCCCATATCATTAATTGGGAGTTGCAAAATCAAAAAATTCTATGATTTTTGTTAATGTAAAACCATATGAACACAACTATATACATATGAACACAACTATATACATATGAACCATTGTGTCAAATACGAACAAAAAATCGACATATATATGAACTTTGGCTGCATATCATTTATGAACACAATATGAACATAATAAGAATAACTGCTATACGAAAGGAAATAAATAAAAAAAAACATGTATGAACACGATATGAACAGGTTGTGTATGAACAGGTTGTGAAGTTCCTTCATTATAAACATATCCAGGAGCGATCATTTGTCAATTGGAGTTTTATACATGCATTGCATCCACGCCGTTTAAGGTTCACCMCTTGTTCATATATGTTTCTGGTCTTATGTGGTTGTTCACCCCTTGTTCATATCGTGTTCACCCTTGTTCATATCGTATAAAATATATGAACACAAAACCCCGACGAATGAACATCGGGTGCAAACACTTACACAAATATAAAGATTTGGTATCAAGCTTAAAGAATAACACTTGTGTTCATATGATAGAAGTAACATGAAAACGATAGTTTATGATTCATACAAGTCGGTAATATGACAATATGAAAATGAGTCGTGCATGTACTTCCATTTGAACATGTGAATTAGATACGTATTAATAATTAAAGAAAAAAGTTATCCACACAATATGAACTACAAGAAACACAACACATCATAACAAACATAATTTCGATTAAAACGAGTTTAATAAAATATTAATCCATTACCAAGACATTCGTTTTGGTTAATTTCTTCACTTCCCGAACTCGAACTCCGATTGTCACCATAAACCATTTAAATATTCTCAATGCTGTCGATTTTTTTTTTCAATGTGTTTATCCATAATAGCTTGAACGATACCGAATATTTTACTACCGTGTTTCCTCCACGAATCAAAAACTCATAAAACAATAAAAATGGAAGATCAAGAATAAAAAAATAAATAAAAATATCAATATTATAAATGTATATTTTTAGGAATTTTATGATTTTGYAACTCCCCTTTAATGGTATGGGAGTTACATAGCAAATGAAATGACTCAATTACCCTTGRCATTAAATTGTGAACATGATAGATACCTAATAGAAGAATGGATTGTGATTGGTTGACATGGTTTGCAAAGTTAACACAAAAACTTTGGTTAACATTTGATCTTGTCCCTATATATATATAGGGTTGGGTTCACGTGAGACCGAGAGTTTTTGGTGAGACCCGTGAGACCAATTTATGTTCATTGATCAACTTTATAAACTAATGATCTAATGGTTTAAAGTTGCACGGTGACAATTTTGTAATTATTGAGAACTCTCGTGGTAAATTTTGTGATTGAGAATGTTGAGATTATAGATATAATCCAAGGGTTGAGAATTGGTCTTACGGGTCTCACGAAAAAACATTGGTCTCATATGATCCCAAGTATATATATATATATATATATATATATATATAGGGGCCTATTCAAAGGAGAACTGGGTTGTTTGTGGTAACTGTGAGAACCAATCTCAACCAATCATTTTAATATATTAATTATACAATTAAAATCAAATTAAAAGGGTATGTTAGTCAATTCTTAATTTAAAATTAAATTTTAATTTTTAAAATGCAACCGTTTCAAATAAAATAATTAATATTGATTTGCATTCCAAATATAAAATATTGATAAGATTTAGTGAAATTTTAAACCTGTATATATAGATATCTTGTTTGGAAAAAAAATTAAAAAACATTTTTTAAAATTTCCGACGGATTTCCGACGGAATTTAATTTTTATTTAAAAAAAATTAAATTCCGTCGGAAAGTTTAAACGTTAATATATATATATATATATATATATATATATATATATCTTGTTAGGAAAATATTTAAAAAATATTTTATAATTTCCGTCGGAAATCCGTCGGCAATTTTAAACCTTTATATATATATATATATATATATATCTTGGTAGGAAAAAAATAAAAAAACATTTTTCCTAAATTTTCCGACGGATTTCCGACGGAATTTAATTTTTATTTAAAAAAAATTTAAATTCCGTCGGAAAATTTAAAACTTTATATATATATATATATATATATATATATGTATCTTGGTAGGGAAAAAATTAAAAAAAAAGCATTTTTCCTTTTAAAGTTTTCGACGGATTTCCGACGGAGTTTAATTTTTATTTAACAAAATCAAATTCCGTCGGAAAATTTAAAAAAAAATTTAAAAACATTTTTCTTTTAAAGTTTCCGACGGAATTTAATTTTTATAAAATAAAAATTAAATTCCGTCGGAAAATTTAAACTTTATATATATATATATGTATGTATATATATATATGTATGTATATATATATATATGTATGTATATGTATCTTGGTAGGGAAAAATTTTTAAAAAAAAGCATTTTTTCTTTTAAATTTTCCGACGGATTTCTGACGGAATTTAATTTTTATTAAAAAAAATTAAATTCCGTCGGAAAATTTAAAAAACATTTTTCTTTTAAAATTTCCAACGGATTTCCGATGGAATTTAATTTTTATTTTAAAAAATTAAATTTCGTCAGAAATCCGTCGGAAAATTTAAAAATTTATATATATATATATATATATATATATATCTTGTTAGGAAAAAAATTAAAAAAAAACATTTTTTCTTTTAAAATTTCCGACGGAATTTAATTTTTATTTAAAAAAATTAAATTCCGTCAAAAATCCGTCGGAAAAGTTAAAAGAAAAAATGTTTTTATTTTAATTTTTTTCAAGTTTAAGTTGTTATAAACTTTTTTATTAAATATTACCAACAGAGTAGTCGTATGTTTAGTTACATTTAATTTATCTATTGGCTTTATTCGGTTCAATTGGACTTTTATATGTATTATTGGGTTTTGGTGAAATTTAATGGATCTTAGTGGATTTTTTTTGGTTCAAATAGGTTTTAATGGAGCTATTGGGTCTTATTCGGTTCAATTTGGCATTAACAGGTACTAATTGGGCCTTATTTGGTACAATTGGGTTTAATGAATGCATTGGGCTTTAATAGATCTATTGAGTCTGATTTCGTCAATCGGGCTTTAACGGGTACTATTAAGCTTTATTCGGTACTATTTTGTTCAACTAGGTTTTAACAAGTACTATTTTGTTCAACTAGACTTTAATGGAGCTAATAGGTCTTATTTGTTTTAATTGGGCATTAACGGATATTATTGGGCTGTAACAGGTATTATTAGGTTGTATTCGGTTCAACTGGGTTTTGAGGGGTATTACTAGGCTTTATTGGATCTTAGTGGACTTTAATAGATCTATTAGGCTTTAATGGAGCTATTGGGTCTTACTCAGTTGAATTGGGTATTAACGGGTTCAATTAGGATTTAACGGGTACTATTGGGCTTTATTCGGTTCAATTGCGCATTAACGGGTATATTGAGCTTTATTCGGTTCAACTAGGCTTTAATGGATCTTAGTGGACTTTAACAAGTACTATTTGGTTCAACTAGGTTTTAATGAGCTAATAGGTCTTATTCGGTTCAATTGGGCTTTAATGAATCTATTGACTTTATTCGGTTCAACTGGGCTTTAATGGATCTTAGTGGACTTTAACATGTACTATTTGGTTCAACTAAGTTTTAATGGAGCTAATAGGTCTTATTCGGTTCAATTGGGCTTTAACGAATCTATTGAGCTTTATTCGGTTCAACTGGGCTTTAATGAATCTTAGTGGACTTTAACAGGTACTATTTGGTTCAACTAGGCTTTAATGGAGCTAATAGGTATTATTCGGTTCAATTGGGCTTTAATGAATCTATTGAGCTTTATTTGGTTCAACTGAGCTTTAATGGATCTTAGTGGATTTTAACAAGTACTATTTGGTTAAACTTGGCTTTAATGGAGCTAATAGGTTTTATTTGGTTCAATTGGGCATTAACAAATATTATTGGGCTTTAACAGGTATTAGTAGGTTTTATTCGGTTCAACTGAGTTTTAAAGGGTATTAATAGGCTTTAATGAATCTTAGTAGACTTTAATGGATTATTGGGCTTTACTGGGTACAACTGGGCCTTAAAGGGTATTGTTGGGCTATCATGGATCTTAGTGGACTTTATCGGGTACTACATTTGATTCAATTGAGCTTTAACGGGTACTATATTTGGTTCAATTAAGTTTTAACGGGTATTATTGGGCTTTAACGGGTACAATTGGGCTTTACTGGGTACAATTGGGCTTCATGAATTTTAGTGGACTTTAATGAATATATTGGGCTTTATAGGGTACTATTTGGTTTTCGATAGATCTTAGTGGATTTTAATAAATACTATTGGCTTTAATATCTATTTTAAATATAAAGATCTGTTGAAAATTTTATAAAAATATTTTGTACTTCTGAAAAATGTTCCGACGGATTTCCGACGGATTTATTTATTTATTTTAAAAGTTATTTTAAAAAATACTTTTTCCGACGGAACACCGACGGAATTTCCATCGGAAATTTGAATCTTCTAAAAAGGGGCCCAAACAAGAGAAATTAGGTTACTTCTTCCCAATCCATCTCCATTTCCCGCTCGTTTCTCTCCCGTCTGAAATCCCAATCCCGCTCCCCATTTCCCCCAAATCTGAAATCCCACTCGATTATCGAACACGAAGACGAGAGTTGGATCACGAAGACGAGTTGGAACCGGCTTAGTGTTTCCCTACCGAACACGAACTCTTGATTGCTTCCATTTGCTTCTATATCGAACACATGTTTGGTTTACTGCTTCCCTTCTTCTTCCCTTCTTTCTGTTACTGCTTCAAATGGACAGTTTACTGCTTGACTGCTTCCATTTTACTGTTTACTGCTTCAGGGGTGTGTGTGTGTGTAATAAAGACTGTTTACTGCTTCAGGTGTGTGTGTGTGTGTGTTTTTAGTCTTTCTTATTTATGCTCACAGATCCCGTTTACTGCTTCAGGTGTGTGTGTGTGTAATTATTCATCCTGTTTACTGCTTCAGGGGTGTGTGTGTGTGTGTTTAGTCTTTCTGTTTACTGTTTATTTTCTGATTTATGCTCACACTCTGCAACAATGGCTTTGTTTATCCTAGACTGTTTCTCTGTCACCTCCATTGAAAATGGAGGCTTCTGCTTACTGTTTGTCTGCAGCTGATGTGAGTACTAGCAAAGAAAGAGGCTACACACCTGAGTCATCATTTCAGCAAGTTGTCTGACTGTAACTTCATTATCAGGATTACTCACATTGAATATATGACCATTAGCTCTGGCAGGGTTTTCCTGAGAAGCACACAATTAAAAGGAATGCCAACATTAGTCAATTAGCTACAGATACAGATTTATCCAAATTACGTGTGAAAAAAGATAAGGCAGTAGCTTACAATCATTAAAAGAACAGCTTCAATAGCATCCTTGATATAAACAAAGGTTCTCTGTGATTCACCACCATCCACAAGCTTGAGAGGCTCACGTCTGAGGAGATTCTGGGCAAGGAAAAAAATTCTAAGAGAAGTGGAACAAACAACAGCTCAAATATAGAAAAAAAAAACTAGACAGATAAGTCTTTTTACCAA
Source organism: Cynara cardunculus var. scolymus (assembly GCF_001531365.2). Lineage (NCBI taxonomy): Eukaryota > Viridiplantae > Streptophyta > Magnoliopsida > Asterales > Asteraceae > Cynara > Cynara cardunculus. The sequence continues at coordinate 25,221,941 of NC_037530.1, forward strand.
GAGTTTCCCTGTTTAAGTTCTCTTTTTACCATTTTCCCTCTCTTGCATCTGCCCAACAGACCTGTAATCATCTTAAACTTTTTCTTTCCTGTTGTCATATAGATTAGATAAGTCTTTAATAAATGCATCTTATATATTGCTTTTGATGCACAAATAGCTAGACTCAAGTTCCTCTCTGGAATATGCATGATTGCTTTAATTCATTATAGAGAACTTGCTGTTGGAAATATAGATTTATCACCATGAAGCTCCACCATACAATTTGCTTTGTAATGTAGTGTAGACAATGTACATACAGGCTGTCCAAAATATGCTATCCACGAACATGCTTCAAATATCGTACACGTCCAACAATGGTTGGTTCTTCCCTGTATGCTTGGAACTCATCATTTAGTTATGGCTTGTTATCGTGCCGGTGCATGCTTATTTGGAATCACAACAAAGACGACAAAACGTATCTTGTTTCTTTGATTGAAACTTGCATCCGGAGCTAGGGATGGTGATTTGCCCCGACCCGGTGGGGAACTCGGTTCACCCGACCCGAACGGGGACGAGGATTCCCCGCTAAAACGGGTCCCGGGGCCGGGGATCCCCGGTAGACTCAAACCGGGGACGGGGACGGGGACGGGGACGGGGAATGTTACTCAAAACGGGGCCGGGGTCGGGCTGGGATCCCCGGTATAATCAAACTAAAGCATACTTTTTACCGGGGATTGCTAGAATTTGACCGGGGACGAGATGATAATCCCCGTACCCGTCGGGGACCGGGGCCGGGGGATTGTTTAAGTTAGAATGTTAATATATATATATATATATATATATATATAGTTTGGGTTGTCATTTGTTGGGCAAACGTTAGGATTGTTTAAGTTAGAATGTTAATATATATATATATATATATATATATATATATAGTTTGGGTTGTCATTTGTTGGGCAAACGTTAGGGTTATTTTAGTTGGAAACGTTCCATTTATAGTCGTTATGTTGCCAAAATTGATTGGTAGTATTTTTTTAAACCACAGGATACCTATTCAAACAATCTCACCGAAAAGTACGGTGAGGATCCCTCRGYHTATCCCCTAGTTGATACTGACTTGTGGAATGAGGCGGTTGGGGGATCCAAGAAAGGCCGTCTATTTGGGTTCGGGTACAATGAAGATCCCAATTTGGTCTTGACCGGGACATCCTCACAAGCAAACTCGAGTGGATCGCCTAACGTACATAGTCATGTATGTACCTTTTTATCCTTTGATGTTTATTTATTTCATTTATACTTCTTATTAGAAATTTTAACGTTTTATTGTATTTGTAGTTAATTAACAACTTATAATCCCAAATTGAAGAAATGCGCACTCGAGATGAGATCCGACAGAAGGARGTTGAGGATCTTATYCGCCGAAATGAGATTCGACAGAAGGAGGTTGAGGAACTTCTTCGCCGAGAAGAGATCCGAAACAGGGAAAATGAGATCCGAAACAGGGAAGATGAGATCCGAAAGAAAGAGCATGGACATGATGGATATGATGAAGAGGTTTACACAATCTCAACAGTTTCCGCCTACCCCGCCGCAATAGATTTAATCTAGTGCATTAATGAACTAGCGTCATCAATCGAATTTATATATGTATATTATTTCGTTCGGATAATCATATTAGGTATTTATGACATATTTGTGTATTGTATATTTGTATTTAATTATAGGATATTTATATTTTAGGATTTTATATTTTGGTTTTTTTTCCTGTACCAGCTAAATTTCCGATGGATTTTTGGCGGAAAATCCGTTGGTAAATAATTAGATATAAGTTTTATTTAAAAAAATTCCGTCGGTAAATATTTCCGTCCATTAAAATAAAAATATTTTCATATTTTAAATTAGAAAAAAAATTAAAATATAATTACCGACGGAATTTCCGTCGGAAATCCGTCGGACAAAATGCTATTTTTATTTTTGAAATAAAAATTGTTTAATATTTTTGAAGAAAATAGAAAAAGTTTACCGACGGAATTTCCGTCGGTAAATCTAATCCCATTTTAGATTACTTCTAATTAACCCGGACAATTACTAACATATTATAAAATTGCACGACGGATTTCCGACGGACATATTCGTCGGAAAATACAAATCCGTCGGAAATTCCGTCGGAAAATGCATTTAGCGGCGGGATTTGGAATCACTAAAACTTTGTGGTTCTCATGAACGGGAAAAGAAAGTCACAATGCAAAATGCGTCAAGTTCTCATTACGGCGGAAGAAAATTATACCTTAAGGAGACACACCGAAAAAATGTGTCCGGGGTTGAGGTCGGGGGGGGGGGATTCAATCCAACTTGTTAAGACTGAATTTCTGTGTTAAATTGTATTCGTCTTGAAAAGTTAATTTTGTCTATAATTGTTTTAAATAAACATCGTGTTTGACTTTGTATTGTTAATTTGACTTTGACTAGAAGGATTAATACTTTGATCCTATATAAAGCTTTGTCCTTTGTGTCAATTAGGGTAAATGAACTCAATTGTAAAATCATTTTATGTATAATAGAGTTTAACCAAGTTTGACATTTCCACTCAATCTCCTTCCAAGTGTTTTTATAAGAAAATCTAGATCTGCCATGGATGTTTGAAGATTGATCATATTTGAGGACTATTAATTGGTATCAGAGCAAATTGCGCAATAAATCAAGAGAAGAAGTCATCGATTTTGAAGATTCTTTTTGAAGATTTTTCTAGATTTTTTCCTTGGGATTGGGAGTAAGTGCTCTCGGTATCAGTACTTGGTGGCGTGCTTAGTCCCATAGAGATTTCATTTTCTTCAAGATTTTCTTCCACCGTTTCAATCTCCGTCTMTAAAAATGTTGTGTGTTGAATCCTATCAACGCTATCCAAATAATC
>NC_037530.1:25225956-25245564 GCF_001531365.2 Cynara cardunculus var. scolymus
TAAAATAGGTGTCAAATGACACTTTAATTTTTCAACACAAGCATTGTTATTACTAGCGTTATCAAACGAAATACTAATTATTTTCGTGGTTAAATTATAAAATACAAGGTTTTTTTTAATAATCGAATATTGACGTGCACCCAAATGTGGCGCACCGAACGGTTCAAACGTGATTACACGTTTGAATAATTGCCATGTGTTAGGGTCAACCCAAAATGTGTCGTAATGCATATATAAGAAACCGGTAATCCGTATGGTGCGCTCCATACATCACACATTAAAGAAATATTGTTAGGCAAAGAAGAAAACATTTGTTGCATTTCGTCTTTGGCAATTGTCCACATTTTTATAGCATCACGTCTAAGGGTTTGGCGACTTACCGGCTTGTATCGTGGTTGTAGCGTCTTTTGAATCATCTTCGTAACGTGAGGGTTGTCGAAGTGTCCAAAAGGTAAACCGACTTGAATGACACATTTTGTAGTCATTTGTCGGTTTAAATCGGCATCGTAGTTCCATATTTGACCTTGTGTGTCAAGTATTGGTTGGCTCGAATCACCCCCCGACCTCAACCCCGGGCACGTTTTTTCGGTGTGCCTCCTTAACTTAGAATTTCCTTCCGCCGTAAGGAGAGTTTAACACATTTTGCATTGTGCCTTTCGTTTCCCGGTCATGAGAATCACCAAGTTGTTGTGATTCCAAATCTCGGACTTTCGTCCGTATTCGGCGAGAACTTGGGCATTTTGTTCGTTTGAGGGTTGTTCACCGGCCATTTTGTAAATCGTAAGTAAAAGAGAGAAATAAACGAGAATTGTGAAGTGGAAACGAGAAATTAATACGTAACGAATTCAAAAAATGAAGCGAAAAACCGAGAATTGATAGCGGTTTTTGCGTTTTTGAAGATGAGATGAGTTGGTAACTAACTAAGGAACTCCCATCTCTATTTATACATGTTTTGGTAGCTAAGAAGATGAAAAAAACGGTCATAAGGGAGTCCAACGGCTAGTTTGACTGAATAAAACGGCTAGTTTGACTTTTTGACTTTAAAACGGCTAGTTTGACTTTTTGACTTTTTTCGTTGACCGGGCCGGGCCCATAACCGGTTTCGTAACCGGTTCCGGTCCAAGATTTTCTTAAAAACACTAACCGGTTCGTAACCGCCGGTCCATAACCGTTTACCATCGGTCCCGGCCGGTTACAGTCTTGAGCCGGGCTCGGTTCCGGGCCTCCGTCAGTTACAGGCCGGGCCGGTTACGTTTGGCCATCTCTACTGTCAAGTGTTAAATCTGACAACCTGTCTAACCGATTTAAAGCTTCATCGTTCTTGTTGAATCTAAATTGATCACCATCGTTCTTGTTGAATCTAAATTGATCACCATCATTCTTGTTTTGACCTAAACCGATTGTCATTTTGTTCGATTTTACCAAAATCGAACACATCGATTTTAACCTAAATCGATCATCACCATATTTGATTTCATCTTAATCGCACAGTTTTTTTAGGATTGTATATGTGTAAATCGTAGACTTTCTTTATCCGATATTCATCTAAATCGGACACCTCTTCATCCAAATTGAGGTTAAATCGCACAAGTTCTTTGCACAGACTCGACTTGCTCATCTGGTCTTCATCTAAATCGGGAACAACCTTATCCGGTTTAAGGTTAAATCGCACATCAAGGAAGGACTTGGTGTATTTTCTTATTGTAAATCAGACTAAGGCTCATCCGATTTAGTGAGTAACATCCATCTGTCTTCTAAATCGCTCAACAAGGTCATACATCAACACTTCATCTGTATTTATCCTAAATCAGACAGCAGCTCAACCGGACTCCTAAGGCTTCTGTATTACATCTAAATCGCTCAACCTCTTGAGCGAGCTTCAGCTTCCTCGGTTATCATCTTGAATCGGTTACCATCTTATTCGATTTAGCCCGAATCGCACAAAGGCCATCCTTATTCCCGGACACTGTATTAGCCGGACTTGTGTTTCTTGGCCTAACGACTGTTGCTCGCATCCATACCTCGGACAACAAGGTGTCCGAACTTGGTATCTTTCATCGATTACAAAGACACTTGAAATTATAGTTCACTGTTCTAAATCGTTCACCATAGTGTTCGATTCCACTTTAATTGCTCAATAGCATGGCTCATATTTAACATAAATCACTGCTTTCTCACCGATCTTCATCCGATTTTTACCTGTTCCTTGCTCACTGTTTTGTTGTTTCACCAAAGGATTCGGCCGGATTTGAGTTTAGGTCTTGATTCACTCAAGCCCATTTTGTACTGTTCATTCCAAATCAAAAGGTTCATCATATTTTTTTGGGCCTGTTTAATTTTTGTTGGCTGTTTGTTTTGTAAACCCATTTGTTTTTTAGCCAATTTTTTTTCAAGTCCATCTTATTTTTAGCTAATTTTTTTAAGCCCATTTAATTTTTTTAGCCCATTTTTATTTCGGCTTTTTCCTTGATCCATTTTTTATGTTCTTTTAGACCAAGCCCATTTTTTTTATTCAAGTCCATCTTATTTAGATTTTTTCTTCTTTTCTTGGATCATTTTTTTTAAGATTTTACTGATTTTCTGAGGTTTTAACTGTTTTATATCTGTTTTGAGATTTTTGAATCATTTTGCGTCACGTAAACTGTTTTTAATCAGTTTGAATTGTTTTGACTGTTTTTAACTGTTTTCAACTGTTTTGACTATTTTTACTGATTTTTGACAGTTTTCGTTGATTTTCTGATTTCTTAACAGTTTTATGTTTTTCTGGTTTTTTTGAGCTTATTGATTGATTTTGATTTCTTTTATTGATTTCATCGCATTAGATTCTTGTGATCAATTTGATTTCTAAAATGGCAGTTTCTTTTGAGAAGGAGTATATGGAATTGAGAGTTAAAATTTATGAACTGGAAAAGAGTGTGAAGGACTATACAGATAAATATATCAATATGTTCTATAAAAATCATGAAAACCGGTTAGTGTAAAGATTTAAAACGGGAACATACAGAAAAATGTGAACGTATTGAAAATGATTTCATGTATAGGATTGAAAAGTTGGAGAAAACTCTGAATTCTGTCAGAAAAGAGTATGATGATGAATTGAAAATTTGAAGCAAAGCTAATAAATATCTATTTAATAAATTTCAAGAGGTTAGTAGTGAACTGTAAATTGAGAGAAACTCTTCTGGAAGGAATAATACAAACACTGAGGACTTAACTGAGAAATTTTATAAGTCTAAGAGTGATCTGATTGATTTAAGAAAGTTACTGGATATAGAAAAGGAGAAAGTTCTGAAAGTTGAAAAGAGTTTAAGCATTGAAAGGAATGATTTTGAGAAAAAGAAGAAAAGGTTTCTTGAAGTAGAGAAAAGATTAAGTGCTGAACGCATATCTTATGAAAATAAGATAAATTCTCTTGAGCTAAACGCTAAAATGTTGTTAAAGCAGATCTCTGATTTTGAGCAGCTAATCATCTTGGAACGAGCCAAAACTGATAAAGAGAATGAAGACATCAGAGAAGAATGTCTGAGCCAGAATCAGAAATGTCTGACTGCATTGCTCAAAAGCAGAAGGCTTTAGATGAAGAGAAAAAGCAATTTACACTTGAAAAGAGAAATAATGCAAATAAATATGCAGCAATAGCTAAAGAGCTTGCAGAAAAGAAAAAGTGGCTCGACATTGCTTCTGGAAATGAGAAAAGCAGCTCAGATGAAGAGAGAAGAGAGTTTGACAATGAGAAGAAGAAATTTGGAAACTAAAGAAGGAGTTAGAAGGTAAACTCCTAGATACTTCAAGGAAATTGTCTGATCTGAAGACAGAACTTGAAACTGAATTGAAGATGAGAACTGAACTTAAAGAGAAATATGATTTAGTTGATGTTGAACGAGACCAGCTTTTAAAGAAAGTCAAAGGCTTTTCTTGTGCTCAAAGCTCAACTGGTTCTCCTTCACAGTATAAAACCAGTTTTTTATGACTGTTCTAAGTCTAACAGTTATTCAAGCAGTCTTAAATCTACTGTTTCTAAGAACTATTCTCATTCTTCTAATCAATACTATCAAGGATACGTCATTGGATCACCCAATTATCATTCTTCAAAAGTTAAAAGCATTTGGGTTAATAAATCTGAATTTGTTTTGTCTATAAATTATGTTGTTACTAACAATAATCTTCCTTGTTTTGTGAGATCTACTACTGATATGATTAATCTTAGCAAGAGAAGAATCATGTGCTCCATGTGCAAGAAAACCGATTTTATCAACAGGAAAAGGTATAACAGCTGGACTGACAATAACAGATTTCAGAAGAACTGGAAAGGTAATAACAGGTATGATCAAAATAACTGGTATGGATCTTATTGCATTTATGATCATCCTGTTAAAAGCATGAAAAAGAAAACATCTAATAAGAATAGATGGTTTGGCAGTTATAATATCCCACAACCTGATACTAACAAAGAAGGACCCAAGTTGTTTGGGTACCAAAATCTGTTTAATCTGATTTTACAGGTGTGTCATTATCGTGCTGATCAGAACATCATACCAATGATGCACTAATTCAGGGGGAGTTGTATACTGTCCAAATGAGGCTTCTAAACATTCAGTTTAGGACCCATGCTTTAACGAGTGTGGTTTCTAAACATCCAGTTTAGGACCGTGCTAAACATGTTTCCATTTTTTTTATTCTTTTGAGCTGAACTGAAACATTACTTAAATCTACTTTCTAGGGGGAGTCTCTTGAAGTTTTTGAATAAATGTTTTCGGAAAGTAATTTTTATTTTTAGAAACGAGTACATTTTTTGAACAAGTATTTTCTGAGATTTTACTTGCGTAATTTCTCATCGATCATAACTCCAATACCTGTTTCAGCTATTCTTGAAATTGTTATTATCACGTCTCTTATATAAAATCATTTTCGGTGATAATACACTCGTTTGTATTCACAGGTTATTTTTCTGATATTTTTTTTACTTTGATTGATACACATTCTATAATTCTTTGAATATCAGAATCTGTAAACTTGTTCTTACAGATCTTCATTCATTTCTCTCACATTCTGAATAATCTGATTCCATATATCACTTCTTGTCTGATTGTGCTTTAAAATTATATCTTGATCAATTTTTTATATTTGATTATTGTGTTTCATTGCAATATCATCTTGATCAACTGTTGTGATCAACTGAGCATACTGTTATTTAGGAGGGACTGAGTGCTTTAACAGAAATACCTCTATGGAATGTCAGAACCGACAAACCTACCCAAGAGGACAACCATATCTGAGTGAGCTTTAACTCAAAAAGGATTTGTATGCTGAGATTAAAATGAAAAAGAGAGAGATAGTTGTTGTGAGATAAAAGAATTGACGAGGGTTGTGTCGGGATTAAAAGAATACAAGAATCCTGTTCCAAACTTCTAAATTTCCGGGCATACCACATAATCTATTAGTTCTCAATTCTTTTGAGACTAATATTGAAAAAGGCAAAGCCCAGGTCAATTCTTGTCACAAACTCACCAGCTACTCATTTATCTCTCAATAGATAAGTGTTTCAATAACACTTGGGGCACGCTGCTCACAATCTATCAATTTCTCATTCGGAGAAATTTGATATTGAAACAGAAGGATATATGTCCCCCTTTCAAGTCTTTTTGATCACGAATTGAGTCTGATAAATTTGTGTAGTCCACACGGTTTATCATTTTGAGCCTAAACATAAGCATATGTTGCTTTATCTTTCTATACTATACAGATTTTGCATTTTATATGTTATTTTGCCGAAACATTCATAGATATACTTTTATAAGATATCGATGATTGAATGGAAGACCTGGTGAGATTAACCTCATAAAGTCTCATATATACAGTACATCCGTTGTACTGAGTATATCTATTATACTCACAGGCCAATCTTTTTATAAGTTTGAAAACAATTTCAAACGTTGAAATTGGTAGTTATTTTCCCATTTCCTCTAAATCTGTAAAGATTATACAAGTGAATTTGAAAAGATCTGCTTACAATTTTATGAATTGACGGTTCTCGCTAAAGATTTCATTCATTCTGAAGTATGATATAATGATTCTCATTTCATCATAAGGGGAGTATGAAATAATGAATGAAATGTTCAATTTTGAACGATATAAGGGGAGTATACTATAAAGATCAAGGGGGAGTAACTTCAAAGATCGACAAAAGACTCAAAGGAGTGTGACTGGAGATTATTACTAAAGATTATTTTTGTGCTAAAATGTCTGAGAGTTTTTGAATGTGAAGATCATCGTTTCAAAAGTTTACTGATAGAGATTTCTCGTCGAAGAGAAAGTTTGTGAATTTTTGTTTGAAGAAATTCGTTTTTGGGGAGAATGTCTGTAATTCATTATCTGAAGAAATTCTTTGAAGATCACATCTTGAAGATTGTTTCTGAAGATTATTACTGATATTGTTTTACATTGTCAAAAGAGAAGATTATCGCTGTTCTACATTCAAGGGGGAGAATGTTAAAAGATTTTTTCAACAAAATATTGTCTGAAGATTTTCAAGTGAAGATTGTTTTGAAGTTTTTGAAGAAGTCATAAAGTGCTTAAAGTGACAAAGTTCAAATGAGATTCAAAGTGCGTAAATACTTTCAAGCCTGAATACAAAGAGGGAGAATGTTAGGACTGAATTTCTGTGTTGAATTGTATTCGTCTTGAAAAATTAATTTTGTCTATAATTGTTTTAAATAGACATCGTGTTTGACTTTGTATTGTTAGTTTGACTTTGACTAGAAGGGTTAATACTTTGACCCTATATAAAGCTTTGTCCTTTATGTAATTAGGGTAAATGAACTCAATTGTAAAATCATTTTACGTATAACAGAGTTTGACCAAGTTTGATATTTCCTCTCAATCTCCTTTCAAGTGTTCTTACAAGAAAATCTAGATCTGCCATGCATGTTTGAAGATATTTGAAGATTGATGATATTTGAGGACTATCACAACCGATACTTGACACTCAAGGTCAAATATGGTCGTATGATGCCGAGTTGAACCGAAAAATGACAACACAATGTGTCATTCAAGTCGGGTTGTTTTTCGGACATTTCGACGACCCTCACATTACAAAGTTGATTCAAAAGACGCTAAACCACGATACAAGTCGGTAAGTCGTCAAAACCTTAGACGTGATGCAATAAAAATGTGGAAAATGTGTCGCGGCGAAATACAACAAATGTTTTTCGTTTTGCCTAACAATATTTCTTTAATGTGTGATGTATGGAGCGCACCATACGGATTTTCGGTTTCGTATATATGCATAACGACACATTGGGTTGAGCCTATAACATGACATTTATTCAAACGTGTAATCGCGTTTGAACCGTTTGGTGCGCCACATTCGGGTGCACATCAATTTTCAATTAATAAAAAATGTCTTGCATTTTATAATTTAACTGCTGAAATAATTAGTATTTCATTTTATAACACTAGTAATAACAATGTTAGTGTGAAAAATTAAAGTGTCATTTGACACCATTATTAGACGGTAAATTATTTCATACACGTTGTTGTGCACACATAATAAATTTAGCTGTTCAAGATGGTCTAAATACTTGTAAACCCGTAATAGATAAGTTTAGACTTATGTTGCGGCGAATTTTCATAATAGGTAAAAAAGTGAATGCGGAATATATAAAATATTGCGAGAACGTTGGTTATAGAGCTTTGAGACCAAGGTTCGATATGCCTGTTCGTTGGAATTCAACTTATTTTATGATTGAAAATTTGATAAAACAAAAAAAATTATATTTTTGCTTTTTATAGACACCATTAACCGCAAAATTCTATTGGAAATCTTGATTGGCCGTGCTTGAAGGATTGTACAATATTTTAGATGATTTTAAAGATGCGACAACATTTTTATCCGATATTTATTATCCAACAAGACCTTTAGTTTTAAACCAAATCTATATTTTGGCAAGTAAGATTGCCCAATACGAAAACCATCACGATTGAGGAAGGTTGATATCTTCAATGAAAAAGAAATTGTTAAAATATATTATGAGCATCCTATTTGCTTTTCTTTGTGTTGCGGCATTAAACCCGTATTTAAATATTGTCGGTGTTGAAGTTTTAATTACACAAATATGTGTGGCTTTTGGTTTGGATACCGCTACGGATAATTCTTTTTCAATGGAACAAAAATGTTTGTTTAATCGTAATTTTCAAGATTTATTTAATCATTACAAACATTTTTACGGAGGAGGAAACCAACAACAAAGCTGTTCAAGTCGTGGGTTTGCGGGTTCTAGTTCTTCTTCCAGTGGTCATCGATAAAGTCGTAAACAGTTGATGACTAATTTAATGAACGAGGTTTTAAATGAATCAAGTAAAAAAGGTCGATAAGATAACGATTTAGGTAAACTAAATATGTATGTGCATACTAACTTTATGGCCGCATGCCCCGCAAATGATATCAAAGATTTTGAAAAAATTGATTTATTGGATTTTTGGAAACAAAAACAACCTCAATTCTTGATTTTGGCGTGCATCGCACGTGATGTACTAACAATCCAAGCTAGTACCGTAATTTCGGAGTCTGCTTTTTCTCTTAGCAGCAGGATCATTTCCAAACGTCGGACAAGACCAAGTCCGGAGTCCTTGGAGTGTTGCATCTGCTTGAAGGATTATTTGGATAGCATTGATAAGACTCAACACACGACATTGTTAGAGATGGAGATTGATGCGGTGGAAGAAAATCTGGAAGAAAATGAAATGTCCATGGGATTAAGCACGCCGCCAACTACCGATACCGACGACACTTACTCACAATATGACGATGATGAAAAACTCGACATTGATGACCTTTATGACCAAGAGGCTATTAGAAGAATTCAAGAGATCGGAACTCTTCAAATCAATCCGACATGGGATATCGATGAAGATTGATGAATAAATGCATTTTCAAATAATTTTATAATAAATTTTTGGAAAACAATGTAATTTTAATTATAATAAAACATATTTTTAAAGTGTATTTGAGTGATCCATACAACAAACTTAATAACATAGTAAACATATATATCATTTAAAAAATTAATTTTTTTATGCTTGGGACCGGGACCGGTACCCCATAACCGGTTATAGATGAGCTTGACCGGTCATCACTTTCTCGGCCGGGACCGGCACCGGTTATGGCCGGTTACGAGAAACAACAGGCTCACTAGTGTGTGTGTGTGTCTATATATATATATATATATATATATATATATATATATAGTTTGGGTTGCCATTTGTTTGACAAACGTGAGGATTGTTTTGGTTGGAAACTCTCATTTGCAGTCGTTATGCTGTTGAAATTGACTTGTAGTATTCTTTAAGCCCATGGTGACTTTTTCAATGAGTCTCACCCAAAAGTACGACACCGATTCCTCCAAGTATCCCGTAGGTGATATAGAGTTGTAGGAGCAGACAATTAGGGGAAGTAAGAAAGACCGTCTATTTAGGTTTGGGTACAACGAAGATATCAATTGGGTCAACCGGGAGATCCACACAGGGTGGTCCATCATCTTCTAATAGCCAGATGTGTACCTCTTTTCCTTTGATTATCTTTATCTATTTCATTTGTAATTCATATTAATTATTTTGACATCATCTTTATTTTATAGGAAATTAACGCCTTAAGGAACCAAGTTAGAGATTTGGTCGAGAAAAACAAGCGCGAACGGGAGATAGATGAGATACGGCAGAAAGAGTATGATGAGATGCCAGAGTAATGAGTATATGTTTGTTTTGGAACTTGATTGAATGTGTTTGGAATAATATGTATTGGAACATTTTAGTTTTTTGTTTGGAACAATTGCGTGCTATTTTCACCCGAACAATTGTATTGGACACTAAATTAATGCATGATATTTTGTAGCATTTCATGTTTTTAGCAGTTTTTTATATTTATTTATAGGTTTAAAAAAAATAGGAAATCTTTTTTTTTTTTCCAGAACTGAGTGATTTTCCGACAGATTACCGGTTTTCAAAGAGGGTTATCCAAAATAAGACAACCTTATGAGACAAACCCCATGATTTGACACAAAGGCATCCAAATCCATCTTTCTTATACACTTCACTTTGTTCATATCTTTCACCTCTTCACCAATATGGGACAACTAAAACTCAACCGCAATTCACCATTTAAAAATAATCAATTCTCATGGTGCTATCTCAATACCCCCAGGTTTTTTCCTTATATATATATATATATATATAACATAAATATGAAGATTTTAATTGTGTGTTTTGTACTATAATTTTATCAATTGGCTGATTTTGATTTCAACTATGATTATATGTTTCAAAGCATCCATCACTCTATAATACATTTGTCATCTTCTTCCAAATCTTTCTACCAATGTGAGATATCAAGATTTGAGAAAGACTCAAACATCATATTGCCAAGTCATCATCCTTGGTTTCATTTTTAGTTTTTTACTATGATTTTTACCATTTGGTTGGTTTTCATTTTTCTAACCATGGTTATAGATTTCAAAAGGATCATCCAAAATAAGACAACCCTATGAGAAAACCCCAGGAATTGACACAAAGGCATCATCCATCTTTTTATACATTTCACTTTGTTCAAAAATTTTAACTCTTCACCAATGTGGGCCAACGAAAAGTCAACCACAAATTCATCATATGAAAATACTCAATTCTCATGGTGCCACCTCAATATCTCCAGGTTTTACAAAAAAAACTTTCTGGACACATCTCAGTACATCTCATCCTAATGTGCATCCAAGGGTGGACATCCATTCTTACGCTTCTGATATTAACTCTCATTCTTACTTGAACTCAACCTTCTAATCTACCCCTCATCGAGTATCCCCCTCAAGATTAAAAAGTATTGGGAAAATTTATTTTTAAATGGAGGGAAGGGCTTGGCCTAGGAAGGGGAGAGTGGTCAAAAGCGACAAATTGTAAATCTATTGAAGTTTTTCTATATAGATTCGAATCATGTCTCTCTGATATGTTTGTTGTAGATTTCAGAGAAGATAGAATATATGTATTTGGTTTATTTTTCTTTTGTTAGTTAATTCGTTTTTTATATTCTAAAAGTGTTTGTAGTAGTTATGTATTTATCCTTTTTAAAATAACTCTTTTATATTGAAGAATTTGGATCAACAATGTATGTTATAATAATTTTATGAAATTCAAAATTGTAGATCAGTCAAAGCCTTGACTAATTCAAATTTATGTTGGACATGACAATGCGATATATGAATTACAACCAGTAATAATTTATATTACACCACATTATTTAAGATTGTAGTATTGTATTTCAAAATTTTCACCTATTTTTAATTTTGATAATTTATTTTTTCAATTGTCATGTAATTAAAAATATCCATGTATTGATGTAAATAAAATTATATAGTTTTATATATTTATGGATTCAAATTTCCTATATAGAATAATGAAAAAGAAGTTTAAAAAGTAGGAAAATAAAGGGTTAACAATTAATCTGTTGATTATATATTAAAATAATCAAAATAATGAGAAAAAAAGAAGATAAATATGATAGAAATATTCTCATTGAACAATTCTTTGGTTCTTCCTTTAATATATATATATATATATATATATATATATATATACTATCTTATTAAGCAAATTTGACAAAAGTCTTAAAGTCTTAAAATATTAAAGGACCAAAATACCCTTTATACTACCCTTAGGTCACTTTTCATTTTTTCACCCCCCCTCCTCACATACATTCACCACCTCACATACACTCACCCTTCCACAACTGATTTTTTTTAAATTATAATTTTAAATTTACACTTTATACCCCTATAATTAATTAATTAATTTACTTTACGTCCTTTACTTTTAAATGTTTCATTTTAAACTTTTATCAAATTAACATACATAATCGTATATCAATTAAAACATGTTTAAAAAATACATTTTTATTTTAACAAGTTATAACATTATAATCGTCTCGTTAATACTTTCGAAATGAGTCCAATATTGACTAGTTTTTGACTTATTATATTATTATATATTATATATATATATATACTATGCAAAAATATTTTTAATATTTACGATTTATACTTTTATAGTTATTTATTTATATATATATACTATATATTTAAGGGTTAGGCTGTCCAAATTGCACTGTATAATATGTTCTAAATTAATATGTTCTTGGGTTTTTTTAAAATATATATATATATATACATGTATTAATTCAACCTTAATCTGAGTTTATGGACAAGAAAAGAGAGTAAGCAGTTGAAATTTCATTCTAAAACTCATTTTTTTGGGTCTTTTCATGGCTTATGATCTGTCAAATTTGTAGTTTTTTTATTGGTTTTGAGTGTTTATCTTAAAACTCAAGTTTCTTGGTTCTTTGCACTTGGTGTAAATCGAACACATTTGTGGAGTCGTTTAAATATGTTGGATTTTAAATATATTGGATTTTAAATATATTGGATTTTAAACTGTCATACAATTTTTTTCATCAATACTCTATAATTGGAACCATAACTCTTATTTATTCAAATTGTATTAATATGTAAAGACCAAGTGTAACCTATATCATCGTTAAATCTTATCTTATAAAATCAGTGGAACTTCAAAATCGTCATGGCTCCCGCCGCATTGCGCGGGTACACAACTAGTATATATATATATATATACACTAGGTTTGCACCAGTGTATTACACGGGTTAATGACAAAAATTAAGCGAAACTGATATGTATTTTATAAAGAATTAATAATCGAAGGTAATTTATAAACTTAGACAAAGGTACAAGTCCGATTAAATTTTTGATGTAAAGATGCTCTTACTCAAGAATTAAATGTTACATATACAAAGGACAACATGTGCTTCGATGATCAGAAAAACTTCTAAATGAAGACGAACAATGTAGATCCAATATGCAGCACTGCGTAGTACATGCAGAGCCTTTGTATACCTCTGTATGAGACAAGCAAAGGGAATCAGAGGCTCTGGGTAGTATATGCAAAGATAGAACTCTTACTCAAGACAAGTACAGAGCCTCTATGAAGCTCTGTCTGAAGGACGGAGGCAGGGTCAGAATGACCCCGTAGCACCCGCAGAACCTCTGTTAAGCTCTGTATGAAGAACGGAATCAGGCTTCAAGGACACAAGCGTAAAGAAAGTTTCCAGAGATTAAGACGAAAACTATTTAGAGTTACAAGTTTGAAGGCCATCTTCGGAGTAAGAGACAGAGCCTCGACGCATTATGTGAAGAGATGTAACTCTTTCTCAAGACTTAAATGCAGAACCTCTGTGCAGCTCTGCATGAAACACGGAGTCTAGTTCAGATTGACCGCATAGCACGTGCAGAACCTTTGTTAATCTCTGTATGAAGGACGGAATCAGGCTTGACTAATACAAGGGCTAAGAAGTTCTCCAGAGTTCACGGCGGACAATATCTAGCGTTGCAAGACTTCTAAATCAAGACGACCAATCTGGCTACAAGTGTGAAGTTCTTTTCAAGAGTTAATTGCTAAAATTAGCCAATGCTACAAGTTTGTATAAATTTTCCATGGACAGAAGCTCTACATTGTAATGCAGAGCTGTTGTGTAGCTCTGCATGAAGCACGAAATCAAGCATAGAGGTGCTGCGTGGTTTCTGCAGTACTTCTCTAAAGCTCTGTATGAATTACGGAAGTTTGGTCAGAGACTTTGCATAGTACATGCAGTCCCTCTCTAAAGCTCTGTATGAAGCACGAAGTCCGGGTGAGAGAATTTGCGTAGCACATGCAGATCCTCTATGGTCGGATAATTATAATGCAGAACATAAATGAAAAATGAGCCTCTTAAGAATAAATAATAATATGAGTTAATAAGATGAAGTTGTAAAACAATATTTATAACACAATATAAACTGAACAAATATAAGGTAAATATGTAAAACATTAATAAAATAAGAACCATGTATCATAAACACTTCTTTGTATACAACATTCGTTGTTTTATTGTCAATAATACCATCATCATCCATAATTAGTACTTTCAAACCTTGCTTGCTTTTGAATCTGGATAAAGCAACATATAACTGACCATGCGTGAAGACCGGTTGTCATAGAAATAAACCAACTTTTGATAATGATTGTCCTTGGCTCTAATTAAATGAGAAAAACTCTGGACATTAACTCTGAAAGAAAACTCTGAACATTAACTCTGGAACACAAGAATTCGGAATTCTATTGTTAGGCTGGAAAATAACTCTGGACTTAACTCTGAATAAGAGGAATTCAGAGTTGTCTTCTAAGTCTAGAAAGTATCTACGATCATAAATCTGAGTCACAAGAATTTTGACTTCTTATAACTCAGAAACGTAACTCTGAAGAGGAGTTTAGAGTTGTATTCTAAGTCTGGGAATAAACTATATAACTAAGTTTGGAACAGAACAATTCAGATTATGTTGTAAGTCTGAGAAATAACCAATATCTGATGATTTCATGTTGGTGATTTGTATCACTAATGTCATTTAAGTGTAATGGGATTAAATTGTTGACCAATGTAATCATGATAAATATTGAACAGGTAAGGCAGGTGTGAAGTGCTCACTTGTTTGAGTTTATCTTGATTTAGGGACGAAGCCTCTAACAAAAGGGGTCCGGGGGCAGCGCCCCGGTGGCGGGGTCCTAGGGGCGCAGCCCCTTGCGGGGTCCAAGGGGCAAAGCCCCTGGCTGGGGTCCAAGGGGCAGAGCCCGATTTTGATGACCACTCCAGAGTTAAATTCAGACGTGAATTTTTCCAGAGTTATGTTGTAAGTCTGGGGCCGTAAGTGAAAATTGTGTCTAGATACATGTTTAGGCGGGAAAAATCAATAACCGTCGCACAGAAACATGACACGTGTCCCAAAAATTACTTATTTATTAGGTATATATATATATATATATATATTCCACATAATTCTTTTGTGAAAGCGATAAACTTAAAGCTGTAAATGCACAAAAAAGGAAAGTAAACCAATTCAATTGAATACAAAACGTAAAAGAAACTCCCACTACAACGAAATTGGTTTGATAGGCCATCCAAATGTCTTAATAAAATACTTTATACAACTTGAGTTTATAGGACTAAACTATAAATCATTCCTATCTAAAAGCGTTACAATAAGTTTATAGGACTCTTTTAAACGTTTTAACAAGTTTTTTCGGATACTTTTAAAATTAATGATCTTATTAGCTATTTTATAGGACACTTTGAGAAGTATCCTAACAACCCATTTTATATATGACAAATTTTCAAAAAGTGTCATATATAATAGCTAATATGCGACACTTTAATTAAAAAAACATCTTAAAAAACTTGTTGAACGCCTAAAAGTGTCATATAATCCTATTGTAACACTTTTAGAAGGATGCTTAAACATTTTAGGCATCCTATAAAACCAATTTCATTGTAATATGTAACTTATTCCATTGATAATCAGACGAAGGAGTTGATTTGATTTGTTTTTCCTAATTGTTTCACACTCTCTGATAGTTTATGTATTCCAAACTGCATTCTCTCATGTTATTATTGGTGGAATAGTGACCCTTATTTATATTTAGTAATATTAGAGTTGTTTGGGGAACTCAATTCTTGGATAAATATCCTTTAATGACTTGAGATCACGTGTAATATTCGGTTTCATTAACTAGTTGATCAGATACTAATATAATTTGGTAATGGAAAGTGCGGGGTTAGTGTTTGGCATTTAAGAGTTGGAGAGAAATCGATATGTGGTTCTTTCTCTATTACTTATGTTTGAGTAAGGTATATACATATGTATATGAATATATATACATATATATATGTGTGTGTGTGTGTGCGAGCGTATGTGTGTATATGTGGGTTATTTTTTTTGGAAAGATTGCATGCTAAGTCTGATGAGGCCGACCATGCATTTGCTATAATAAGCAAGTGCATTTGAATGGGAGGATGATTTACTGATTTAAGATATTTTCAATTCTTTATCAAGAAGCTTAGGTGATCAAAGAAAGATGCAAATTCCAAATCTTTAATTTAAAGGCAAAGGTAAGTTTTATGTTGTTTTGGATATCATATTGTTTTGATACCATTGTATAACTAGATAGAAATGCTAGTATATGTGTTAAAGAGAGATTTAAACTGTGTTATTATTATGTTATATCGTCTGTTTAAACTTCAAGAACAGAACTCATCGGACAAATCGGTGTCTGGATGAGACCTCTCATTGGACAAAGCAGTGTCCGGATGAGACCCTGTACCGGACAAAGCATCATCCGGATACGTGTCTCACCAACCAAAGCGTTGATCGGATATGTATCCTTACCGGCCAAAGCATTGTACGAATGTATATACATATATTTTCACCGGTTAAAGAGTTGTCCGGATAAGAAGCAGCACCGGACAAGGCGATGTCCGGACATAACTGTATAACCCTTCACCGGACACAGTCTTGTCTGGATAAGATCAAGCCTGTTCGGGAAACCTCCTCTCCGGACATAGTATTGTCTGGACAGGATTATGAATTTCATAGTAATCTCTTTAAGAAGTATAGATGAAATGACGGTGTAAACGTGATAGAGGAAATGGCGGTGTAACCGCGATAGAAGAAATGGTGGTGTAACCATGATAGATGAAATGGCAGTGTAACCGCAATAGAGGAAATGACAGTGTAACCGCGATAGATGAAATGGCGGTGCAACCGTGATAGAGGAAATGGCGGTGCAACCGCGATAGAGGAAATGGCAGTGCAACCGCGATAGATGAATGATGGAATGTTATATTAAGATCGAGGTTTGCTATATCTTGGATTTTGTAATAAGTTATGTTCTATATGAGGGAACTATACTCACTAGGCCTTTTGGTCTAACGCTCAATTATTATACTAATCTATTTTGCAGGCCGTCCATCATCTCAAAATAAAGGCAAAGAAAAAATGTAAATAAGTGTCATTGAGAAGAAAGTGTTATAACTGATGAAGTTTTGTTAATTCATACTTTCTCTTGCCATGTAAACATACTTTGGAATGAACTATGATGTTGTTTTGGAAGAATTGATAATGTATGAGATATTTTTTATAAATTCGTATTGTTATTTGCATGGTGGGTTATTTCAGTTGGTATCAGAGCCTTAGTTTAAGGGATCTGGGTATTTCCTTGATACTTAGACTTAAACTAGAGGTGTGAAATATGTGATAATAGGTTCCACTGGTGAACCTGAGAATGTGTTATAGTTGAACCTATTATGATAATAAGTATGATAAAGTTAGATTACATAAGATTGATGTAATCTGGAGTTACAGATACTTAACCTATGGGTAAACATGTTATCATACTTTGTTATGTGAAAAACCATATATGTGTTTATTGTGAGAGAAAGACTGAATCTGAAGTCCAAACTGAACCGTTAGAGCTGATCTAATGTAGATCGTACAATGTCCAGCATGCAAAACTGAATCTGAAGTCCAGTTAATGTAAGGCACTCCTTCATCAAAGCCTTTACTTACCGTAAAGGGGAAACTAACAGACCTAACATTTTCTCCTGGATAAGAATAGCTATATAAATAGATGATAGGATCATAAGAACCATGCTCTCATCCCCAATAACAGAAAATTTTCACATAACGACATCAATCCAGATCAGAAACATAGAAGAGGCAGTAAGCCCCATCACTAGACTACTATCATCCTTATAAACAATGTCAATGCTTCCAACATAAACCAAGCGCTTTAATGGACATTGCAAAAAAGGAACTAAATGTCCAAGCAATTGTCGCTTTCGTAAGATCTTAAAAATAACATATCAGCGACAACCAAAGATGAAAATATTCCTCATAGATGGCCATAGGATGCAACTACAAAAGGACTCCATGAAAAAGGAAAAGAGTAGACAGATGAAGGCCAAGAAACGAAAGAACCCGTTTTGGTACATTTATAGCTAGTAAAAGACACTGTTACATGTTTCTGTAAAGACAAGTACTTACATGCCATTTTGTTAACTATAATATAAGCACCTAGCCTTAACGATGAGATTTGTATGTATGGTGATTTGGCAATACGGAACAAAAAAGATGAAAGATTTCTAGGGAAAGGTGATGTAGTGATGCAAACGTTATAAAAAAGAAGGATTTTTTTGTTAATCTATTAAAACAACTAGGTTTCAACGGGACTCCACTCTGAAGAAACACAAGGGTTTATTTGTTGATCTCGGGATAGCCTAAGGTATCTTCGTGAAAAGATTTCTTTGACATCATCAAAGAGAAAACTCTCAGTTCTTGTGTTCACCATATGTTTATTTATGTAAAGATGGCGAGCCTATATATAGTAAAACTAACAATCACCATCGCAACAATAAATGTAGTATTATTCATAAAATAAAAATCATATTGATCCCAGAGTTAATAAGAATACATGGAGACTATTGTCCTAATTATTATCTCACCCACACATTGCACCCCGAGCTATAACGTCATACTCTATAACAATTTGAGGTTTTAATCGCACGAGCACCATGTAGAGTACCATGCAGAGCCTCTGGCTTGCCTAAACAAAGCTCTGCATGAAGGCATTTCTGGTCTGTCTTGGTTGCTCTCGTCCACCTCTGTTCCCCCTGGTCTTCTTTGATACATGAATCAACACTAAAGGTTTCTGTCCAGCAACATTGCATTGGCCTCTACGATGCTTCTGGTCATAAAATATTTGGAGTTTGGGAAAACTCAAAACACGAACATTGTAGATCAATGTGTTAGTTGTCCATAGAAACTAGATTCAACTTCTCTGTAGATCAATGTGTTAGTTGTCCATAGATTTATCACAGACCATATGTTTTCCAGAAAAATTTTCTTCTGTGTAAACTCTTTTTTAGTTTTTGTTTTAAATTTTTAGATGATCTAATATCAAAGAAATTATAAATAATTTAAAAAAGTTTACGCAAAATAGTTTTGAGATTTAAAAAAAATCAATTTCAAAAACTCTTCAATTATTTAAAACTTTGTGTAAAATTTAATTTATTTACATTTTGAATTATCCAAATAACTTATTTAATTATAATACTATTAATCACATGACCTCTCCAATTCTCATCACTTATATATATATATATATATATATATATAGGGTATATTTCAAATGCAACCATGTCCATTTGTACAACCAATGCAATCTAATTAATTGAGATATTTACAGAAATGATTGGAGTTCATTCATTATAATTTAAAATTTTATGGAAGATGAATAAGGTTCATTAATTATGATCAATACTTTATATTAGGAAACAATCAAGACTTATATGAAATCACATATTCATCAAATTAAATAGACAGTTGAGATTAGGTTGTATTGGTTGTACAAATGTATCTTCTTCTTCTTCTTCTTCTTCTTCTTCTTCTTCTTCTTCTTCTTCTTCTTCTTCTTCTTCCTCTTCTTCTTCTTCTTCTTCTTCTTCTTCCTCTTCTTCCTCTTCTTCTTCTTCTTCTTCTTCTTCCTCTTCTTCTTCTTCTTCTTCTTCTTCTTCTTCTCCTTCTTCTTCTTCTCCTTCTTCTTCTCCTTCTTCTTCTTCTCCTTCTTCTCCTCCTTCTTCTTCTCCTTTTTCTTCTCCTTCTCCTTCTTCTTCTTCTTCTCCTTCTTTT
>NC_037530.1:25245574-25261010 GCF_001531365.2 Cynara cardunculus var. scolymus
TTCTCCTTCTTCTTCTTCTTCTTCTTCTTCTTCTTCTTCTTCTTCTTCTTCTTCTTCTTCTTCTTCTTCTTCTTCTTCTTCTTCTTCTTCTTCTCTTCCGTTTTTGCCCGCTGGTTGTGCCTTCTGAGTCTGCTCTGTTTGGATTGACAGGTACCTGCCTCATCGCAGGAGTGACAACCCTAGTCCCTTGAGCAGGGACCCTAGCTCTGTGGGTTTTTGGATGTGGTGGAGGAGCAGCAACAGTTACTTCTTCTAGAGGTATGGCAACCGGAATGTGCATGAGTGATGGATCAGCCACATTTACAGCGACCACCTCTTCTTCTTTATGTGCTGTTGTTGAAGGAGCAGCCATGTCCATAGCGTACTTAGTTGAAAAGTACAGAGTCAGGTCTGAATCGTCTGATCCATAGACAGATACAAGATCTATCACTTCTGTAGTCTTTTGTGGCCTGGCTGGCTCTGCCTTTGACTCCATGGGCATGTTCCCTTTGCGAAGCGCCTCTGCGTTGTCTGGTGCTGGTTGGCTTTGTCTGCTCTACCTTGATGGATTTTGAGTTTGTTGGCGTGAGGCAGAGGACGTTGGTGCACAGGGGGCGGCCATAGGTGTTGTGCGTGGGATGGCTGTAGGAAAGTTCTCCCCCTATTGACGATTTTGAGGACGAGACTCGTCTGGGTCCTCATCATCGTCAAGTCGCCTCCTCTTTGACGGTTTTGCACAAGGAGATGGATCTCTCTGTCGCTTTGGCCTCTCATCCTCTGCTCAAGACATTTATTTGATCATCTCCTCGATGGTCTTGAGGAGTTCGTCAACTGCAACAGCAACCCTTCACATTTCATTGTCTGAACAGTAGTTGAAATGGGCAAGAGTGTCGTTGATGTCCTTTGCTGCTTTTGTGGCTTTGCTATTGAAATCCGCAGTGAAGTCCACCACATTCTGTAGGAGTCTGTTACCCAGAGCATTCATGACACTCTATGTGACATAGTCCATAGGTACATTCAGAGGTATGAGGGTCTGGTTGTTGAGAGATGTAGACGCCTCAACCCTCTGTATTGATGCAACGACCTGTTGTAATATTTCTGTATTGGTTGCCATCAATTCCATGAGAGTATTGATACGAGAAGCATTTGTCATAGACTCAGCTCTTAGTACTACCAAGGATGCTTGTATCTCATCCAGAGCAGGTGTAGAAGGTGACGGCTCTACACGGGCCATGATGAGTTTTAGCACTTCCAAGGAGCATTGCATAGAGGTGAAAAGGGAATGAAACTCTTCCCTTGTGACATATGCAGATGGTGTAACCTCTGGCTCAACACATGGGCCAGAGTGAGTCTCCATTCCAGGCACGCCTTCATTCACGACTTGATTGACGTTAGTCGGGGAAGGACTTCCAGAGGATCCTCGTGGTTCTCCTTGAGGAGAATTCACTACCTCTGTTCTTTCCGGGAGAGGACCCAAGGCTGGTTCAGAGCCAGCCAGAGGGCTCTCCATGAGTGGACTAAAAGACTGGTCGAGAGTCTCAAAGTCTGGTGTACCTATTCCTTGCTCTGAACAAGGTTGGGATTCTACTCGTGCAGAGGAAACAAATTCCTTTGTATGGGAAAGTAGCGTGATATGGGGAGACATATCACTTTTGTTTTCAAAGGTGGCACCCTTTTGAGAGGGTGTTCCCTGTGGAGAGGCTTCCCTTTGGCTGATGTAACCAGAGGCAGATGCAACCTCTGGTTGGATCGGCTGTTAGGGTTCGAGGTGTGCACCTCTGTTTCAATGATCTCTGTGTCTTGAGCACCGGAGTCAGATAATATGTTTGCACTGGGAGTTAGGGAGGTAAATCTAATGTGCCTATTTACCCTAGGTTGCTCTGTCCGGCCCTGAGGCAGAGCAACTGTTGCACCTCCTCCCTCATCTTCCTCTTCTTCTTCTTCGCTCTCCTCTTCTTCTTCCTCACTTTCTTTTTCTTTCTCACTCTCTTCTTCTTCACTCTCTTCCTCTTCTTCCTCACTTTCTGTGACATCCGTCATTTTGGAGCACCAGGTTAGCACCTTTGTAGGGCACCTATATTTAGAACTATATTTATTTAGGATCTTGTCATGATTAATTGGATTTCATCTGGCTTAGTTCCCAAAGTATAGTTCAGGGAACTTTGTTTCGACGAGTAGCGGATAAAGTTAACTTATGTAATGCCAAAATATATTATCAAATGCTCCAAAGATAATAAAGTTGATATTATAAAGTCCAAATTAAAATATTGAAGTCTCATTTGAATGTCCAAATAATTTTTACCAAAAATGTGGAACTTGGATCTAATAATAATATATTTATCATTTTTTTTGACAAATCGTATTTTTGATATAATTTTAAATGGACTTGGGCCTTTGAGGCCGGCCCATTTCTCTTCTTAAAGTCCCACATATAAATACCCCCCACATTCTTTGAAAACTATCATTTTTCACCTCCCATCTTGCATAAACACTTCTCCCTAATCTCTCTCTATCCTTTATCGAACCCCCTTCAGTCGAGTTCGTCTTCAAGAAATCTTTAGAAATCCGTCAATCTTGAAGAATATTCAAGATTTCAAGAAAAAGGTATTAGCCTAGTTATCTTTTTTTTTAATAATAAAGATTCTAACATTTCTACTCCTACTTCTCGTTCTTGTAACTAAAAACTTCTAGAGAATTCAAAGAGGGGGAAATTATACATCACATACATTTAAATGTCTTCAAAAAGATGATAATCTATGAGCCACGAACTTTGAACTCTATGAAAGAAGGGGAAAACCACATTGCATGTGGTATTTAATCGAAAGAAGATAGTTTGAAAACTGGCTGATTCTGTTAGCATTCTCGCCTACTGTATCTTTCGAAATAAAAGACCAAATGATCTGACTTCTCTTCTAAACCGTATTCCTGATACAAGGTTTTGATGCAAAAAAAGCTTTGCTAACAGAGTCTTGCATGCATCTTAAATCGGTTATATTCTGTAAGAACTCTTTAAAAATAGGTGAATCTTCTTTTAGAAGCAAGCTTAATGTGTTAGCTTTAAAATAAATTTACCATCTTTGGAAAATGATGAGTTTACACCCCCCAAATGGCCGCCACTCGAAGAATGTGCAATTTGTTTTGGGGGCTGTGTCACTCAAAGGGGTAGGGTAATGATGATTACCTTAAACCCATCTTTAGTTCTTGAAATTTGGGAAAAGTCTGTTTAACTCCCTTTTATGGTGGATATAAAATTTGGACATAAAAAGAGTAGTAGAAGGTTCCTTTTTCGCAATGATTTGTGAAGACAAAAATGTCAGATTTAGAATTTATATTATGTCCAAATGGCAGCTTTTTGGCGCAAAGGATTTAATTGTAAAATATACGTTTTTGGACTATTTTTAGAGCAAATAAAATAAGTATCAACTTTAATTAATAAAAACCCATTGGCATTACATAAGATATAACTTGACTTTATCTCTGTCTCGAACCCATAAGTAATCTAATTTCTGGTCATTGGACTGTTTAGGAAGGTTAGGGCAGGACGTTCAGCGCTTGAGACGTCATCAAAWCCTTGGATATTCATCGGCTAACTAGTGAGTTTTCACGGCCCCACTTTTAATGCTTTTTGTTTATTCAAACTGGGGGAAAAGCATGAACTTATGCAAACTATACTTTGTTTATAACCATTGGACTAAAGAACTGTTTAGTCGATGCTTTGTTTAAAATCTTTGGACTAAAGAACTGTTTAGTCAAAACCGTTGGACTAAAGAACTGTTTAGTCAAAACCGTTGGACTAAAGAACTGTTTAGTCAAGTTTTGTTTACTGTTTTGCACTATGATATAAATGCTAAATTGATGTGCTTGGGTGTATGTTTCAAAATAAAGACCCCGTCCGTAAACGCTACTTGTTAACTCGGGCATGTCCCCGGGCCGTGATAATTGTGGATAGCCGCTATTGTGTTGACAATTCCACCCAGAAAGGGGTGCACATTACCTATGTTTTATTGGTCTAATCATGTGGAATTTGGACCACCACTGAATTAGTACTATTATGAACTGTGGGATCTAAGTGAGTGTACGGGCTACTTATGGTCGTTCATAGAATAATGGGACACATTGGTCAGGAAAAGCTCAGTAGCATCTCAAGTTTCTAAACATCGTTATAGATTTACATTTATTATGTGCAAAAGTTACGTATAGTTTTGCAAGAAATGATTTATGCATTGTAACGTTTTGTGCATGTGAAAACCCGTGATCTCACCAACTCTTTGTAGTTGACTTGTTTTATGTTTCATGCTTTTTAGGTTTTAAGTAAGTTTTGATGTTTGTGGAGCATATTAGTGGCGAAACCGATTAAGATCATTGCTAATGTTTTTGTAAAGAAGTTTACTATTCCATCTTGGTTACGGATGTTAAATTGAACTTTTTGTAAAACTTGAATGATGTTATTTAATTATTGTTGCTGTGACTCGCTTACCTGTTACACCTCGTGTTTCCGCTTTAGCGGGGTGTGACAGATTTGATATAAGAGCTTCAGTTATAGAGAACATCGGTTTTTCCTTAAAAACCACAAACTATAACCAAGAATTTTCAAAACGGCTTTTCAAGTGATTTAAATACATATTTATGCAAAGAGGTTTACGTTATTATATGTCAATTAAACAAAGCCTGATCACCTATGTTTAATTTACGTATAATAGAAGGACTTAATTGGTTGTACTAAAAATATACTCCAGATAAGAAATTGTGTGAAAAGCATGACTAAGTGTGTGAGTTGCATAATTTATGAATATCCATTGCCCTAGACCAACCTGAAGCACTGGTTAAAAGAACCAGAGGTGAAGGATAGAAAAATCCTTTATAATGATAAGTGTCCATGTTGGACTAGAAGCACTGGTTAGAAGGACCAGAGGCGATGGATAGAAAATCCCTTATTGTTGTCCATGTTGGAATAGAAGCGTTGGTTAGAAGGACAAGAGATCCATTGATCCGTTAAGTATGAGAAACCAGAGGTCAATGGACCAGAGATCCATTGATCCGTTAAGTATGAGAAACCAGAGGTCGATGGACCAGAGATCCATTGACCTGCTAAGTATGAGAAACCAGAGGTTGATGGACCAGAGATCCATTGATCCGTTAAGTATGAGAAACCAGAGGTCGATGGACCAGAGATCCATTGATCTGCTAAGTATGAGAAACTAGAGGTCGATGGACCAGAGATCCATTGATCCGTTAAGTATGAGAAACTAGAGGTCGATGGACCAGAGATCCATTGATCTGCTAAGTATGAGGAACCAAAGGTCGATGGACCAAAGACCCATTGATCTGCTATGAAGATGGAACCAGAGAACCGATGAGCTAGAACCCAAAAATTTTCTAAGCAAGGTAATGCAACCAGAGGCTCTGGAAAAGCAACCAGAGGCTCTGGTAACGCAACCAGAAGCTCTGGTACTGCGACCAGAGACTTGGACTACCCCAAGGCCTTAGCTTAATTGCCATCCTTAGCCTTGCTTAGAAGCTTCTGTTATAACACTAAGCATTTTTTTAGATGGTACATTTAGTAATTAAGATTGTTCATATCGCAGATAACTATGGCATCGTCTGCTCCTAGTGAATATTCGGCTGACAAATCCAGCTATGTGGTTCGCCCATCCAGAAGGAGCTCATCCATCAATATGGAGGTAGACCCATATGAGCATGAGGACACAACAACCAATGAGACACCTGCATCACCACTAGCATCCATATTACCCCCATCGGAGCCAGTACCCGATATCCCACCTCAAACCTTTCATGGCCCAAGGATTAGAGTCACGCCTAGGAAAAGTGTTCCACTACCTCGGCGAGTGACATTTGAGAACTCTGCTAGAGTTAGAGGAGTCATCACAACCACAACTAGGGAGCAGGATTTCTCAAGTGGTGATCGAAGTACCTGCATCCTGCACTCGGGGCATGAATCTGGCTGAGCGAGAATAAGTACAGAGAATCGCATCAGATACTCAAGTTCACCAGACCCGGCTGGGGTACCACCACCACATTCTGAACAACTTATCCGATGTGATGGAAATGCACCACCAGCGTATGATAAGGAACTCAGATGCCGTCATTGTTACGAGACGGGAGATTAGGAGACTGTACAAGTGGTTGGTAGTGAGTGGAATGATGATGTTGATACTAGGAATGCTGATTGGTTGGGTGTTATTCTAGAAAGATTGACTAGTGATAGGTTATCCACTCTTTTGCAAAGCAACCCAAGAACTTGTTTTGATAGGATGTAATGAACTATGAACATACGATATCTTTTGAGAAATGCTTATTCACCTCGAGTCATGGTTGAATATAAGATTATTCTGTTTAATTATATAAATGCTTGAATGTTATATGTTCGATGAATGCCCTTTGCATCATTTAAATGGCTGGAAGTTATTGTCCTTGTTATTGCCATAATAATGATGAAATTCCCTTCTGACTTAGGTCATAGAAAATGCCGCCAAGAAGAGAAAACCCTGAGGTTGCATGACTCGTATCTGAACAACTATTGGATGCACTCCCCAACATTGTCAGCCAGGTAGTGGCAGGATTGATCGCTAACCAACCCACCAGTTCTACGCCTAGAACACCCAGAGAATGCACTTATAAATCTTTCAGATCTTGCAACCCAAAGGAATTCCATGGAACTGAGGGAGCCGTAGGATTATTAACCTGGATGGAAAGTATGGAATATGTCCTCCATATTAGTAAATGCTCAGAAGCAAATAAAGTAGAATATGCAGCATGTCTACTGCAAGGTCGAGCACTTACATGGTGGAACACATTAGTTCAGACTAGGGGTCGAGAATCGGCTAATCAACTTTSGTGGGAAGAGTTCAAGAAACTACTCAAGGACGAATACTGCCCAAGAAGTGAACTCCAAAAGATGGAAATGGATTTATGGAACCATGAAATGAAAAGGGAAAACATAGCTGCATATACCGCTCGATTCCATGAGTTAGCGAACTTAGTGCCATATCTGGTGACACCCGAGGAAGTTCGAATTGAGAAATATATTTGGGGTTTGTCTCCAGAAATTCGAGGAAACATCACCTCGGAAAACCCAAAAGACCCTTCAGGAGGCAATAAACATTGCCACCAAACTCAGAAATAATGCTGTACGATCTGGAGAATTCGCCAAGGGAAAGAGAAAGATGGAAGAGCATGGGAATCGAAGATTTGGGGGAAGATTTGACAAGAATAAGAAAGTAGCAAGGAATTTTGGGGTTCAGACCTAGGTGGTGAACCAAGGAAGCAAACATAAGTGCAATAAATGCCAATATCCACATTGGGGAAATTGTATCATCTGTCAAAGATGCCACAGAGGTGGTCATACCGCGAAAGATTGCAGGAAGCGATTGTGTTTTGATTGTGAGAGTCCAGACCATATAAGGAATGTTTTCCCAAAGAAAAAACAAGGAACAAATGCTAACCAAGCCCGACCAGCCAATCAAGGAAACCCAGAAAGTCAAGCACGGGGCCGAGCATTTGAGATTGGAGCAAAAGAAGCTAGGTATGATCCCAATGTGGTTACAGGTACATTTCTCTTGAATAATGAATTTGCATCGGTATTATTTGATTCAGGGGAAGATAGAAGCTTTGTATCATTAGATTTTAAGTCGAAGATTAACTTAAAGCCCCAAAGGTTGAAAAAAGCTTATACAATAGAATTTGTCAATGGCCAAGAAATTAAGGCTAGAGATATAATCATGGGTTGCACCCTAAGTTTAGCAAACAAGGATTTTTGTATAGACCTTATTCCGATTGAGTTAGGAAGTTTTGATATAGTCATAGGCATGGATTGGCTATCCAAAAATCAAGCTGAAATAGTCTGTTCGAAAAAGGTTATCCAAATTCCTCAAGAAGGAAGTGACTCAATTGTAATTCGAGGAGACGAGTCAGATCGAAAAATTAGGATAGTACCTAAAGAAAAATTATGTCGCATTTTTGGCACATGTTATTGATAAGAAGGTCAAGGAGAAATGTATTGATGATTTCCCTATAGTTCGGGAGTTCCCTGATGTATTTCCTGAGGATTTACCAGGACTMCCCCCGCCGAGACAAGTCGAATTTGGTATCGACTTAATCCCTGGAGCTGCCCCAGTGGCAAAAGCACCATATCGATTGGCTCCATCAGAAATGCAAGAATTGTCAGGTCAACTCCAAGAATTGTTGGATAAAGGATTCATAAGACGTAGTTTTTCACCATGGGGTGCACCGGTTCTATTCGTTAAAAAGAAAGATGGGACAATGCGAATGTGCATTGATTATAAGGAACTTAATAAGTTGACCATTAAGAATAGATACCCTCTTCCCAGAATCGATGATTTATTCGATCAACTCCAAGGTGCTGTATACTTTTCAAAGATCGATATACGATCTGGATATCATCAAGTCAGAATACGAGAGGACACTCCCAAAACGGCATTTAGAACCCGATATGGTCACTATGAGTTTTTGGTTATGCCATTTGGGCTAACCAATGCACCGGCGGTCTTTATGGATCTGATGAATAGGGTTTGCAGGCCATACCTAGATAAATTTGTAATCGTTTTCATAGACGACATACTAATTTATTCACAAAGTAAGGAGGACCATGAGCAACACCTGAGGATGATATTAGAGCTACTTTGGAACCAGAAATTGTACGCAAAATTCTCCAAATGCGAATTCTGGATTCGTGAAGTACAATTTCTTGGTCACGTGGTTAATGAAAAAGGGATTCAAGTAGATCCTGCCAAGATTGAGACCATTAAGAAATGGGAAGCCCCAAGAACCCCGACGAAAATTCGTCAATTCCTTGGCTTGGTAGGCTATTATAGGCGATTTATCGCGAACTTTTCAAAAGTTGCACAACCACTCATAGCTTTAACTCAGAAAGACAAGAAGTTTGTCTGGGGAGAGAAACAGGAAGAGGCATTCGAGACCCTTAAGCAAAGACTGTGTAATGCACCTATCTTATCCTTACCAGAGGGTTCGGAAAACTTTGTGGTATATTATGATGCATCACATCAAGGATTATGATGTGTGCTAATGGAAAAAGATAAGGTCATTGCGTATGCCTCAAGGCAACTCAAAGTGCATGAGAAGAATTATACTATGCATGATCTAGAGTTGGGAGCCGTAGTATTTGCGCTTAAGATTTGGAGACACTACCTTTATGGTACTAAATGCACTGTGTTCACTGATCACAAAAGCCTTCAACACATCCTCAACCAGAAGATGTTAAATATGAGGCAGAGAAGATGGGTTGAATTGCTTAGTGATTACGACTGTGAAATCAAATACCATCCCGACAAAGCAAATATGGTGGCCGATGCTCTGAGTAGGAAGAAAAGAGTGAAACCGATAAGGGTGAGAGCGTTGGGAGCAATAGTAAGCACCAGTTTGAAGGCACAAATTCTCAAGGATAAAAAAGAGGCATTAAGGAAGGAGAACTTGAAGAATGAGACTCTACACCACATAGAGACTAAGTTCCAATTGAAATCAGATGAAGTATATTACTTGGGAGACAAGGTTTGGATACCTAAGACTGGTAATCTTAGATCCATAATTTTGGATGAAGCCTATCGATCAAAATACTCAGTCCACCCCGGAGCGAATAAGATGTACAAGGATCTTAAGGAACACTATTGGTGGCCTGGAATGAAGAAAGACATTGCACTTCACGTAGGCAAATGTTTAACTTGTGCAATGGTCAAAGTTGAACACCAAAAACCATCGGGTCTACTTCAACAACCCGAGATTCCCCAATGGAAGTGGGAACAAATATCGATGGATTTCATCACAAAGTTGCCCAGAACTGGGAAAGGGCATGATACAATCTAGGTGATCATAGATCGACTGAAAAAATCTGCTCATTTTCTACCGATCCGAGAAGATTATAAGATGGAGAAGCTGGCTCAGATTTACATAAATGAAATAATTACTCGGCATGGAGTACCTATCTCCATTATCTCGGATAGGGACAGTCGATTTACATCAAGATTTTGGCAATCACTTCAAAGAGGGTTGGGTACACGTCTAGATCTAAGTACTTCATACCACCCTCAAACTGATGGACAGACAGAAAGAACAATTCAGACATTGGAAGACATGTTGCGTGCATGTGCCATAGATTTTGGTGGAAGCTGGGATATGCACCTTCCGTTAGTCGAATTTGCATACAACAACAACTATCGTACCAGTATTCAATGCGTGCAATATGAAGCATTATATAGACGTAAATGCATATCTCCACTCAGTTGGCTAGAAATTGGCGATCGTCAATTAACTAGACTTGATATTGTCCAAGAGACTACTGACAAAATTGTAATCATCAAGGATCGACTCAAGGCTGCAAGAGATCGCCATAAAAGTTATGCTGATAATCGGAGGAGACCATTAGAGTTTCAAAAAAGAGATAAAGTACTTCTAAAAGTCTCTCCATGGAAAGGAATGTCAAATCAACTCCAGGAGTTATTAGACAGGGGATTTATAAGACCAAGCTACTCGCCATGGGGTGTACCGGTTTTGTTGGTTAAAAAGAAAGATGGGTCAATGCGAATGTGCATTGATTATAGGGAACTTAATAAGTTGACCATCAAGAACAGATACCCTTTCCCTAGAATTGATGATCTGTTTGATCTACTTCACGGAGCGGTATATTTTTCCAAGATTGATCTACGATCTGGATACCACCAAGTGAGAGTTCGGGAAGAGGACATTCCCAAAACAGCCTTCAGAACTCGTTACGGTCATTACAAATTTCTAGTTATGCCATTCGGGTTAACCAATGCACCGACTGTCTTCATGGACCTAATGAGTAGAGTCTGTAGACCATATCTGGATAAATTTGTAATCGTCTTCATAGACGATATATTAATTTATTCACATAGTAGGGAGGATCATGAGCAACATTTGAAGACAATTTTGGAGCTACTCCGAAACCAGAAATTTTATGCGAAATTTTCTAAATGCGAATTCTGGATTCGTGAAGTACAATTCCTTGGTCATATAGTCAATGAAAAAGGAATTCAGGTAGATCTTGCCAAGGTTGATGCCATTAGGAAATGGGAAGCCCCAAGAACCCCTACAGAAATCCGTCAATTTCTTGGTTTGGCAGGTTATTATCGGCGATTTATCGCGAACTTTTTGAAAATTGCACAACCACTCACAGCCTTAACCCAGAAGGACAAGAAATTTGTTTGGGGTGAGAAACAAGAAGAAGCGTTTGCAATTCTTAATTAGAAATTGTGCAATGCACCTATTTTATCATTACTAGAGGGTTCAGAAAACTTTGTGATCTATTGCGATGCATCGCATCAAGGCTTAGGATGCGTGCTAATGCAAAAAGACAAGGTCATTGCGTATTCGCACTTAAAGTGCATGAGAAGAATTATACTACACATGACTTTGAATTGGGGGCGGTAGTATTCGCACTTAAGATTTGGAGGCACTATCTTTACGACACCAAATGCATCATTTTCACTGATCATAAAAGCCTTCAACATATACCAGATCAAAAGATGTTGAACATGAGGCAATGGAGGTGGGTCGAACTCCTCAATGATTATGATTGTGAAATAAAGTATCACCCAGGGAAAGCTAATGTGGTAGCAGACGCCTTAAGTCGGAAAGAAAGGGTGAAACCGTCAAGGGCACGAGCCATGGGAATGTTGGTTCAAACCAATCTAAAAACGCAAATTCTTGAAGTACAAAAAGAGGCGTTAAAACCAGAGAATCTGAAGAACGAAACCTTGCATCACTTAGAAAAGGAATTTGAAATTCGAGAAGATGGGGTGCATTATTTCAGAAATAGAGTTTGGATACCAAGGAACGACAGTCTTCGGTCAACAATCCTGGAGGAAGCACATYGCTCTAGATACTCTATTCACCCAGGATCTGATAAGATGTACAAAGGGCTAAAAGATTATTATTGGTGGCCAGGAATGAAAAAGGACGTTGCCTTGTACGTAAGTTGATGTTTAACCTGTGGAAGGGTAAAAGCTGAACATCAGAAACCATCTGGTCTTCTTCAGCAACCCGAGATTCCCCAATGAAAGTGGGATCAGATATCCATGGATTTTGTTACAAAATTACCTAGAACCAGGAGAGGATATGACTCAATATGGGTCATAGTGGATCGACTTAAAAAATCCGCACACTTTCTACCTATTCGAGAAGACTTTAGTACAAAAAGGCTTGCGCAGTTATATATCAATGAAATCGTATGGCAACACGGAGTACCTATTTCCATCATATCAGACAGAGATAGTCGTTTTACTTCGCGATTATGGCAATCAGTTCAAAAGGCACTAGGCACAAGGCTGGACTTGAGCACTTCCTATCATCCTCAAACGGATGGGCAAACGGAAAGGACAATCCAAATGCTGGAGGATATGTTACGAGCCTGTGTAATAGATTTTGGGGGTAGTTGGGATACTCATCTATCATTGGTTGAATTCTCTTACAACAATGGATATCACACTAGTATCTAGTGCACACCATATGAAGCCCTGTATGGGCGTAAGTGTAGATCCCCACTCAGCTGGTTGGAGATTGGTGACAGACAGCTAACTAGGCCAGACATTATCCAGGAGACAACCGACAAAATCTCAATCATCCAAGAAAGGCTTAAAGCTGCGAGAGATCGTCAGAAGAGCTATGCTGATAATCGAAGGAAACCATTGGAATTTCAAGTGGGTGATAAAGTCTTTTTAAAGGTATCTCCTTGGAAAGGAATTGTACGCTTCGGAAGGAAAGGAAATCTTAGCCCAAGGTATGTGGGTCCATTTGAAATACTTGAAAGAGTAGGACCGGTTGCATACAAACTAAGTTTACCCCTAGAATTGAGTGCCATCCATGATACATTTCATGTATCAAACCTTAAGAGGTGTTTAACCGATGAAGC
This sequence comes from Cynara cardunculus var. scolymus, assembly GCF_001531365.2. Taxonomy (NCBI): domain Eukaryota; kingdom Viridiplantae; phylum Streptophyta; class Magnoliopsida; order Asterales; family Asteraceae; genus Cynara; species Cynara cardunculus. Next base: position 25,258,476 of record NC_037530.1, read on the forward strand.
ATTGGTTCTACCTTTGGAAGACATTCAAATTAATGAACGGTTACGTTTCACTGAAGAACCGATTGAAATCGTCGACTATAAAGACAAGCAATTGAAGCGTAACAGAATCCCAATTGTGAAAGTTCATTGGACTTCGAGGCATGGGCCAGAGTTCACGTGGGAAATAAAAGATTTCATGAAAAACAAATATCCTCATTTGTTTGCAAGCAAGTCTTGATTTGAGGTTAATAAATAAATTTCGGGACGAAATTTTTCTGACATGGGGAGACTGTGACATTCCGTCATTTCGGAGTCTCAGGTTAACATTTTATTATAGATCCTATATTTAGAAATACTATTTCTTTAGGATCTAGTTTTAGTGATTAGAATTTATCTAGATTAGCTCCCAAGTTTTGTTCGAAAGATCACACCTCGGTGGGAGATCAGATAAAGCTAACTTATGTAATGCCAAATATTTTTGAAATGCTCTAAATAAAATAAAGTTGATATTATAAACTTTCAAATTAAAATGCAAAAGTCTCATTTAATTGTCCAAATGATTTTAGTAAAAGGTGGGCTTATTATTATTTAAGAAAAATAAAAGTTTTTTTATTTGGGTTTGGGCCTTTAGAGGCCAGCCCATTTCCTCTTTAAAATCCTCATATAAATACCTCACATTCTTTGAAAAACTTTCATTTTCAAACTCACAGCCTAAGCTTTTCATCTTTCTACCATTTCTCTCTCTAAACCAAACCATCTTACCAGCTGATTCCATTCTCAAGCAAGACTTCAAGAAGTTTGTCAATCTTGAAGAATATTCAAGATTCTAAGAAAAAGTACGATACTAGTTATCCTATTTTTATAGAATATCAAAAGTTTTTATCCTCCTACTCCTAATACTCGATCATTTAGTAAAAATTTTGGAAAATTTAAATAGGGGAGATTAATCATCAAAGACCTGAAAATGTCTTAAAAAAGGATGATAATCTATGATCCATGTTCTTTGACTTTTAAGAAAGTAGGAGAAAACCCCATTGCATGCAAAGCCTGTCATGAAAAGTTATGCTTTGAAGAATGATAGAACCCTGCATGCATCTCTAATCGGCTTTGCCATCGTCATGATTTAATGGAATCGGAAAATATCTTCTAGAAACTGAGTAAATTTGTTTGTTAGTTTGAAAATAAAATTTAAATCTTTGGAAGATGACGAGTTTAGACCCCAAATAACTGCCGCTTGGTGAGCGTGCAATCTGTTTTGGGGGCTGTGTAACTCAAGATTGTAGGGTAATGATGAGGAATTTAAAACTCACTCAAATTTCTTGATAATTGAAATAGTCGGCTGATGTCATTATTCTAAATGATTTGACAAGTTGGACAAAATAATTTTTGGAAGGTTTCTACCTTTAGAGTTTTGTGAACTCCAAAAATTCTTGGAGCAGGATGTATAATCTGTCCAAAAATCAACTTATGAAGTAAAAGATTTTAATTTCTTTTATTTTGGACTATTATTAGTTTATTAATAAAATATCAAATTTAATTCATAAAAATCCAATGGCATTACATAGGGTGCAACTTGACACTAGTTTTGTCTAGAACTCATAGGTGATCTGATTGTGGGATGTTGGTTTATTTAGGAAGACATGGCAGACGTTGAAAGCTTTAAACTTCATTTACTGGGATATTCATCATCAAACCAGTGAGTTCTCACGGCCCCACTTTTAATGCTTTGATTATTGTTTTGGGGGAAAAACATAAGATTAAGCAAACTATGCATATTACTTGTTTGAAACCTTTGGACTAAGGAACTGCTTAGTCAAGTTTTGTTTGAAACAATTGGACTAAGGAACTGCTTAGTCAAGTTTTGTTTGTAACCATTGGACTAAGGAACTGCTTAGTCAAGTTTATTATGTCATGAAATATTGACTGTTACTACACTTTCAAACAAATGTTAAACTGATGTGCTTGGTAGTATATTTTCCAAATAAAGTCTCCGTCCGTAAACGCTACTTGTTAACTCGGGTACATCCTCGGGTTGTGGTATTGTGGATAGCCGCTATTGTGTTGACAGTCCCACCCAGAAAGGGGTGCACTCTACCAATGTTTTATTGGTCTAATCATGTGGAAATTTGGACCACCGCTGAATTATAACGAACTGTGGGACCTAAGTAAGTGTACGGGGTACTTATGGTCGTTTGTAAAATAATGGGGCAAGTTGGTCAGGTAAGGCTCAGTAGCGTCTCAAGTTTTTACATCGTGGAAGATTTACATTTATTAAGTGCAAAAGATTCGCATAAGTTTGCAAATATTTGGTTTATGCATTAAAATATTTTATGCATGTGAAAACCCATGAACTCACCAACTCTTTGTAGTTGACTCTTGTAACATCCCAATTCTAATTTCCCATATTATTTGCTAAGTGCGCCTAATTTACATTTTACGAAGGATATTATGTGCTTACATGCGAGAAAATGTTAAGCATGTTGAAATTTTACTACGTATATTAGTAGTGGCCATATAAGGTAACCAATGATTTAGTGGGAGTTTGGGGATGAAATT
>NC_037530.1:25266620-25268098 GCF_001531365.2 Cynara cardunculus var. scolymus
TACTATTTGACTCTGGAGCAACTTATTCTTTTGTGTCGCATTATTTTACCCGATTCTTAGAGTCTATGCCTTCTATGCTTGATGAACCATTCACTGTTAGTACTTTCAACRGAGAACTTTTGGATGCCGATAAAGTATATAAAGATTGTGTGTTAATTCTTCATGACTATAAGTTTTTGATAAATCTGATCCCGGTGGATATACATAGCTTTGATATCGTTATTGGGATGGATTGGTTAGACAAAAATCATGCCCACATCATTTGCGCTCATCAAATGATTCGGATAGAGAAGGATGACGGAGATTACCTATATGTATATGGGGACAGACGTGTAGGTGATGTGAAGGTAATCTCTATGCTAAAGGCTCGACAATATCTAATAAAAGGATGCTCCTCTTTTCTGGCCTATGTCTTAGACTCATCCAAAGAAGTAAAGAAGACAGTGAAAGATGTGCCAATCGTATGTGAATATCCGGATGTATTCCCCGATGATTTGCCTGGGTTACCACCAGATAGGCAAGTAGAATTCCGGATTGATTTGGTACCCGGTGCCTCTTCTATTGCTAAGACGCCTTATCGACTTGTGCCGGCAGAAATGAAAGAAATGATGAGCTAGTTACAAGAGTTGTTGGACAAGGGCTTCATTCGACCGAGTGCTTCGCGTTGGGGTGCACCAGTACTGTTTGTAAAGAAGAAAGACGGTTCATTCCGGATGTGCATCGATTACAGGAAATTGAACAAGGTAACGATTAAGAATAAATATCCGTTACCTCGCATCGATGACTTGTTTGATCAGTTCCAAGGTGCAAGCTATTTCTCAAAGATTGATCTCAGGTCCGGTTATCACCAGCTGAAAGTAAGTGAGGAAGACGTACCCAAGACAGCGTTCCGAACGCGTTATGGGCATTACGAATTCCTGGTGATGCCATTCGGACTTACAAACGCACCTACAGCGTTTATGGACTTAATGAATAGAGTATGTCGTCCCATGCTTGACAAGTCTGTCATAGTATTCATTGATGACATTCTTGTGTACTCAAAGTCCGAAGAAGAACATGCCATGCATTTACGCGAGATGCTTGAGTTACTCAGGAAGGAACATTTATACGCAAAGTTCTCGAAGTGCGAGTTTTGGCTTCGTCAGGTGYAATTTCTAGGACATGTAATATCAGGTGACGGGGTTTCTGTTGATTCGACTAAAATTGAGGCGATCCAAAAGTGGGAGCAACCAAAGAATGCATCTRAAGTCAGAAGTTTTCTGGGTCTAGCGGGATATTACAGACGGTTTATCCGTGACTTTTCGAAGATCGCAGTGCCACTTACATCCTTGACTCGCAAGGATGTTAAGTTTGAATGGACAGAAGCTCAAGATAATGCATTTCAGACTCTTAAAGATTTTTTGACGAACGCGCCTATACTAGCTCTACCAGAGGGTAGTGAAGACTTTGTAGTGTATAGTGATGCATCTATACTTGGC
>NC_037530.1:25272513-25274334 GCF_001531365.2 Cynara cardunculus var. scolymus
CTTTTTATTTTGAAAAATTGAAAAGTGTTGTTTATTAATTGTTGCTATGACTCGCTTGCCTGTTACATCTCGTGTTTCCGCTTTAGCTGGGTGTGACACAGAGGCTCTGTATAGTACATATAGATGCTCTGTGTGACATGATTTCGTGCTCCCCCTTGACTTGAGCTCTTCTTATCTGCTCCCCCTTGAACTATGGTTGGATCATTTGTGATAAGTAAAACATATGCATAATAATCAAGGTATAGATGCTCTGTGTGTACTATACAGAGGCTATGTATCACAAAAGAACTGGGACTTGAGTAAGAGGCTCTACATGTACTATGCAGAGGCTCTGTCTCATGGATCAATACAAGTATACAATAAAACAGAGATATGCATAAAGGGATGCAGAGGCTCTGTATAGTACATACAGAGGCTCTGCCTTAGTTTGAAAGATTAAGCATACCCAACTTACTAATTAGAAAATTAAACCTCTTTTCATCAAGAGCTTTTGTAAAAATGTTAGCAAGTTGTAAATCTGTACTAACAAAAAACATTTCAATCATACCTTTCTCTATATGGTCCTTGATGAAATGGTATCGAACATCGATGTGCTTTGTTTTTGAGTGTTCCACAGGATTGGCTGTGATTGCGATAGCACTCTCTAAGTCACACATAATTGGAATCTTCTCAAACTCTACGCCATAGTATTTCAGTCGAGTCTTCATCCATATCACTTGAGAACAGCAACTGGCTGCAGCTACATACTCTGCTTTAGCTGTGGAAGTTGAGACGTAGTTCTGCTTCTTCGAGGTCCAGCTAATGAGCTTGTCCCCAAGTAATTGGCAGCTCCCTGATGTACTCTTTCGATCGAGTTTACAACATGCATGATCAGAATCTGTATACGCAATAAGATCAAAACCAGAATACTTTGGATACCAAAGACCCAAAAATTGAGTCCCTTTAAGGTATCTAAAGATTCTTTTTACAGTCGAAAGGTGAGATTCCTTTGGATTTGCTAGAAAACAAGCAAAGAGACATGTGGCAAACATGATGTCTGGTCTACTAGCCGTGAGGTATAGCAGTAACCCAATCATTCCACGATAAGTCGTAACATCCACCGGTTTTCCAGATGGATCTGTGTCAAGCTTAGTACCCATAGCGATTGGTGTTCTCATGATGGAAGAGTTGTGGAGTTGGTATTTCTTTAATATGTCAGAGACATACTTAGCTTGGCTAATGAAGATACCATCCTCCCTCTGCTTTACTTGCAAGCCGAGAAAAAAGGTCAATTTCTCCCATCATGCTCATTTCAAACTCGCTCTTCATTAGCGCAGAGAACTTATCACAATGCCTCTGGTTCGTTGAACCAAAGATAATATCGTCCACATATATCTGTACTAAGAGCATCTCACCTTTATACCTCTTAATAAACAAAGTTGTATCGATTTTACCTTTTTCAAAACCATTAGATAAGAGGAAAGACGAGAGACGTTCATACCAGGCTCGAGGTGCTTGCTTAAGTCCATACAGAGCTTTGTCTAAGAAATAGACATACTCTGGATGTGTGGAGCTTTCAAACCCCGGAGGTTGTTGAACGTAGACTTCCTCATTCAGCTTACCATTCAAGAAGGCTGACTTTATGTCCATTTGATAGACTCAGAATCACTTATGTGCAGAGAAGGCTAAGAACAAGTGTATAGCTTCTAGCCTTGCTACTGGCGCAAAGGTCTCGTCATAGTCTATGCCTTCTTCCTGGCAATAGCCTTTTGCTACTAGCCTAGCTTAATTTCTTACCACGATCCCATCCTCATCCTTCTTGTTCCTGAAAACCCATTTACA
>NC_037530.1:25274434-25275888 GCF_001531365.2 Cynara cardunculus var. scolymus
CAGAAGAAGGCCAAGGAAGACATGAACCAACCAAACTTAATTCTACAACGGTTCCTTGGTCTCATCTTTGGAGATCTGATAAAAGCAAAGCTACCTTCTGTGGAGCCCAACACAAGGCTGTACCCGTTCAACGAATTCCATCCAACTGAGCATGAGCAAGGGTACAAAAGCCCCAGACACTTATCAAAAGCCATGCTCAGGTTCCTTAGTCACTGAGATAGGAAGGCCTACAGACGTGGATTCAGGAGGCCAGAGCCGGTCCCTGAGACCCCACCACGCATAGGAATCCCATTAGGTGAGAAAATTGAAAAAATGAGGGTTGAGGGACGAACGGAGGAGCCAGAAGTGGCTGGTAAGGTGAGTGAGGCTGGCCCTAGAATCCCAAGTCCCCCACCTAAGAAGACACAGAAGGGTGCCGACTCTTCTGTGAAGAAGATGGGGAAGAAGAGGCTTGCAGAAGAAGAGGGCCCAAGTAGTACTTTGCAGAAGCCTAAAAAGAAGAAAACCAAGAAGGCCCAACCGACAGAGGTTGTGATCACAGAGGCTGCTGTTCCAGAGAGCCCCGCAGAGGTTACTACTCCCAAGCGCAGAAGGTTGCACAAGGTCGTACAAGAGGAGTCCCCAACGACGCAGATCCATGATGTCATTCTCAACCTCCAACAGGAGTTCAGAGCGCCAATCGACGTGACAAAGTTGGGGACAGAAGTCGTCTTAGACGAAGAAGAAGAGGAAGTGGAGTTATGAGAGGGAGAAAAAGATACCACAAGTACACATCCTAGCCCTCCTCCCAGTGCTACCCACGCTACTAGGGGCCCTGTTCTAGAGGGATACCCTATTGAACAAGGCATGCACATGCCAATCCCAACCCAAGCTAACCTCACAGAGGACATTCTTCAGTCCTCTGTCGATCGCACAGCTGGGCAACCACATACTACTCCTACATCCTCTCAAAAGGATGAAGGTTTTACTACAAGAGTCCCATCGCCCAAGGACTCGCCACATCCCAGAAAGGCATCTGTTGCCTCTCCACACATGAGTGACCATCCAGAATGTACTTCAGAGGCATATGTGAGAGTTACCGCGACAGAGGGTCTAGAACGCCCAATGTCCACACTCGATCCCTCTGCCATGTTAGGCTCTGAACCTACAAGGCATGATATCGACAGAACACAGGTAGGCTCTCCTCTTGGAGACGTACGAGGATCCCGTGGAAGTCCCCGAGCAGACTACGACAAACCAGTCGCTGAGGGCGCCTCTCGCTCCGGGGCTACTAGGTCACCATGTGTTGGTGATCTAGACTCCTAGGATGCCTATGTGACGAAGGGGGAGCTACAAACCTTCGCCACAGCGGTATTCCAAAAGATGGACGAGTTGAAAAGCTTGTTCATCTCTCGCACGATGACAGAAGACCTCGCCCCCATCACAGAGGCTCTGAAGGGGTTGAGCTCTACAAC
>NC_037530.1:25279103-25280764 GCF_001531365.2 Cynara cardunculus var. scolymus
GGTTTTTACAAATTGGAGTGGTTTTCATTTGATCGCTCTTCTATATATATATATATATATATATATATATATAGAGGGATGTTAAAATACAACCTTTGCAATTCTTACAACCAATACAACCATCATCTTTACCATCCAATTTTTAATCTAAGGTCAAGATGTATCTGATGGTAAAGTCGTAATAAACTAGATAGTTTGATACACGCGCCTAATTCTTTGAGGGCAATGAAGGGCAAAATTGTAAGGGGGAAATCAATGAAGGGCAAAATTGTAAGGGGGAAATCAGTCTATTCCTGGTAACGATACTATGAAATTAACAATGCTATAATCACTCTAAATCAAATGCTTAAACCGTGATTCAGTAAGAAATCGATTGTGTGGAAGAAGCCATGGCAGACGAAGTTCATCACGGTGTATACATTGCAGCAAATCGAGGTAAGATACATCGTTGAATGAAATTAGTATAATGTTTCGATATAACCTTATGCGTTGTGTATATGTATCAGTAAGGAAACTAAGCGAGCGAATAATGATAAAGCATACATTTTCTAAGTTCAAGAACACCGCTGACAATCCAGTTGTTCTTGACGAAGAAGAAGACCCTGTTTCAATGAACCCAGAAGCATGTCAAAATGATGAACAAAGCGTTCCACTTCATGAAGAAACAGATTCAACAAATGTCAAAGGTTAGTGAAACTTTAATATCACCCATAGTGTTCATCACCCCATTTTATTGACCTAACAAAATCTTTATGCAAATACAAGTAAATAGTTACTAATGAAACATCCTGACTTGATAACCTGGTTCCACTGTTAATGAACAACCTTGTTAATGAACTACATTGTTTATGAACAACATGTTAATGAACCTGATATTGAACAACCTGGTAAAGAACCTGTTAATTATCAAAAAAGATAAACAGGTGGTTGATGAGACAAATAATGAATCAAGATGCATTATTATAGAACTTGGTTTCATTGTATTTAATTACATGGTTTCATTGTATTTTAATTACATGGTTTGTAACTTGTGTCAACTCAATGAAGCAAGATACATTTGGCAAACTTCAATACCTCGTGCAATTGTGTTTTCTGTTGCAACATATAAGACATTGATATACATTAACTATAGGTTTGTATAAAAACTTTCTAATTGTGTTGAATGTTCCCACATATAAAACATTGACATACATTAACTATAGGTTTGAGGATCCTTGTTCATGTACAACCTGTTAATGAACCTAGGTGAAATGCAATGTAAGTCGACTGTTTTAATGAAATAGGCTTCATGGTGGTTAATGAATATATATGAAACTTGTATCAACCAATGAATCCAGATGCATTATTATAAAACTTGTTCTCATTGTATTTAATTACATGGATTCATTGTATTTTAATGAATATATATATGAAACTTGTGTCAACTCAATGAAGCAAGATACCTCGTGCAATTGTGTTTTATGTTGCCACATATAAGACATTGATGTACATTAACTATAGGTTTGTATAAAACAGATTTTGGTCTCTGTGATGCTACGTGGTACCTAAGGTTCAAATTAGAAGCCWGGTACATGTCATTAAGTCATCTGTGGTTATTGTGTGAATCACAATCATGATTTATGTCCATATGAAGCATTATTTATCCTTAAAAGCATGGTTTC
>NC_037530.1:25282244-25285067 GCF_001531365.2 Cynara cardunculus var. scolymus
AACAGCAACATGCTGATGTGCTTTTGGCCCTTGTATCTATCTATATGCTTCATATTGATCATTATCATGAGATCCTAGGTGTTTAGAGTGGCTACTTGTTATAATAATGAAATCATGATTATCTTGAGTTGCTACTGGTCATGACTGTGATTATCTTGGGTTACTTCCAATGTTGATATCTAAAAAAAAAGTTAGTAATACTACCATAAAATAAGTTACCAATATTTTCGCAACATGACATAAAGGGGTGAGTGAACAATGAAGTCACCTGTTTTGAAGAAACAGTTACATTGTTATTTTGACTATATAGTATGATTGTGGTATGTAAAGTGTTCTCATTGTATTCTCATGTAAAAAGTTAAATTGTTATTTTGACTGTATAGTATATTGACTGTTTGAATAAAACTAAGAACTTGTGTTATCTATGATGCAGTGATGCCAGAGGCAACTGAACCTGATGAACTAACTGTTATAGTACAGAAAGTATTGGATTCAACATATGAATCTGGTAATTAGGTTTTTGTATCATTATATTATAAACATAATTATTTCAATAATTTGTTTTCGTGAACAAAATTACTAAGTCCAATAGCCTTATTTTAAGTTCTGTTCTTGTTTTTACTATAGCCGATTGATAGAGTCATACAAGAACCACTTATTCTACAAGGTTGTAATAGCTCATGATGAAACCAGATGCATGTCATCTTGTTCATTGAATTAAATTTTGCAGAACCCCCGGCTCATGCAAATAAGAAACCTTCTTCATGTCATCAACTACACCAGCAGAAGAATCCAAATATTGTAATGAACCAAGATGCAGTACAAGAATTTGAACAAGTTCTTACGGACCAAAAAGAAGATGTATCAACTAATTTGAATGGTTAGTAAAGTTGAACCGGTAGTCTTAACTGAATGTTTAAGTCATTTGAATGCTGCAAATCGGTTTCTTCTATACAATTTTTTCCATATATGCATTTTATGATTCTTATCTAATTATGACCGTTCTTACACATCTATTAGAATTTATTAAGTTGAGTGGATTTCATTAAGTAGAAAGTTGGTGGGTAAATTTTGCAGTACCTGAGGACCATGCAAATACGAAAGCTTCTTCGTGTCATGAAATACACAAGCACGACCATCGACATATTGCAATGAACCCAAATGCAGTACAAGATCATGAACAAGTTCTTCGGGTTCAAGAAGCAGATGCCTCAACACATTTGAATGGTAAGTAAATATGAACCGTTAGTCCTACTATAATGTTGAAGTCATTTGTATTTATTTTAGCCTGCTACAAATCGTGTTATACTATACATTTTTTTCCATATATGCATTTTTGAATCTCTTATAATTATGACTATGTTTACACTTCTGTGAGAATTTATACATATTAGTAGTTAAAATGAACAAGCTAAGACGTATGGTGTATGCTTATATGAACCAAAAAACATTCTTAATAGTTATCTTAGTGGTGATCAGATTCATATAAATGTAAATAGCATCAATTTTAAGAATTAACATAATATAAGCAGCCATATATATATAGACACCAACTTCTCACATTGATGTTGCATGAATTTCTGAAACAGCACATTCATTTTTGCAGTTATGTTCACCAAGGATACGAATCTAATAATTGAACTTGCAATATATGCATCCTACTTGAATTTTTGAAACAGCAGATTCATTTTATCAGTTATGTTCACCAAGGATTCATTTTTGTGCCAATCAGATGATGGTCGTGGAGTTGTAGTTAGATCAAGGCGGAAGAGATCGAAAAGAAATATAGATACTGTTAGTGGTGTAGTCACGGAAGATGTCCTGACTRAAAATGTATCCGGGTTTGGTAAGTTATATCTAAATATAATCGATCTAACATTTACTCTTTATAAATATGCATTTTATATTGAAATTAACTAACTGACCGTACAATGCAGAATCAATGGCACATGATAAGAGTCCTTCGATGTGCACAAGAAGCAAACGTCAACATGGGTCAGTAGATGAAGATTGCCATACGGATAAAGAAACTAAAAATATAGGTGAGAATTCAATCTATAAATGATGTGATATTTGTTTGGTTATTCGAGTAGGTAAAATAATATGACATATGCATTGCGACACTAACATCTTCATTGTTTGGTTTATAACATTTGCATTAGGAAAAACCCGGCGAAAGAGTATTGCGTTAGATGAAACAAAGGATCGGGGAAAAGATGAAACGAATAAAGGTAAGGAAAKATTAGAAGATTCTGATGCAAGCGAAGGAAATGAATACGGATTGGATAATYTGAGARCTAGAACGTCACCAAGAACATTACATCAGACAATCGTTGGTTTAAATGACGCCCAAAAGAAAGTGGTTAAACAAATGGGGCTTGGAGCTTTATTAGATATGACAATTAATGGAGTCCCATCGAAGCTTGGGTTTTATGTTGTCGACAACCTTGACGTGAAGAATATGGAATTGAACACCAATCACAATTGAATCAATCCATGAATTATTGGGTTTGAGAATGGGAGGAATTGATATTCTAGAGATGGATGAAGTGGAGGATTCAAAGAATATGACAGCTAACTGGAGGAAACAGTTTGATAAAAAAAAATGCGGCCGAAGGACATTATGAAGATAATACAAAGTTCAAGAGATGCAGGGTTCAACTTCAAACTGAATTTTCTTGTTCTCTTCGTGAATCTGATGGTTGAATGTAATATGATGGGATGCTGCACATTTGGGTTCCTATCTAGAATAGAAAGTGAGGATGTAATACCAGAAATAGATTGGTGTAAGTACATATATGGGAAGATAAAAACAAGCAAGCA
>NC_037530.1:25285362-25287425 GCF_001531365.2 Cynara cardunculus var. scolymus
ACCGACACATCTGAGCAAAGAGGTTTGATTTATGTATTGTATTTTCATGAAACTGCTTCTTTCGTTTAACACATCGTATCTTGTTTCATTTAAAACACAGTGATTGAATGAATCATGTTTCAATTAACACACTGTGATGAATTTGGGTTATATGTTTACCAATGCTTTTAGGTTCATATGTAAACCGATGAATTTGTTTTCATCAGTATGTTATATGCTGTATTATGCATAGTTTCAGCATGAATTCGGTTTAATCATTAGGTTATATGCTGTATTATGCACAGTTTCAATTTGATTTTGGTGTCATCAGTATGTCACTTGCGGTTTAATGAACCTAAATGCACAACATGTTACATTTTGTTTCATATGCATGGTAACAGCAAGTAACATGCTGTTAATGAACCTAAATGCTTTTGCCAGCATATTAACAGAAATGTAACAACAAGTAACATGGTGTTAATTAACCTAAACGCTTGTACCAGCAAATTTTGAAGGAAAGAGCATATAACACGACACTTAATGAACCTAACATGCTGTCAACAAATGCAGGATCATGTTCAACGGATACTTATTAAGATCGCTGTTGTTTTAAGTGCAAGAGTGGAGGCTGAGATGGAGATTAAAGAAGCGATGTCGAAGTTCCCAGATGACGAAGAATTCAAGGAATACAAGAATCAATTGGATGACATGTTCAAGGAAAGAGCATGTAACATGACACACGACACTCATTCCAGTGGATTAAAGGATCATTCAATTGCAAAAAATGATGGACAACCTTCAACGGATATTGTTGTAAGTCAGCCAAGTGGGTTCAATGAAAACCCACTGCCCAAGATTTGGTTAAGCCCTGGTTTCATTGAAGCAGTTGATAAAGTAGTTGAAAATACTATATCAACGTCAAAGAGGAAAAGACCATATGCAGCCATTACTCCTCCAAAGTTTGATTTGGGTATTAGTCCAATCAAGCAATCAGAACCTTTGTCAATGGTATTGCATGAAGAGGCCGAATGTAATGTATCCGAAGATGCAACGAAATATCAAGTGGAGCGAGCGACAAGACGTGAGCTAAAGTTAGGTGACCATCTCAGGTCCCCTTTTGTTATCAGAGCCGTTGACCTGAACGTGACACCAGAAGAAAGAAGAATCCATGAATGGTCAGTGGCTGGGCTTGGAGGAAAGTAGTAAGTTTATAATTATATGAATTTTTCGTTGTTGCATTATTACCACCATGGCATCCGTCTTAATCTTTTATTTATCATTTTTTACGGTTTTAAATGCAGCGAGTTGTTGTTTTCAACACCAAACGATACGACGCTACATCGTCATGCGATCGAAAGCTTGGGGCGTACAACTACAATTTACGTTAGTGTGATCAACGCATGGGCGACTTTGCTCAACTACGAGGAACGGTATAGGAACAGGGATTCCTTACGTCGTTATTTTTTTACCACGGAAGTTATGGTACGTTAAAAAGGCGAATACTTTAGATGCCATTTATTTCCTTGTCTAACATCTATATTAATATAAACCATACTCATACATCGTTGCTTATGACAGGTGGACACTAAGCTAAGATCTACGAGCGTCAATCATAACACACAATACGCACTTTTCAAAAAAGGATTGTTATCCTATGCAAAAAACAATTGGGAAGTAGTACAAATGCGTAATGTAGACCTGGTTAGTTTTTCAATCTCATATTCTTTTGGCTATAATTTGCTACCATATTCAACATGCTTCAATCACCCATGTCAATGAATATGATACAATATTGCAAACATCATTAGCTAATTCGCATGTTGTAATACATTGATGCAAATGGTCTCATTAGTACATTACATAAGCCTTTACATGATGACGCAATGTTCACCAATGAAATGAAACTCTATGTAAGCTGATGAATTTGGTTTCATCAATATGTTATACGCTGTTTTATGCATAGTTTCATCTTGAATTTGGTTTCATCATTATGTTATATGCTGTTTTATGCATAGTTTCAGCATGAATTTGGTTTCATCAATATGTTATATGCTGTTTTATGCATAGTTTCAGCATGAATTTGG
>NC_037530.1:25287920-25289342 GCF_001531365.2 Cynara cardunculus var. scolymus
AGAGGTGTCCGATGATGATCAACTTCTACAGATGTATGACTTCATCACTGACATTATGGTATGAAAAATATATTGAAGTATAATTGTATTCTTTATTATATGATATACGATGTGTTAACCATATCATTCSGTTTGTGTAGCAAAGATTGATGATCAGGCATTTGAATGCTGTTGGACATCCAGCGGGAAGAGAACTAGATGAAATCGGCCAAGAAAGGTTGAGGATGGATTGGCAGACACGAAACAACTTTGATGATTGTGGCGTGTTTGCAATGAGACACATGGAGAYGTACATGGGAGATGTGCGAACATGGAATACTGGCCTGTCAAAAGAAGGAAAAACACAAGAGATCCAAATAGCCTCCCTAAGAATGAAATATGTAGCAAAATTATTGGTGAGCAACTACAACAAGAAGAAGGAATATGTCGTTAAGGAAGTTGAGAAGTTTCAATCAATGGATGAAGGCATCCGAAAAAAGTTAAGAAAACACGCTGACGATACAAAGGCTGAGAGACTTCGAATCTGATTGATTAATGTTCTTTTATACTTTTCGCATGTGGAGGGTTTTAAGGACTTGCTTTTGGTATCGAAGTTTCTAGTTTGTTTAAACATTATGCTATTGGCTAATTCAACGTTATGAAATGTATATGAGGTTTTGATGAACATATTTTGCCAACGCATTGTCATATGAATGCTAACCATATAGATTCAGAATMTTGAATAACATATTCAAATAAGCACTTTGTTCAACTACACAAAAAGTGGAAAATGTTATGTGGAACTTGATTCATACTGACTATATAATTCAAACCATATCCATCCAAAAATACATGATTATTACATATTCACAATATGTTATTGTAGAATTACTAATACATTCTGCCCAACCCATGTTCATCAGAAYSTTTTCTAATGAACCCATCTTCATTACCACAATTTGATGAACCCATATTATTGGAGCATCATTACCAAAACTTGTGGTGAATCCAGATTCACAGTCTATTATTGAAGCATCATTACCATAATTTGATGAACCCATATTAGTCAGATCCGTATGTACCCACATAAAATTTTCAAACTATACAAAAGGGTAAAATGAATTCATACCCAACTAGATCAAAAGTTTCTTGATGCATGTATAAATAATGAAAACACATAATGATCAATATTCGGTGAGTTTAACATGCGGTGATACCAGATTGACAATACGAAAAATATGAACCCATTCTCATGAGAATCATATGTACCAACTTSGCTTTTTGCACATACTTCAACCACTAAAATGAAAGCATATTCAAATTTATTAAAAATTTGATATTCACTAAATATTTAATGAAACCATTTTATAAAATGTAGTATATTTAACTAAAACACAATAGTATAATCCTATAATGTGTTGAACCCTGTAATATCACCAAGAA
>NC_037530.1:25290752-25296186 GCF_001531365.2 Cynara cardunculus var. scolymus
ATTTCTTATGATTATCAATTGCAACAAACGGAACAAATATCATGGCATGCCTATTAAAAGTAAACATTATAAATTAATACAAGCTATAACATGTAATGTAGATAACACAAATGAAATAGATTCGTATAAATTGTAACTTACTTATTCGTCCTAAAGGTTGCATCAAATGATATTGCATCACCAAATTCCCTATAATTCGAACCCGCAGTTTCTCAGCCCAAAAAATCGCTAACAACTCTTTATCATCACACTTGTACTCGAAAAAAAACTCGGGACACACCTTCCACCTATTAGACATCACATTTAACAACATTTGTGCGTCTTTATTACCAACAAAATGAGCCATATCGCGTTTGAAGTTTTGATGATCCCTTACGGTGCCACCAGAGCAATCTACACCACCCGTAATTGCTTTCCTAAATCTATGGATTTTGTGACACCAACCTTCGAACTAGAACCATGAAATACATTTTTGTGATCAGCGTAGTGTAGTTGCCTTTTAGAACGTGAGAACCTCATATCCTTCTTATTAAAAAGCATGTGATTGTGTTGCTCAAAAAATTTATAAACTTCATACTGCCTCCGTTCTTTAACAAAATGAACCTTCAAACATGCTCCACAATCGGAACGCTTTACATTTGAATTACGGATCATGCGATCACCAGGAAGAACATCTAAGGAATCAAAATACTTACTTGGTGGCCTTCCTTCCTTACTACACATATAAAATCAAGACTTGATACGACCCTTCGTATTTATCTTCTTGTTGGATAAACGTACATCAAACCCAGCTTCATTAGCATACTTCCGGTACATTTTTTCAACCGATTCTACGGTCTCAAATACATCACCCACCTTCGGCTTATATTCTGCGTCTACATTGGGACACCAAAATTTCGACCCATCGTTCGTTTCCCCCATAGCA
The DNA here is from genome assembly GCF_001531365.2 of Cynara cardunculus var. scolymus. NCBI lineage: Eukaryota > Viridiplantae > Streptophyta > Magnoliopsida > Asterales > Asteraceae > Cynara > Cynara cardunculus. The sequence continues at coordinate 25,291,678 of NC_037530.1, forward strand.
TCAGATTGATAATCTACAAAAATCAAACAAATTGTAGCTTTTTCATTTACTAACTTACTGTTGGTCCATAACAGTAACGAATTTGTATACGTTTCATCTTTCCATCTACAGTTATGAATTCTGAATCACCATATAAAAACATGTTGTTATAATGCATTACAATAGAGCTTCATTAAGAACATGCTACTTTGCATTTGGGTTCCTTAACAGCAACTGTTAATGAACAACCTTGGTAATTAACAACATTGTTTAGGGGTCTAATATTTTAGCTTAATTAGTCCCTTATGGTATTCATCATAACTATTTGAGGCTTTTTAATTGTGTCCAATAGAATATCTATTGAGAAACTTCAATGTGAATGAACAATCTTGCTCCTTGGCTACTGTGTCTTTAACTATCAAAAAGGCCCTTGGCTACTGTCTTGATCATGAAAAACAGATTTTGGTCCCTGTGATGCTACGTGGTACCTAAGGTTCAAATTAGAAACCTGGTACATGTCATTAAGGGAATCTGTGGTTATTGTGTGAATCACAATCATGATTTTAGGTCCATATGAAGCATTATTTATCCTTAACACCATGGTTTCTTCCTAGAACAACAACAAGCAGATTTGATTTGATTACCTTGATTATGCTGGTTATATTTTAAGACTTGATCATTGGTTTCATTTGACTCTGTTGTGTTTTGTCCTATGTGTTTGTCTTGAAATTATGTTGCCTTCAAAACTATGTATTTCTCTTTAGTGTTTTGCTTACCTATGTGTACAAATGTCAAGAAAAATTTGGGTTTGATTCCATGTATTTCCCAACTGATTTTGATCAAACAGCAGCCAGCAAAGCTAAATTTTGCATTTGGGTTCATTAAGAGCATCATGAAACCAGCAGCACCAGGTAATTACATCATGTATAACAAAACAGCACCAGGTAATTACATCTTTTTTTACCAGGTAATTTCATCAACTTTTTTGAACGAAGAATCTGGTTTCATATAATTAAAACCAGATGCATTTTATACCAGCAGCACAAGGTAATTACATCATGTATAACAAAGCAGCACCAGGTAATTACATCATCTTTTTTTACCAGGTAATTACATCATCTTTTTAGCTTGTTCGTTATATTCAAACCATATGCATATTAGCTGCTTCATAGAATTAAAACCAGATGCATTGTAGCTTGTTCATTGTACCTACTAATATGTATAATTTCTAATGAAAGCATTTTTTAGGTTCATTAACATATAACAATGAAAGCAAATCAATACCTTCAGCTTCATTGCTCAAAGATGCAATGTCATCATCGACGAAATCTACAAAAACTCCGTCGTTATGCTCACTTAATGTTTCGTTTCCATCGTTACAGCCATCTTCATTCCTCATTGAATAATGGCATTGATCTTCTATTGTTTCGTTAATAACTGTGTTTGCATTTTCACCACCTTCATCAAAACCTTGGCCGTCGTTCGAAGAATCGAAAACATTGCTTTCTTGAATGATATCCTTACTGAAAGTCTCGTTGAATGGCATATAATCCATAATATTAATACTGGGTTCTATAGAGATATTGAAGAAACAAGAACATTCACCAATTCCAATCTCATGAAATTTAAGTTATGAATAATCAAATGCATCATACATCAACGATTCCAGCAATATTATTCAAAGATTAGGTGCAATATAATTTCTTTAATTACTTATTCAATTTCCATAAGTTATGAATCTATCACCAAAAATAGAATATCATTTATTTATTTTTTAAAATATTTATAATAATGTGGATATAGTAAATGACATATTTAACCTTTTCAATTAATTAATAATTAAAAAAAAAGGAAATTCATTGATTGGTTGGAAATGGATTGTATTGGTTGTAAGAATGGAGTGGGTTGCATTTGAAATATACCATATATATATATATATATAAAAAGGAAATTCATTGATTGGTTGGAAATGGATTGTATTGGTTGTAAGAATGGAGTGGGTTGCATTTGAAATATACCATATATATATATATATATATATATATATATATAGGCGGTGAGTGATTTAATATTATAAAACTTATTTGGGCGGTGGCTTTAATATTTTAAAACCAAACATTTCTTAACCATGAAGGTCATGTTTCACCTATTTAAATAATAATTTCACATAAACATATTATCACATATGCACCCATACATATTTTATCATTTTCTTATATGTATGCATAGCATCACATTTTCGCACATATGTACACAGTCCATGCATTTATTTAAAAAACATGCATGTTATCACATATTTCACATAATAACCACATAAAGTTATTTCAACCAATGTTGTCTGAAAATCAGGTCATCACACTTACAACCAAAATTTTAACCATTGATTTCATTATCGATGGTTACAATCTATGCGGGCATTATTTTCGATAAAAAATAAAAAGTAAAAAGATAAATAACTGTTTATCATAAATTCAACCGTTAAGATAGGGCTGCAGAAGTTGTAAGATTTATATGAGTTGCAAATTAAATTTGTGTGTGTGTGTGTGTGTATATATATATAAGTTCAATTACAAAGTCATTTTTCATTGTAAACGTGAGGACTGATCTCGGTCCTCCATTTTATTTAATCCAACAACTCACATTAAATATAGTTTTTAATTAAGATAATTAGGCGTAAAAAAGGCATTTAATTTCAATCTATGCCTACCTTTTTTGACTTTTATTTTATTTTTTATTTAATTTTTTTTTACCTTCTTAAAAGTTTAAAATAAATTATCTTAAAAATTACTAATATCTTAATCAAACAAATTACATCCATCTCGATATAGTTTTTTTTCTTTTCGTTTTAACCGTTTTTACTTGAAATGGTATATATGTGTTATATTTATTATGAATATTTATGTACGTTCAAGTGAATACAACAGCTCGACACTGTAAATCCGTAACTCGACATCACTTTCTTCAACATCGTAAAACACAACATTCTTTATCATTGTAACCCAACACCCATCATGACTGATCGAGAACCCATCGAGACCGAGCGAGAACCTATCGAGACTGATCAAAAACCGATCCAGAACGGTCGAGAATCCATTCCTTGACTTGGTATGTGTTTATATGTGTTAAACCATAACCTACCACATTCATTTTCCATCGTTAATCTATCAATTGATTTATTATTTGTTTGTGTGTAAAACCATAGACTATCACTTTCATCTTTTATCGAGAAGGATCGGGAAACTATCAATACCAATCAAGAACACATCGAGATCGATCGGCAACCCATTGGGACCTATCAACCAATCGAGGCTAATCAAGAGCCCTTCCACCGACTTGGTGTGTGTTTACTTGTGTAAAACCATAACCTACCACTTTTAACTTTTATCGAGATGGATCGAGAAATCTATCGAGACGAATCGGAAACTCATCTAGATCAATCGAGAACCCATAATAAAACCGAAAGTAAAACTAAAGTATGTAGAGTTTAAAATGTAGTATATTCAAGATGAATAATATGTATATGCATGATGAATATTGTGGTGAAAACTAATATTTATGATAAATATCATATTAATATAAATATTAGAGAGTTATTGTATACACATGATCATACATATATATATTCATGATGAATAATATGTATATTCATGATGTATGTTACAGTGAAAATGTATATTTATGACGAATATCATATTGATCTATGAATGTTGAAAAGTTGTTATACACACGTGAACATATATAAATATTCATGATGAATAGTATGCATCATATTGATGTATGAATACTAAAGAGTTATTATGTATGTATATATATATAATGAATCTTACAAAGAAAACGTATAGTCAAGATGAATATTATTTATATTCATAATGAATGTATGTATATTTATGATGAATGTTATAGTGAAGTTTGAATACTGAAGATTTGTTGATTACACGTGAAAATACATAACTATTTATGATGAATGTTATAGTAAGTTGTATATTCATAATGAGTATCATACTGATGTATGAATGTTAAAGAGTTACTGTAAAAATATGAACGTTCATAAATATTCATAATAAATACTACACAGATATACTATTTGACATAAAAAAAAATGTTAAAAACATAATAATAAAAAACTATATCGAGATAGATATCAAATAGAAGAGAATGAAATGTTCGATCTGTTTATGTAATTTGTTTGATTAAAATATTAATTATTTTTAAGATAATTTAGTTTAAAATTAAGGGGATAAAAAGTTTTTTAATTAAAAATGAAAATAAAAAGTCAACATGGTAGACGTAAATCCTAACTTCAATTTTTGCCTCTAATCACTTCTTAATCGACTTTTTTATGTTTAACCATTAGTTCAGATTTGTCCTCATATTCACAATGAAAAATGAGTTTCATTTGAACCCACCCATATATATATAAGAGAGGAGTTTTTTATAAATACCTAATATGCCCTCTAATTATAATTTTAACTCAAACTACAATAATTATTAATTTCCTAATTTATCCGTTGATTTGTGGTTGAGATTGGA
>NC_037530.1:25296612-25303485 GCF_001531365.2 Cynara cardunculus var. scolymus
GAGAAGAGTTTTTTAAAAATACCTAAAATGCCCTCTAATTATAGTTTTAACTCAAACTACCATAATTATTAATTTCCTAATTTATCCGTTGATTTCTGGTTGAGATTGGATCTCACAGTTACCACAAACTAATCAGTTCTCCCTTGAATGGGCCCCTATATATATATATATATATATGATTAAATTACGGATGTGGTCCTTGTGGTTTACACTTTCTACCCATAGTGGTCCCAAAATTAATATTAATATAAATATAGAACTCATGATTTACATTTCCGCATGCATTGAGTCCCTCTCACTGAAGTCGTCCTTATATCATCTATTAAGTACAGCATGTACCCCTCATGTGAAGGGCAATTTTATCCTTCTATCATTTTTCTTAATTTTGTGTATTTTTTTCCTTTTGCATATGAAGGGTTCAAGAATGTTGTGAACAATATCATCAATATGAATATCAAGAACTCTAAATTTTGAAAAACATCAATGAGCATTCCATAATAATTTTTCTCAAATTCTTTTAATAGCCTTTTATCTAAATCAAAAACCTATACCATATTCAAAGAACAAACTCTAAATCATACTCAAGAAAAACAACCCTCAAAACCCAGGTTTAAACCAAAAACAATTTCGAGACTCAGGTTTGAAATAAAAAAGTCAGGTTAAAATTGGGAACAAAATCGAAAAACCAGATTCAAAACTAGAACCGAAATTGAAACCAGATTCAAAACTAGAATCAAAATTGAAACCAAGATTCACAGCTAAAATTGAAATCAAAACTCAGACTGAAAAATAGAACCAAAATTGAAACAAGATTTAAACCCGAAATCTAAACTCATATTAAATGCATGTAGGCATCAATGGTTTCTTGACTAATTTTGGTTGGTGTTTTTTTCTTTTTACTATGAAAAGGAAAATAAACAAATAAACAAATAGGATAAAGATATAATTAAGGTGCAAAAGACTAAAATACCCCCTTATTTAACCGGGTTAATGGATTTTTTATTTCGTTAGTCGCAGGGACTCAAGACGTGTGAAAATGTACACATGCGAAAATGTAAACCGTTAGTCCTATATTTGCATTTATTTTTAATTAGGGACCATAGTGGGTAGAAAGTATAAACCATAGGAATCAAATATGTAATTTAATCTATATATAGAGTAAAGTTCACTTTTGGTCCCTAACATTTGTCATTTTCAACAAATATTATCCGTAAACTTCAAAACTCGGATCTAGTCCCTGATGTTTGTCAATTCCCAACAGATTTCGTCCCTTAGTCTAACAGCCTTTAAACTTTTCCCTTAAGTTCAATTAAATGAATGGTAGTTTGGTCATTTTTGTTGGTCCTTAATTGTGATGACTTACAAAGAAATGTTTGTAGAAGGGGAGATGAGTACAAACACAACAGATTTTCACTTTCTAATTTTTTCTCTATAACTTGTATAAAAATAAAGAATTACAGATTTATTGCTAAAGTTAGAAAGGCAAGACTTGTGATCCTAAGAATCTGACTGTGAAAAATTTACTAACTGAAAGAGATGGAGGGAGAAGGGTTCTCTTTCAGATCCGATGAACAAAAGATGTTCTTCAAAGGATGATGTCAAATTTACTTCTAAAACAATCTCAAGGACGATTTTATCAAAACGGGTGAATTGCAATGAATGCTAAGGGTGACCTTTTATAACCATAATTGCATTTAATGCTATATGTCCAACTTTTCTACGTGTCTTGGGAAATTATGAGAAATTCCTTTGCTCTCAAAGAAGTTATCCACAGTATTATTTTTTAATTCAGTACCATGATCACTCCTTATTTAGCAAACAATTTGGCTATTTAGTTCTTCCATTTTCCTTACAAAGGAAACAATTTCTCCAAGTGTGTCACTCTTGGATCTGAGAAAGATAACCGAAGAATACCTAGATAACTCTCCCACAGTAACGAAGGTGTACTTCTTTCTAGGATGGATTGTATATTGACAGGGCCAAATAAATCCTTGTGAAGTAGATGAAAAGAAGTACTCACTGAAGAGACTAGCTTCGATTTGAAACTAGATTTGGTTTGATTTCCTTTCTCGCATGCTGAGCAAAGAGATTCCTTTGCGTAGGAGTACTGAGAAAGTCTTGTAACTTGTTTCTTTCTTGATAAATAGTTCAGTGTCTTGAAATTTAAATGAGTGAGCCTCTTGTTTCATAACCAGTTGACATTTGAAGAAGCTTTAGAAAGCAAACGAAATATTTTCGGTGAGAGAGGAATCCATGTTGACAACATAGACATTTTCTATATGAGCACCGGTGAAGTCAAGTTTTTCATCCTTGTAACTGATTGTACAACTTTTCTTTGAGAAGTTCACCGAGAAATCTTTATCACAAAGTTGACTAATGTTGAGTAAGTTGTGCTTCAATCCTTCGACATAGGCTACTAAACTGAAAATAGTTGCTCCTTAAGTCAGTACACCAAATCCTCTGGTGTATCCATTTTTATATTACCACTAAAGGTCACTGAAAGACCTTTTTCTTCCTTATACTCAATGAGAAGCGACTTACTTCCGATCATATGCATGGAGGATCCACTGTCTAGATACCGTATTCCTTTTAAGTCTTACAGTTGTAACCAAGATTAATTTCGCTTTGATACCCATTTTTCAATGGGTCCAACGGGGTTAGTGGCATGTAGGTTTGACTTCCTTCACTTGTGCTGATTTTTTAGCTTTGGTGGATTTCTTCACCTTAGCTGATTTTTTTAGCTTTGATGGCATTAGAACACTTGTTGGCAATATGAGAGGTTTCTTCACAGTAATAACACTTCCTATAGTCGAAAGAAGCGTCAGGACCAAAGGCATAGGAGTTAGAATATTTATGATGAGCAAGACTAGCATCAAGAATGCATTTCTCCATTGATTTGTGAGAAATATTAGGTTTCTCAAATTTCTTTTAATTGAGGTCTACTTTTATCTTTGGGTTTGATCTCTGATTGGAGAAAAAGGTTTTCTTACCAAAAGTTGAAGGTTGATCAGTTGAGGATTTAGAATAGGGTTTCTTCAGCTTTGGTGCCATTTTGGTCTTGGGAGATATGTTAGAAATAGATTTACATTTTTCTAAACATTTTGAACTCTTATACTTTTCTCAGTGATGGGGTTTAGATTCAGAAGTGGAAGCTCACTGAGTAGAAGAGGTGTCAGGTGTAGAGGACACAAACATTCCAAATTTGAGCATGGAACGATCTCTGCTAGGATTATCCTTCTCAGAATTAGATCCTAGACAACTCTTAACTGAGCTGGTATCTGAGAATTGATGATCTTATTTACCTTAATTGAGGCTTTACACCATCCTTTAACCGTAGCTTTCTCAGTTTTTAGTTCTTGTTCACGCTTAATGCTGACTATTTGATTTACAATGAGTTGATCTCTAAGATTGTTATCAATTTTAGTTAACTCCTTGACTTTTATATGGCATTTTTCTAGCTGTTCATTTAAATCAGCATTAAGTTTTTCATCTTCAGTTTTGCCGTTCAAAGTGTTATAGAGATCAACAGTCAATAAATCAAGAGCTGAAGGTCTATCAACATCAGTTAAAGAGGGATCATAAGATTGGTACTTGATCAACAGTCAACTCGATTGGCCTTTTGTGACGATCTGCATAAGACTTTTGACGATCTTGGGCAGCTTTCATTCTTTCGCGAATAATCTGAATCTTGTCATGAATGATCTGAATGAGTTCGGGACCAACTAAAACTTTATCTCCCGTCTCTTGCCAACACAAGGGTGTACGACACTTACGTCCGTATAAAGCTTCATAGGGAGCCATTCCAATTGTCGAGTGACAGCTATTGTTGTAAGAAAACTCAACCAAGGGTAGGTGAGTATCCCAGCTACCACCAAATTCTAAGACACATGCGCGTAGCATATCCTCGAGARTHTGAAYGGTTCGTTCTGATTGACCATCGGTCTGAGGATGATAGGCCGTACTAAAYGCATGACGTGTTCCCAACTCTCGTTGAAATCTAGTCCAAATATTAGAAGTGAATCGAGAGTCGCGATCAGAGATAATCTTCACTGGTACATCGTGTCGCGAGACAACTTCATCAATGTACAACCGCGTCCATCGATCCATAAAGTAAGACTCTCAGATAGGTAAGAACAATGCAGATTTGGTCAATCGATCAACTATAACCCAAATACTATCGTGTTGTAGTTGGGTCTTCGGTAGTTTAGTAACCAGATCCATCGTTAACTCCTCCCATTTTCATAAGAGGCTGTAAACTACCATACGGTTTTTGGTGTTCAGCCTTTACTTGCAAGCATGTGGTACATTTCTCGACATAACGTCCAATATCAGTCTTCATCCCAGGCCACCAGTAATCTAAACAAAGATCTTGGTACATTTTGGTACTACCTGGGTGTATCGACAATCGCGACTTATGTGTTTCCTCTAAAACAACATCTCGCATGCCGCCAAGTTTGGGGACCCAGATTCGGGTCTTAAAGACCTTCAAACCACGTCCATATTCAGAGAGAGAATCAATGTATCCTACCAATCGTTCTACTTTGACATTCTCAGGCGTCAAAGCCTCAATCTTCCATTTCCGAATATCATCAAATAGATTATATTTAATCGACGTGTGAGTGATAGAGTAGCATAAAAGTCCAGAACGCGTCTTCCTACTCAGAGCATCTGCCACTACATTGGCTTTACTCGGATGATATAGTATCTCACAGTCRTAATCTTTGATGAGTTCCATAACACATTGTTGACGCATGTTCAAGGTCTGTTGATCAAATAAATACTTTAAGCTCTTGTGGTCADTATAAAGTTGACACTTCGTACCATAGAGATAGTGTCGCCAAAGCCTCAAAGCAAATACCACCGCTGCTAATTCAAGGTCATGAGTAGGGTAGTTCTTCTCATAATCTTTCAATTGGTGAGAAGCATATGCAATCACCTTGCCTCGCTGCATCAAGACACATCCAAGACCAAGTCGAGATGCGTCACTATATATACTATAAAGTCTTCATTAACCTCAGGTAGAGCAAGTATAGGCGTGTGTCTAAGACATTCCTTTAAAGTTTGAAATGCTTGATCTTGGGCCTCATTTCATTCAAATTTAGCATCTTTACGAGTCAAAGAGGTTAATGGTACTGCGATCTTAGAGAAGTCCTTGATAAATCGTCGATAGTACCCTGCCAGACCCAGAAAACTCCGGACTTCAGAAGTGTTCTTTGGTTGCTCCCGTTCTTGAATTGCTTCGATCTTGGCTGGGTCTACAGAATACTGTCTCCGAATATGGTATGCCCCAAGAATTGTACCTGGCGAAGCCAGAATTCACATTTCGAGAATTTTGCATAGAGTCGTTCTTTTCTCAACAATTCTAACATTTGACGTAAGTGTGTAGCGTGTTTGTTTTCAGACTTTGAGTAAACCAAAATATCATCGATGAATACGATCACAGACTTGTGGAGCATAGGATAGCATACTCGATTCATTAAGTCCATAAAYGYTGCAGGTGCGTTTGTAAGTCCGAATGGCATTACGAGGAATTCGTAATGCCCATAACGGGTCCGAAAAGCAGTCTTGGGTACATCGTCCTCCCGTACCTTGAGTTGGTGATAGCCAGATCGTAAGTCAATTTTAGAAAAATATCTCGCTCATTGCAACTGATCAAAAAGATCGTCAATTTGCGGTAATGGATATTTGTTCTTTATAGTTACCTTGTTAAGCTCACGGTAATATATACACATTCGGAAAGTTCCGTCTTTCTTCTTAACGAACAGGACTGGAGCACCCCAAGGAGATGTGCTTGGTCGGATAAAATCCTTGTCCAACAATTCCTGCAGTTGTTTCATCATTTCTTTCTTTTCCGCAGGTACAAGACGATACGGTGTCTTTGCTATCGGAGCTGTACTCGGTATCAAATCTATACGAAATTCTACTTGACGATCGGGTGGCAATCTAGGCAGATCATCCGAAAATACATCYGGATATTCACAAACAATCGGAACGTCCTTCACCGTCTTCTTCAATTCCTTCGCCGCATCCATAACATAGGCTAGAAAAATTGAGCAACCCTTGTTTAGATAACGACGAGCTTTTAGCATAAAGATTACCTTTATGTCGATCACACGTCGCTCCCCGTAAATGTATAGGTAATTCCCCTCGCTAATTGGAATCCGAATCATTCGTTGTGAACATATGATKTTGGCTTGATTCTTTGCCAACCAATCCATACCAATAACAACATCGAATCCATGTATATCCGTTGAAATGAGATCAATAAGAAATTCATAGTCATCTAAAAGCAATGTACACTCTCTAAATACTTTATCAGCAACTAATGGTACTCCGCTCGCAGTGTCAATAGTGAAAGGTTTTTCAAGCATAGTAGGCACGGATTCAATATAGCGAACATAATCATTTGACACAAAAGAATTTGTYRCACCAGAATCAAATAAAATACGAGCAGGCCAAGAATTAACAAGAAATATACCCGTAGCAACGTCGGGATTGTTCATGGCTTCCTTCGCGGTAATTTGAAATGCCCTGGCCTGAGGTTTCGGAACCTCCTACTTTTTTGGTCGAAGCCCCCGTTCTATGTATCGGTTGTTGTCTTGGTTGTTGTACCGACCCCTTACTTTCCTCCAGTATATTCTTTGTACATTCTCGCATATGATGACCTAACACACCGCAATTATAACATGCCTTTTCTCTTTGAGGGCACTGAGTTCGTATGTGCCCAGCTTCACCACAACAGAAGCATCGTATATAAGTTTGATCACCACTACATCGTCCCTGGTGATTCTTGCCACATCGGTTGCAGTTCCGTGGCATATTTGACTGCATTGTATAAGCCTGTGAGGTAGTATGTGGTGTATTATGCGATTG
>NC_037530.1:25304710-25334047 GCF_001531365.2 Cynara cardunculus var. scolymus
GATGAAGGTCCAGAGGCCATGAAGGACCAGAGGCCATGAATTGATCCAGAGGCGATGAAAATGGACCAGAGGCGATGAATTGGTCTAGAGGCGATGAAAATGGACCAACACTTTGAAACACACAGATTTGGGCATAACATTAATTAACCTCAAAATATGGGATATTAATTTCTAAAAAAACTTCGAAATATCCATTCTATTTTAGTGATAAAACCACCCGAAACATAATTCCAAACCGCATATAACGGAGTTTTTACTTACAACCCGAATTATGTAGCAAAAGAATACCGGACAAGACTATATATAAGCTACACATACTACAACTATGAGATACGGTAAAAAGCTACTATTTACCCAAAAGCAAGATCGTAATCTTCAAGTTCTCTGATAAATCTTCAAGTCAAACAACGGGTTCTTTCTTCTTATCCGACTTTTTTCCTGAGAGAGGTTGCCACTTAAATGGTAAGCCAACGCTTAGTGAGTTAAATAGTTAAGTATTACATATCAATATCGCACATGTTTATAAACATACATAATAAACTTTTATCAATAAAAGAGTTCAAGACATCATCCAGATGCAAACTGAGACTTACAAGAAACCGAGTGAACAATTACATACCGATCATAGGATTCCATATTCAAATCACCATAATATACCATACCATTGATGCTCAATACAACAAGGAGACAGGATCAACAACCAAATATACTCAACAACGTTAGAATACCAATAAATATCAAGAACGAAGAGATCGAATCGGTAAACATAACGAGGACAGTGCATCACCCCGTCCTTCACCTCCCGGGCTCATGCCAAAGTCCGAGTCAGAATCATACAATACGGGAAACCTTGCACTGCCCGCCTTCCTCTACCGGGTATGTGCCAAGGTTCCCTACTCATTGCTCTTTCTCTTCTTCGAGCAATGAGTATTCACAACCGCAGAAAGTCTCACCCGTCCAACCTGGGATCTTGACTTCACCATAAACTTCCGGCATACCACACAAAGTAGTACCCGTACTATGGCGTACAATTCAAGGAACAAAACAACGAGTCCGAATCTAGAAAGCAAACTGATGTACTGAGATAGTAATAAGGAATCGACTCAAGAGACGAAATCAAAGACAAATCAAGATCGTGTGACTCCATTCAAGACCAAAAACATTCATATGAAWATATATATGTTCAAATCAATATGTAACAATTAACTATATAACTCACCGGGCAACCGTATAATACCGAAAAGCTCCAAAATGAGCTCACAAAGAAAGTCCAAGCTACCACACTTAGATTGCTTCCAAAACATCAAAATATGTCATAATTACCCCCTGGAGTAAATGTACAAAATCTCATAAGCAACCAATACAAGAAACTCATGATATACATATATCCTATTTAAACACTTTACCTAAATTTCTATGTACAACTGCTGCATGCAGAACTGTTTTGCCCATTTTAAACTCGAATTCATGCCTTGATCATAAAATAAAGAAATAAACTAGACTCAATTATCTAACTAAAGAAATTGGCCTCACCTCATTTGGATTTTTCTACGATTTTATATAGATTATCAAAGTCTGCACACTTTTAAGCTTTCTTAAGTCGAAATTCTCATTTTCAAACATTTTTCTCAAACCATTTTGATCCCAAATTATTCCAACTTCTGAATCTCAACTTAATATAACATATTTGACATAAACAACCAAAATCCAACCTTTATTTTATCATTTATATTATCTCCCAAATCATTGACTTAATCAAGTCAAAGTTCATATGATGAACTTGCATAAATCTTGATAATCTCTTGAATCTAATAATCATTTCAAGCCATAAACAATTAAAATGCACTCATTTTATACACTTAAGATCAAACCCATATGAAACCCTAACTCTATCTCAACATGCAATCCATATAACAAGAATGTCAACCAAGAACAAGTGCAAATAATGGATTATACCTTACTTGATGATCAAATCCTTCAATGATCTTGTTGTTCCTCTTTAATTGAGTTGAATCAAGTTTATGTGTGTGAAAATCGCACCTCTAGTGTTTGTGTGAGTTCTGGACTCAAATGACAAGAAAAATGGGCCAAAAATCCAATTTATAATGCTAAAACTCGAGTTGGGCCGGGTTGGCCCGGCTAGGTACCCATTTTGACCAACAACACTTAAATTATTCATAACTTTTCGCTCGGACCTCCGTTTTCTATGAGGTTTTCGCCTACACGTTCATAAAGAGATAATCTATAACATCCAACAACAATATTCCAGAAAAGATCTCCCATGAAAATCAGTTTTACGTATCTATTTGACGTGATATTTTCCAAATCCTCTAATATATTCTTAAGAAATATAATTCTAAAACTTCAGACACTTCATCCCAAAATACACCTCTCCTGATTATGTCATTCTTATCCTAGAACACACCTCTCCTGATTATGTCACCCTTATCCCAAAATACACATCTTCTAATTATGCCACCCTTATTCCAACCAGTTGGTAATAACATATCAAATCCCAAACTCATACTAAAAATTGCATATAATTAATTTAAAACATCCCACATATGAAAACAGGAAACCATTCGGTTTCTTCACCAAAAGCAAATCAAGTAATGTTTTTAAAATAAAACTCACCTTGTAAACACAATTAGATGAAAGCTTTAAATAGCAACGAAAATCAGATAGTAATCACGAAAGCAGTTTCTTCTTCTTCTTTGCTTTCTGTTTGTTTCGAATCCCAGAAAACAAACCACACCTACTTTTCTTCTTATTCTTTCCAATAATAGAATAAGAGAAATTAAAATTCACACATATATAAATATTTAAAAGGATGAGGCAGTGAGAAGTTTGAGATATTTTAAGCATATTTTCAAAACACACTCCACAACTTATTTCCACTAATAAAAATCCACCCATACGTTTAAATCAAATAAATCTGGTTATCACATTTTGGTGTGTCAACGATAACCAGAGGTTGGTTCTTTAAGTTGCTCTTTCTTGCAAATCTTCTAAATGTATTAGTTAAAGGAGTCAGCGATTTGTCAAACTCCGGAATATCAACTCTATTAAGTCCTCAGAGTTAGAAGGATCTAACTCAGTGATAGTGAGAGTAGATATATTATTTGAGGGAATAGTCTCGGAAGAGATCAAAGTCATAGGTGTTGTTAATCCTCTCTCTCATTGATTTGATGATAATCTCTTTTACCTTTCGAAGTATTATGTTTCTATCTTTTCAGTTCCAGCAATCATCACTGAGTCTGTTCAGTGATCGTTGAAGCTTGTATTGTATTCTTACAGCGACATAGATACTTCATGAAGACAAAACTCACACCCAAGAACATTCAGTGAATGTCGAAGAATGAAACTGAAGAATAGTGACTGGTGCGTTCGTGATCTGAAGCGGTATTCAGTTATTATAACCTGGTCAACATACGTATGAAGACTGCACAAGCCGCAGTGAGTGCTAAAGAAACCTTTAGCGTTATTCTAGCATTCAGCGATCAAATGAAGTTTGCCATGCATGATTGTTTTTGTCTTGTCCTTTCACACACAAAGGACAAACCCATACTCTTTGAAGAGTATAGTACTGCACTGAGCTGACTAGTCGACTCTAGTGCCCACCAACTCCATGAAAGGATGTCTGATCATGAATAGACAATGGTACTATTCACTATTTCAAAGGACAAACTTTCCTCTAAAAGATTGACGCGTATTCTAACCCTTCTGAATTGCATTTAATGCAATGGGTATAAATAGTTGAGTGCTCTTTTTATGCACTACAACACTACTACAACATAACACATACGCTTATCTTCAAGCAAGTTAGAATTTCTATCTAATTGTAAAGTTCTTACTCAAGAAGAACACCTTTTTGTCTTTATCTTATTTGGCAAATTTCTTATATTTGCTAAGTGTATTTGTGTGTAATTCTAGATTGTTTTAGATAGGTTATATTTACCTTTTCTATTTCTGCAAACAATCTGTAAAAATCTGTATTGACCTTCTATATCAATATATATATAATATATATATATATTTAAAAGTGAAAGTTTATATGTTTTTATTTATCCCCCCCTTCTACAAACTGTTCGCCTCTAAACTCTTGTGGATCCGGCTGGGACCAACAAGTGGTATCAGAGCAATGTTTTCTTCTCGTCTTGTTTAGTTGTTTATCTATATTTTATTATCTCTTCTTTCTCTAGATAATTTACTGCTTTACAAATGGCTATACAAAACACCAACACAAACTTTCACAACAATGGCACTCTTGCCAAACCTCCCTGATTTATAAGAGACAACTTCAGTCTCTGGAAAATCGGATGTCTCTCTTCTTAGAGGGTGTGGATCCTGAGATTCCACACTATATAGAGAATGGACCTTATGTTCCATACGCTATATCTCTGGCTGTTCCTGAAAAAGCTACGACTGCCGCGATTCTTGAACGGCAGATTCCAAAGATCCCTCATCAATAGAGTGATGAAGACAAGAAGAAAATGGCTATAGCCATGTCTCTTTCTGAAGAGGTTTATCATTCTGTTACGAAGCTTAGAACCTTGAAATCCATGTGGGACACTCTTTGTGTTCAATATGAAGTTACTTCTTGAGTACAAGAGTCGAGGAAAATTAATCTAGTAAGACAATACGAAAGCTTTCTCTGTGGAAAGAATGAAACATTGTTTGAAGTACATCAACTATTTAATTGTCTTTTTATAGACTTGAGAACTGTTGGAAGGGAATATTCCAATTCGGAAACTTTGACGAAGTTTCTGGAATGTTTGCAAGAATCTTGGGATACATATTCTATATGTCTCAAATTGTCCAATGATATGTCCTCCCTCTCTTTAAGTTCTCTTTGTGGGATACTGCTTAATCATGAGCAGTCTCATCAACTGAAGAGGAATCTCATCAAATATTCCTCTTCAGTTGACGAGACTGCTCATGATTAAGCAATATCCCAAAGATTCCAGAGAAATGAAAAGTTATCCTTTAGCTTTGATCTCTGAAGACTCTTCAGCTGATCTCCCATCTTCTTATATTCCTCTTGCTTCTTCTATTTCTTTGATGGAGTTAGATCCCACTAACTATGAGGACTTGTCAAATTCTGACCTTGCAGAATTTGATGAGTCACTGGCCCTTCTAATCAATTCATTTTGAAGGTTCGCCAGAGAAATCAACTTCCGCAGATCTCCTTCACTGACCATCTCAAACAAGCCAAAGTCAAATTCTATTGATAAGGCTTCAGCGATCTGTTACAACTGTCAACGCAAAGGTCACTTTATGAGTGAACACAAGTTATAGAAGACTGTGATGCCATCTTCAAAAACCTCATCCTCCTTTAGGCCTAAAGGCGATAAATATCTGAAGCTGAAGGAGAAGTATAAGAAGATGAAAAGTTCAGCGAAAGGGCAAAGGTCTTGTTGTTGAATAACATGACTAGGATGGTTCTTCTGACGAATCATCCTCAGATGAGGAAGACACGACCTATCTCTGTCTAATGGCCAAGGATGTCAAGGAAGAAACTTCTGAGACATAAACCTCTAGTGATCCCTCATCATTCTCTCTTGCTTAGGTATGTTCCTTTAATGAACCCTCTTCTTCATCTTCTTCTATCCCTGATAGCCTATCAGCGTTAGATACGTTGACGGTTGATCTTTACAATGCCCTGAATGGCAATCCAAAGCAGAATTGCTTAATCTTGATCTTCAAGCACAGTTGAAGATTTTTCATTTTAAGAACAAAGAGCTGACCAAAATCGAGGAAGATCTTAAGGATCAGGTCATTGTAAACCAGACCATCACTATCAAGCGTGAACAAGCTATAGTTGAGCGTGAGCAAGCTATTGCTGAACTCAAGGCTGAGAAAGCTACCATTGAAAGATGGTGTAAAGTCTCTGAGATCAGCAAAGCTCAGATTCCTGCCAAGATTAAGGTTGATCTAGGCTTCTCCTATGATCAGGAAGACAATGTCACTGACAGGTCCATGCTGAAGTTTGGCACCTTCGTCTATTATATTCCTTATACTTCTTCCTCTCAGTCTTCTATCACTGAGAGTCATATTGAAGGAACTTCTTTGAGTTCAGGTCGCAAAGACAAAGGTAAATCCATTGTCAAAGCACTTCTTCCCAAGAAGGCTGACAAGTCACATAGCTCTATATCTATTCCTTCGGCTTGTGCACCTTCTTCTTCTTCTTCTAGATCAAGATATCTTATCTTCTTAGAAATCTAAGTCAAAGCTCAAGGTGAATGTTTCACCTAAAGGCTCTAAACCCTCAATTGTTCCTCCTAGAACAAATGAGAAGGGAATCCTTGGAGCTTGTCCTTCTTTTGTTCCTCTAGTACTTCCTGGCCCTAAAGCTGGTTTCAGCTATAGGAAGTGTAGACACTGTGGTGAAACTACACATATTTCCAACAAGTGTCCTTCTGCCACCAAGGCTGGTCCTCCAGCTAAGGGAAAGAATGTAGCTAAGGCTGAGAAATCTACCAAGGTGAAATCTACCACTAAGGTTTGTAAAAACGACTAAAGTGAAGAAACCCACTGAAGCATCTTCTTCAGGCTCAGTGAAGACATCTATTGACTCTAAGTCTTCAGTGTCAGGGGTTGTTGTTCCTAATACCACTAAAGCCTCTTCTTCAGGCTCAGTGAAGACTTTTGCTAACTCTGAGTTTTCTGTTTCAGTGGATATTGCCTCTAACACCGCTGGACCCAAAGAGAAATGGGTACCTAAGCAATCTTAATCTATTATAATGTGTAGGAAGTCAAAGGCATTTGGTATCTCGATAGTGGATGCTCAAGACATATAACTGAAGATAAATCCCTGCTCATCGATTACAAGGATGAAAGAGGCCCTTCTGTAACCTTTGGAGGAAATGGAAAAGGATATACCAAAGGTTTTGGTGTATTAACCAACGATGCAACTACTTTCAAACGTTTTGCATATGTTGAAGGACTGAAGCACAATTTTCTTATCATCAGTCAACTGTGTGATAAAGATTTTACAGTAAAATTTTCTAAGAATTCATGCTACATCTTCGACAAGGATGATAAGGTTGCTCTAACCGGTTCTCGCCTAGAGAATGTATATATCATCAACATAGATTCTCCTCTAATTGAGAACAACTGTTTTCTCTCAAAAGTTCGTCAGACATCAACTGGCTATGGCACAAACGACTTTCTCATCTCAACTTCAAGACACTCAATGAACTGTCTTAAAATGATCTCGCCACTGGTCTTCCTCAACATACCTTTGCAAAGGAATCTCTTTGCTCAACATGTGAGAAAGAAAAACAGACAAGAGCTAGCTTTAAGTCTAAGCAAATATCTTTAGTGACCTCTCCACTTCAGCTATTGCACATGGATCTCTTTGGTTCGGTCAACGTACAATCTATAGATGGAAAGAAATATACACTTGTCATTGTTGATGAGTACTCCAGGTACACTTGGGTCTTCTCTCTTAGATCCAAAAGTGAAACACCTGAAGAATTTATCTCGTTCATCAAAAGGATAGAAGTACTTAACAATATTATAGTACGATCTATCAAAAGTGACCAATGGAACTGAATTCAAAAACAGTACTATGGATAGCTTTTTTGAGGATAAAAAAAATCTCTCACAACTTCTCTTCTATGAGAACTCCACAACAAAATGGGGTCGCTGAAAGAAGAAATCGAACAATCATTRAGGCTGCTCGATCAATGCTCAGAGAATCTCATCTTCCTACTCATTTATGAGCCGAAGGTGTCAATGCTGCTTGTTTCACCTAAAACTGGTCACTGATCGTTAAGAGATTCAAGAAGACAGCTTACGAACTCTTCCATAGAAGAAAGCCTTCTCTCAGCTTTTTCATATATTTGGTTGCATGTGTTTCATTCTCAACAACTGTGACCAACTTGGAAAGTTCGATCCCAAAGCTGATGAATGAATCTTTAACAATCTTTCTTGGATATTCTTCAGTATCCAAAGCCTTCAGAGTATTCAACAAATGTCGACAAACCATAGAAGAAACTAACCATGTCAACTTTGATGAATCTCAATCAGCTAATTCTAAACCCATCAGCAATAATGATGAAGAACTAGAAAACTGGATGTTCTCTCTTGTTGGATAACCTGAAGCTTCCTTCAACAATCAATCCAATGTTGATACTCTAGAAGCTGATGATGATCCATTTATCATTCACATTGCCACTAATAACCGAAGCGAATCTTCTTCAAAGATCGTTGCAGTGCCTATTAGTTGCATTCCCCCTCTACTTTAAACATTGACCAATCAATGAATGAAATTCCTTTGGCATATGAACCTCTATCAGACATTGGATCTCTCACTGAGGCTCCTTTAGCAAGTCTACCCATTGCTGAATGATCTACAACTGAAGCCTCATCTTTGTTCCTGAACATCAATGCTCAGATGACAATCCTCTACCAGCTCAGCGATGGACGAAAGACCATCCAGTTCATCAAATTCTTGGTGATCCAGGTGTAGGTATTCAGACACGACGTGGTCTAGGTAATATTTATCTCTTTGTCAACTTCCTTTCTCTAGTTGAACTCAAGAAAATCAATGAGTCTATCTCAAACCCTAGTTGGGTCATTGCCATGCAAAAAGAGCTCATTAAGTTTGATAGGAACAAAGTCTGGTACCTTGTCCCACGTCCATCTGACAAAACTGTGATAGGTACCAAATGGGTTTATTGCAGTAAGTTAGATGAACAAGGTGTGGTAACCCGTAACAAGGCTCGTCTTGTTGCTCAGGATTATAGACAAGAAGAAAGAATCGATTATGATAAAATCTTTGCACCAGTAGCTAGACTCGAAGTTATTCGACTCTTTCTAGCCTTTGCTGCCCATAGAGACTTTAAACCAAATGGATGTAAATAGTGCTTTCCTTAATGGAAAACTCCAAGAGGAAGTTTATGTTGAACAACCTCCAGGGTTTATTGACCCTAAGTATCTAAATCATGTCTATAGTTTGGATAAAGCTCTTTATGGGTTAAAACAGGCCCCTCGTGCCTGGTATGATATCCTCTCCCCATTTCTCATCCCTGAGAAATTTTTTCGTGGAAAGATTGACCAGACCTTATTTCTTAGGAAAGTTAAAGGTTACATCATTCTAGTCCAAATTTAGTCGATGATATCATTTTTGGTTCCACTAATCCCTCTTTGTGTTTTAGGTTCGCTGATCGCATGAAGAAAGAATATCAGATGAGTATGATGGGAGAACTAACCTATTTTCTAGGTCTCAAGATCAAGCAATCAGATAAAGATACTAATATGCTGAAAAAGTTTGATCTATCCAACAGCTCATCTATGAAAATTCTGATGGCTCATCCTCTCTCTCTAGACAAGGATACAAAAGGAAAGCTTGTAAACGTTACTGTTTATAGAGGAATGATCGGCTTTCTGTTGTATCTCACAACAAGTCATCTAGATATCATGTATTCTACTTGTCTTTGTGCACGATATCAATCTGAACCTAAGGAATCTCATCTGATTACCGTAAAACGCATATTCAGGTACCTCAACGGAACTCCTAACTTGGGTCTCTGGTACCCTAAGGGTTCAATTTTTGACCTAATAGGTTATCCAAATGGTGATTTTGCAGAATGAAAAATTGATAGGAAAAGCACCACTAGATACTATCAGCTTCTAGGTAGAAAGTTGGTAAGCTGGACAAGTAAAAAGCAAAATTTTATGTCCATATCAACCGCTGAAGCTGAATATGTTGTCGCTGGAAGCTGTTGTGCCCAAGTCCTTTGGATGAAAAACCAGCTCAACGACTATGATCTTCAGTTTTCCAAAATTCCTATCTATTGCGATAGTACCAGTGCTATTGTTATTGCTAACAAGAATGTTCTTCACTCCAAGACCAAACATATTGAGATCCGATATCATTTTATCAGAGATCATGTTATGAATAGTAATATCGAACTTCACTTTATTCCAACTGATTACCAACTCGCTGACCTTTTTACAAAGCCTCTTGATGAGACAAAATTTAACATCTTGATCAACGAACTTGGAATGCTAAACGCTGAGGATTAATTTTCTTCAGATATAAGCATTAATTAGTAAGTGAAATGATTTAGTGTTCTTATTCTATCACTAAACTCTTGAGTAAATATATCTTTTCTAAGGTATGTATACTTATTCTCTCTATCTCGTCAAAACTTAAAATTATCACTGAATCTTTTCATATTCAGTGATCAAACCGTTTTAAAATATTTTTTCAGTGATTCCTTCTATCACTGAACTTTTTAATCAAATGTATCTCTCTAAGATATACTTATCTTATTTAGTGATCAAACCGTTTTAAAATATTGTTTTAGTGATTCCTTCTATCACTAAACTTTTTAGTCAAGTGTATCTCTCTAAGATATACTTATCTTATCTTAAAACAAAAATCATCACTAAACCTTTTCTTATTCAGTGATACAAATGTTTTAATAGATTGTTTCAGTGTTTCATTCATCACTGAACCATTTAAGCAAATATATCTCTCTAAGATATATTTTTCTTTCCTTAAAACAAAACCATCACTGAAGCTTTTCTCTTTAGTGATCGATGTTTTGAAAGATTTACTTTTCTTCGGTGATTCTTCTTATCACTGAACCTTTTCAAAAACTTTTCGTATTCTTTAGTATGATGTTTTGAATATCTTAAACTTTTTGTTAAAAAGGAAATGGAAAATGAAACATCTTATAATGTCGTTTTTGTTTTAAACGATACGATTTTTTAGACGCGTGTATCGTTCTGACACATGCGACCCCTCAAAATTCCATCCAATCGTGGATGAGAACGTGATATTTTCTTCGTCATTGCACAACTTTTAAGTCGTATTTTCCTCTCTCCTCTTTCCATTTCTCTCTCCTCCTACCTATAAATATGAGACCTCTCATCTCATTTTTGCCTTAGGCTTTCAAATACTTTTGTTGAACCTCTGCCTCAAAAGCTTTTGCAAGCAAGAACTAAAGAACTCTCAAAAACCCTTAAACATTCTTCTTCTTCTTCTAAGAATCACAGGTTGATAACCCTTCTTTCTTATTTTTGATATGTTCTTCTTTTAAGAAACTTATGTTAGGTTATTTAAGATCTTGTTCTCTTAAATAACTGACGTAAAGACTATTTACACATTCTTATACTTGGTTATAATCTAAAGTTTCTATACACTTACTCTTCTTGAAAAACCCTAATATTTCTTTGTGGATTTTTCAAAAGAAGTTTTATTGTTTCAAAACTTAGAGTTTACATCTGTATCTTGAATTTCTAACAGATATGTTATTCTTTATTTTCTCTTATTTATAACAAAAATGTCTGCCAAGAACGTGAACTTCTCGATTGACGAAGTGTCTTTCAAGCCCAACAATCATGTGGCGCTTTTAAACATTCCGGCCAACAAATCTTAATACGAGGATGCTGCTACATTCCTCAAAAACTCTCCAATTTCTTTTTTTATCTCCCATGAACCTGTCATGGTGAAAGAAGTCCTTCAGCAGTTCTGGCTTACTGCTGAAGTAGTTCAAGAGACTGATAAAACTGGTAAACCGGTGGAGAAAATCTCTTTCACCCTTAACAGGTTGACTGTCAGTTTTGGCGTTGCCAGACTAAGGACCTCTCTCCATCTACCAAAGGGTCCCTATGCCAATGAACCTTCCAGTGAAGATATCGTCTCCTGCTTGGGTGATATTGGCTATGCCTAGGCAACGAAGAAGGACTCCAGCGATCCCCTTAAGTCACAATCAAAGATTGAGAAGAACCGCATGTCAGTGGTATGACAGTTTTCGTTTTCCCATTTCATCCAGCGTATGGGAGGCAAAATTGATGGACAAGATCAGCGTCCAGAGTTGCGTTGAATATTGGCGTTTCCATCATTCACCAAAGGCCAATCAACTTTTCCAGCGTGATCTTTCAAGACCTGGTGAGGAAGCTGAATAAGCGCCAAAGGGAAAAAGTGGTACCTTACACCAAATTCTTATTTATGGTGTTTGCTAAAATCTTTAGCAACAAGTACTCCACGGAAGGTAACCTACCCATCTGCAAGCTTGGATCCAGAATCTTAGATCATAAGCCAAAATCTGAAGATGTTGCACTTTCCTCCCTTTTGACTGTACCTGCATATCCTTCTTCATTTTCTCCAACTATGTCGGTATGTCTTTCTTCCCTTGCACCAGTGTTCAAGACTAATGCAAACCCCCCAAAGTCTGTCCCAACCACCACCACCCTCTCTTCTAAAAGATCCTCCTCTCAAACCACTCTTGGTTCTCCATCGAGGGCCAAGAAATCCAAAAAGAGGATAACCACATCTCAAGTTGTTACCTCTAAAAAGGTTCCAGTCATTGAAACCAGCCTTAACCCTGAGGCAACTTCAGTTTTATCTCCTCCAAGCTCTTCAGTGATTTCTTCAGTCACTGTCGTACATGTGGCTCTTCTCCTAATCGCCTTAGTGACCCAAATCACTGAAAGTGTGAATATCAGCATCGCCACTACTGAACACCCACTTCCACCACTCTCAGCCATATTCTTCTCTCCTCCTTCTTTGGTCTCGACACATGCTAGTGATTCATCAGTGATTGTCCTTGGTGATGATGAAGCAATCACCATAGGACCTGAGGTTGCTCCTCTCGAAACACCTTAGTTAATGGAAGACTATTTTCACGAAGGCAACATGGAGGGTGTTAGTGAATTCCCAAAAACCAATCGTATGATGATTGTAACTTTGAGTTTTATTTCATCAAATTAATAAATAAATATAAAGGCATTGCCCATTTTATTACGTCTATATTATATTATGTGTTTTGATTATTCATAATAAATAACCTTTGAATAATATATTCTAAATGTCCCTAGTTAAATATTATTTCGGGTTTAAGGTTGAAGTAATATGATAATGACTAGCATATGTAGGGATTCATATAGAGATATTGAATTTGCATATGGGTACAAAATGGAGATTTTGTGTATTAGACGTGACTCGTTATGAGAGCATTTCATTGGATGTCATGTGAGTGTCATAAGTGTTTTTCATATGGTCAATGTACATGTAATTCTTTGACTTGAGAACATGGAGTTTGTTATGTGTGAGTAATGTATTTTGACATTTATTCTAATCATTCTGTAACTGGGTGACAGAATGATAGTTGGATATGTTGTATATGACATGATAGAATTAGCATGTATCGAGATAGGATTTGTCCCTCCTTTATGACGAGAGTGATGTCTCTGGGTCCCTTGATAAATATACTAAAGAAATGCATGCATGCTTAGATAATTGATATGAGATATCATTATCTATTTTTTTAGTATATTAGGGAATCAAGAAACTAGAGATTGGACATAAAGAGAATGACACATTCAATGTCTCGTGTTCAATCTGGACATCAAGAGCAAAAGGAATTAAATGTGTAAACTAAAATTGACTACAAACCAATAACTTGTTGTATCACTAATTCTCGTCATTTGGGTAATGGTGATGTATTGCTAGATATAGCTCATCGTTTATAACTATAAATATGAGATTTATATTTATTACCAACATGTCGAGAACTCATTAGGTCACAGGCTTTGAACATATTTGAATAAGGAGTTTCAATAATTAAAATGTTTAATTATCATATCTGATTTGTATCAATTTAATCTGATTAAATAAAATCAAATATTATTTATGTTGGACATAAATAAAGATGACTAGGGATGAGCTTTGTAAGAGAGTGATGGTGTATGCAAGTCTTACACTCAAGCATGATGGAGGCATGGTGATTTGGATCGGCCATACCTCTCACATCCATATAAAATGTATGACATTTTATGCTACTATTTTTTGGTCTTGCAATTCTCTCTCAAAATCACCTACAACAATATGCTTCCTTTTCTTTTTAAGTTTTGAAACCATGACTAGTATCACGAGAAGGCAAAGGATTCGGATTGTTCGCGTGGATACCATGGAGGCATCAAGCTTTATTTGTTTCTATGATTCAAAGTTTCGCTAACTGTAAGGTATAATTTCGAAACACCCGATTTATTCCAGTTCGTATGGGTCCTTGGAGGGTTACAGTTTTATTTTTCGTTGTGCTTGAGATCCCATAACCCAATAGTGGTATCAGAGCTACTTACAAACCTTTAGATCGGTTTTTGTGACATGCATGCTATATTTAGAAACTGTTTTTGCTGCTGTATGTTTTTGTTTCGTAAATGTTTTGGTTTTTTTGTCCCAGAAATTTCTAAATCTACAAAACCTTTAAACATGAAAAACCTAGATCGTTCTTTAAGCTTTCCACATCTTTTTGAATCACATCATTTCAACTTCGTATGAATTTTTTATGAATTGTTTACGACAATGTCGCAATGTTGTTTTGAAAATCAAACTCACTATGGGTTTGACTTGGTTTTCGGCCCATAAGGGTTCTAGATCTTTAAAATCCTAAAACATAAAAGATGTAGATCTTTTTTAGTGTTTCAAAGAACTTTGAATCCCCTTTTTTCAATGTCGTATGAATTTTGTATTATTTATACAGTTGTGTTGCTAATCGATTTTATGTTTCAATGTGATTGAATATGTATAATGTGATTTGTTTGGTGAATGGTTATAGCTCTTAGTTTTGAATATATTATATTTGATATGTACGACTTGCACGTCGTGCCTTTCTCTATATACTCTATTTGTACATTCTCCTCTCATCCAATCCCCTTGAATGTAACTCGAGGTTTCTTTGATTAAAATGTAAAGTATTTGGTATAAAAGAAAGCGAGAGATGGAGGCATTATGAAGTGGTGAAGATAAGAAGACTTAGAGTCATAGAAGTTTATTTTACGTAATGATATTCATACTTGGATTTATGAATATCGCATAAGGGCGCTATAACTATCTCACATTTTTTCGGTTTTATAAATTGTGATATATTATGCGTGGTTGTTTGTATGTGATACTTGTTACAATCTTTTTAAACAAAATATGTTTTTTAAAATGTATAAGTAAAAGGAGTTTTACAAATCAAAATGAGTTTTGATAAAAGTAAAAAGGAAAATGATTTTTATATAAGATATAAAATGGATCGTCAATCTCGAGTGATAAGGTCTTAGTACATCATGCAAGATTTCAACTGGTTTTGTCACAAAGGTCTAAACTGCCTTCGAAAGGAAGGTATTCAAGTGATCCTTATGATCCACCTCCAATCTGGATTCTGGTTGAATCAAGCGATGAGGAAAGGATCTATCACAAAATAAAGAATGGTATATTCAAACTAACTAAAATCCCTCGCCAAAATATTAAGTTTAAGATGCCTTCCAAACATGGCACTTATCAAGACTTTGATCATCGAGGGTGGGTCATGCTAAAGTTGAGTACTCTATTTAATCTTAGTAAGATAAGGTAAGCATAGGATTCCTACAAGCCATTTTGGGTCAGACCTAACCAAATTAAGCCTAATAGGATTAGGGATTTGGAGGCATGAGTTGGGAACATTYATATGATGAATTTAAATAAAAGTTGTTTACTCAACTATCCAAGAGTTACATAGAGATATAATTAGCAATGTTGTTGCTTACCTAAAACATTATTGATTGATCGGTTAGCTAAAGCTAAATTGATTGATAATGAAAATATGGATCTTAGCCCACTAGAAAGCTTGTGACATTTTCCGAAACAATAAAAGAGGGTTGTTGTTTTGATTAAAATAGTGGGAGCTTGTTTGATGAAAGTCCTTATTATAAATAATAATTTCATGACACTAAGAACTCTACTTATTTATTGTAGATTACCAATGGCACAAACCAACAACATAAACAAAAACACTTTACGATCGATTCTTGAGAAAGAAAAGCTCAATGGAACAAATTTCATCAATTGGTATCGTAATTTGAGAATTGTCCTCAAAACTGAAAAGAAACTGTGTGTCTTGGAGCAACAAATCCCTGAAGAGCCTAATTCTAGTGCTTCGAGAACTGAAAGGGACACTTTTAAAAAACATGATGACGATGCTTTGGACATCTCATGTCTAATGCTAATAACCATGTAACCCGATCTTCAGAAACAACATGAAAACATGGGGGCGTTCGATATGATCGAACACCAAAAATTGCTATTCCAAGAGCAAGCTAGACATGAGAGGTATGAAATATCCAAGGAACTGTTACGTTAAGTTTTAGAATGTTTGAAGGTAGTCTCGTTGGCACTTATATGCTTAAATTGATTGGGCATAATGAACGCCCTGAAGGACTAGGTTTCTCTTTATGAAAGGAGTTAGCCATTGATGTAGTTTTATAATTGTTGCCAAATAGGTATAGTCAATTTGTGATGAACTACAACATGCATGACTTTGACAAATCCCTTCCATAATTGCTCAACATGTTACGAATTATTGAGCAAGAACTTGCAAAGAACAAATCCACCATTTTGATGGCCCGTAAGGACGAAAGGGAAAGGCAAAGGAAAGTCCATTGCCAAATCCACTTCTAAATCTTTGAAGCCAAAAGGAGGCATTAAGAAACCCAAGGTAATTGTACCTAAGGAGGGTGAGTGCCTTCACTGCAACAAACCTGGGCATTGGAAGAGGAATTGTCATCTCTACCTTCAGAAAAAGAAGAAAGGAAATGTAACATCAACTTCAGGTATCTATATGAGAAAAGCTAATCTTTTTACTTCTTATAAATCATGGATATTAGATACCGGATGTGGTTCTCATATTTGTAGAAACATGCAGGAACTAAAAAGGACTAGAAGGTTGAGCAAAGGAGAAGTTGATCTGTGCGTTGAAAATGGGGCAAAGGTTGCTGCTATAGCCGTAGGATCTATTTTGTTAACTTTACGGACCGGATTAGTATTAGAACTCAATGACTATTATTGCGTACCATCTATTTCTAGAAATTTGATTTTTGTATCTTGTTTGGACAGGAAAGGTTTTACCTTTAATATTGGAAACAAATGTTGTTCATTCTCTTTTGGTAATATATATTATGGTAATGCAAGTTTGATTAATGGTCTTTATGTTCTTAATATGGATAATCTGATTAATAACATCAATAAAAGGAAGGTCAAATCGAATAGTTCAAATTTAACCTATCTCTGGCATTGTCGTCTTGGGCATATAAACGAAACTCGCATATCCAAACTCCATAAAGATGGATTATTGAACAAATTAGATTTTGAATCATATGGGATGTGCGAAGCTTGTTTAAAAGGAAAGATGACAAAGGCTCCGTTTGTTGGACAAAGTGAGAGAGCAAATGATGTATTGGRAATCATACATAGTGATGTATGTGGTCCGATGAACATACAAGCTAAAGATGGTTATAGATATTTTATTACATTTACTGATGATCTTAGTAGATTCGGCTATGTATATTTGATGTGACATAAGTTCGAGTCCTTTGACATGTTCAAATACTTTCAAAATGAAGTACAAAACCAACTTGGAAAGAGTATTAAGATTCTTCGATCTGATCGAGGTGGTGAATACTTAGACCATGTTTTTCTTGATCATCTTAGAAATTGTGGTATTGTATCACAATTCACTCCACCTAGAACACCGTAGCGGAATGGTGTTTCTGAAAGGAGGAATCATACACTGTTGGACATGGTACAATCTATGATGAGTCAAGCTGACCTTCCGACGTCCTTTTAGGGATATGCTCTAGAGACAGCAGCTTTCACACTAAACCGGGTTCCATCAAAATATGCTGAAAAGACACCATATGAAATATGGACTGGGAAGAGTCCCAAATTATCTTTTATGAAGATTTAGGGTTGTGAGGTTTACGTACGCCGTCTAATCACAACTAAATTAGAACCAAAATCAAATAAATGCATATTTGTAGGATATCCCAAAGAAACTATGAGATATTATTTCTATCATCCTCACGACAATAAAGTGTTTGTTGAGCGTACTAGTGTCTTCTTGGAAAAGGAATTTATTTCCAAAGGTATTAGTGGGAGGAATGTAGAACTTAAAATTGTTCAAGATCAAAATATGTCAATACACATGGAACCAACACAGTCACCACAAGTAATTGTGGATCTACAAAATGTTGTGGAAAGGCAGTCTAATGTTGTAGCACAACGTTCTCGTAGATCTTGTAGAAAATGGAATGAGCCTGAGAGATATGGATTTCTCATCACTCATACCAGTGATGTGATGCTTATGGATGATGAGCCCATTAGTTACCAAGATGCTATGACAAGCACTGACTCCGAAAAATGGTTAGAAGCTATGAGAATAGAAATGGACTCCATGTATGTAAACCAACTTTGGAACTTAGTTGACCCACCCAACGAGGTACGACCTATAGGGTGCAAATGGGTTTTCAAAATAAAGACTGACATGGATGGTAATGTGACTACCTATAAAGCATGATTGGTTGCAAAAGGTTTCAAACAAATTCAAGGTGTTGATTATGATGAAACTTTCTCCAGTCGCAATGATCAAGTCTATTAGAATTTTACTAGCCATTGCAACATATCACGATTACGAGATTTGGCAAATGGATGTCAAAACAGCTTTCCTTAATGGTAATCTACTTGAGGATGTATATATGATACAACCTGAAGGTTTTGTCACTCACAAAAAATCTCATAAGGTATGCAAGTTGCAACGATCTATTTACGGATTGAAGCAAGCTTCCAGGAGTTGGAACCATTGTTTTGATGAAGAAATCAAAGAGTTTGGTTTCTTAAAAAATGAGGATGAACCTTGTGTCTCCAAAATGATTAGTGGGAGCATCGTATCATTTCTTTTATTGTACGTAGATGACATACTACTCATTGGAAATGATATTCTGACACTTAAGCCTGTAAAGGCTTGGTTAGGAAAAAAAATCAATGAAAGACTTGGTTGAAGCTGCTATGTGTTAGGTATTCGGATCTATAGAGATAGATCGCGGAAATTACTTGGCTTAAGTCAGAGTACATATATAGACAAAGTATTGAAAAGGTTCAACATGTTTGATAGCAAGAAAGGGGTTCTTACCTATGTCTCATGTCATATCACTTTCTAAGACGCAATATCCTACTACATCTTAAGAGAGTGAACAAATGAGTAAGATTCCATATGCTTTAGCAATTGGATCTGTCATGTATGCCATGATATGCACTCGACCTGATATATCGTATGCTTTGTGCATGACGAGTAGATACCAATCTAATCCAGAAGATGGTCATTGGATTGTCGTCAAGAATATCCTAAAATACTTGAGAAAGAACAAAGGATTCATTCTTGGTTTATGGCGGTGAAAAAGAGTTGAGTGTAAAGGGTTACATTGATGCAAGTTTCCAAACAGATAAAGATGATTTTCGATCACAATCGGGTTTTGTGTTTTGCATTAATGATGGTGTTGTGAGTTTGAAGAGTTCCAAACAAGCAACAGTAGCTGATTCTACAACAGAAGCTGAGTACACCCCAGCATCAGATGCAACCAAGGAAGCCGTTTGGATCAAGAAATTTATTTCTCAACTTGGAGTTATTCCTAGTAGTGATAGTCCTTTAGAGTTGTTATGTGACAACAATGGAGCTATAACGCAAGCCAAGAAACCTAAATCTCACCAAAGATCCAAACATATTCTTAGAAGATATCATCTCATTAGAGATATTATTGAAAGAGGCGATGTTGGTATAAGTAGAGTGTCAACCGAAATCAATGATGCTGATACACTAACCAAACCATTAACATAGCAGAAGCATGAAGGCCACTATAGATCCATTGGTATACGATGCATGGATGATTGGTTTTAGTGCAAGTCGGAGATTGTTAGTGAATGCCCAAAAACCAATCATATGATGATTGTGACTTTGAGTTTTATTTCATGAAATTAATAAATAAATAAATAAAAAGGCATTGCCCATTTTATTATGTCTATATTATATTACGTGTTTTAATTATTCATAATAAATAACCTTAGAATAATGTATTCTAAATATCCCTAGTTAAATATTATTTCGGGTTTAAGGTTGAAGTAATATGATAATGACTAGCATATGTAGGGATTCATAAAGAGATATCGAATATGCATATGGGTACAAAATGGAGATTTTGTGTATCAGACGTGACTCGTTATGAGAACACTTCAGTGGATGTCATGTGAGTGTCATAAGTGTTTTCATATGATCAATGTACATGTAATTCTTTGACTTGAGAACATAGAGTTTGTTATGTGTGAGTAATGTATTTTGACATTTATTCTAATCATTTCGTAACTGGGTGACAGAATGATAGTTGGGTATGTTGCATATCACATGATAGAATTAGCATGTATCGAGATAGGATTTGTCACTCCTTTATGACGGGAGTGATGTCTCTAGGCCCCTTGATAAATATACTAAAGAAATGCATGCATGCTTAGATAATTGATATGGGATATCATTATCTACTTTTTTTAGTATATTAGGAAATCAAGAAACTAGAGATTGGACATAACGAGAATGACACATTCAATGTCTCGTGTTCATTCTGGACATCAAGGACAAAAGAATTAAATGTGTAAACTAAAATTGACTACAAACCGATAATTTGTTGTATCACCAATTCTGGTCATTTGAGTAATGGTGATGTATTGATAGATACCGCTCGTCGTTTATAACTAAAAATATTATATTTATATTTATTACCAACATGTCGAGAACCCATTAGGTCACATGCTTTGAGCATATTCGAATAAAGAGTTTCAATAATTAAAATGTTTAATTATCATATCTGATATATATCGATTTAATCTTATTAAATAAAATCAAATATTATTTATGTTGGACATAAATAAAGATGACTAGGGATGGGCTTTGTAAGAGAGTGAAGATGCATGAAAGTCTTACAGTCAAGCATGGTGAAGGCATGGTGATTTGGTTAGGCCATACCTTTCACATCCATATAAAATGTATGACATTTTATGCTGGTATTTTTTGGTCTTGCAATTCTCTCTCAAAATCACCTACAACAATATGCTACCTTTTCTTTCTAAGTTTTGAAACCGTGACTAGTATCACAAGAAGGCAAAGGATTCGGATTGTTCGAGAGGATACCGTGGAGGCATCAAGCTTTGTTTGTTGCTACGATTCAAAGTTTTGCTAACTGTGAGTTATAATTTCGAAACACCCGATTTATTTTAGTTCGTATGGGTCCTTGAAGGGTTACAATTTTATTTTCCGTTGTGCTTGAGATCCCGTAACCCAACAGAGAGAACCAACATCAATCCTTCAGATGGTGCTGATGACCCCTTAGGTAATCTTCCAACCTACCCCTTCATTTCTTCTAACCCGTGCTATCTTATGCTCAACCATCTTCTTTTTAGGTCCTTGCAATGAAGGAACGCCAGCCATGGAAGAAGATTATAACATGGCTGATGATGTGAAGCTGATTCTCTCGACCGTAGAGACTGTCTTAATTAAAATGGATCAAGTCCATAAAGGCATGCCTCTCAGGGATGACGTTTCCTCTGACCTCTCAGCTGTCAAAGCTGACGTCAATGACGTGAAGGAATGACTTTCTGTGGTGCAAGCTGATGTACGCATCAACGCTAAGGCTATCTCTACTCTCAACATCAAAGCCGATGAAGTGAATGCTCAGCTTACCAAGCATGGTGAGATGTTGCAGCAGATACTGTATCTTCTTCAACGTCGAGTACCAATTCCTACAACCTCCTTCACAGCTATGGATCGCCTATCGCTGGATCAGGCTCTCGAAGTCGGTCTTCTTGAAGCTCGATCTTTGACCATGCTTGAACAGTGAATGGACATTATAGCTCTGAGTCTTGATAACCTCTTCTCTCATCATGCTGATGACAAAGAGGGGGAGAAAGACTTGGCTGTTGCTGCTACTGCCGTCCCTACAACACTAGCTGAAGCCGATGCTCAAAGAGCTGAAGCTAGTGAAGCTGAGGTTGTTGATGATGCCATCATTTCCCATGAAGCTGAAGCTGAGGTTGTTGATGATGTCGTCAGAGTTGATGTTGGCGCTCATGACAAAGACCTTTCTATCATCCCTGCAGCTGATGCTGGTGATGAGAAAGATGAAGGTGAAGATGATGATGATGATGAAGATGATGATGATGGCTCTCCATCCCTTCCTGACGCTGGAAAAGATCTCGGTGGTGGTGATGATGAAGAGGACGATCACGACAACTTCACCATTCAATACCACAAACCTGCCAGCACTCTGAAAGGAGTCTCTCTCAAGGATTCGTCATCCTAAAGGGAGAAAGAGAAAGAGATTTCCACAAAGAACCAGAACACCTCCTAAAAAGACAAAGGTGTTGCTGAAGAAGGAAATCTGAAAGTCCTCTTCAAACCTGTCGTTCCTCAAGAATACACAGAACCCTCCAGGTTTGCAATCGTCACTTCCTTATTTCAACTCTCTTCTTTTATCCCTTCTACTACTTGTGGTCATATGGGGACCTGAAAACCCAACTTCTAGTGTTCCTAGCAACCAATAGATGACTCAGGTTAAGGAGCCACTCAACCAAACTAGAGTAAAAATTCCTTTTCATACCTCTAGTTATGGTGAGTTTGACTTCCTTACTGAAGCTGAAAGACTTGAAGCTCTCAAAGCTGATGAAAAACTTTGCATTCAACAGTAATAGACTGAGGACAACCTCAAGCTATCCAAGTCTCTTTCTACTCAAGTTCTTCCAAAGAAATCATCTAAAAAGATGGTGAACGATGTCAAGGCCCAAGCTAAATTGCTTTCAATTGCAGAAGCTGAACATGAAAAGGCAATGAAGTTGAACGACCGAGACAGGAAATGGAGCGAAGATCATTTAAATAAGAGAATAAGTCCTCATTGCATCTCAAGCGTTAATCAATGGACGAGTGAAAGATGGTGGACTTCTCATCTTCGTGCTCATCTCTAGAAACAACCTTGAAGTTGTTACTGAGTATCCTTCCTACCTTGGACAATACGGCTACAGTGAATGGCTGAAAATCCGCCAAGCCATTCAGTGCTCGAAGTCAAGGCACAAGCCAATAATTGAAGACATTCTCAATGAGCTGATCAAGAAGATGTCCAAATTTTTTGTTGTACCTACAAAGCCGATATTGAAGAAAGGTGGAAGAAGAAAACATTCAGATCCTAACGATGGACCAAATCTGAGGAATGAACATGAAACAAAGTTCTCCCTAGAGGAAGTCTTGAAAGATTCGAAGAAGCCAGACATCTCTATGTTGAACCTCTCTTTGCCAGTGAAGGGTCCTTACATACCCAACACTGTGCATCTAAATCCTGAGTTTGGATTTACATTCCTTGACTATGAAGATGAACACAGCTTTCAGAGAGTGCCTAAGCTAGGTCTTTGTCCTATATAACATCTTGATTATCTAAGATATTGGTTGGACAATGATCTTTATGGTAAGATGATAGACCGTAAGATCAGAAAATAATTTCTACGTTGAAAGATGCTCGGAGAAGAAGTACCTGGTTACATCGATAATCACTGAGTCTGTTCAGTGATCACTAAAGCTTGTATTGTAATACTACAACAACAGAGATACTTCAAGAAGACAAAACTCACACCCAAGAACCTTGAGTGAATGTCGAAGACTGAAACTGAAGAATAGTGACCGGTGCGTTCGTGATTTGAAGCGGTATTCAGTGATTACAACCTGGTCAACATACGTGTGAAAACTGCACAAGCCTCAATGAATGCTGAAGAAACCTCCAACGTTATTTCAGCATTCAGCGATCAAATGAAGCTTGCCATGCACGATTGTTTGTCTTGTCCTTCCACACACAAAGGACAAACCCATACCCTTTCAAGAGTATAGTATTGCACGGAGCCGACTAGTCGACTCTAGTACCCACCAACTCAATGAAAGGATGTTTACTCATGAATAAATAATAGTACTATTCATTGTTGCAAAGGACAAGCTTTCCTCTACAAGTTTGACGCGTGTTCTAACCCTTCTGAATTGCATTTAATGCAATGGGTATAAATAGCTGAGTGATCTCCTCATGCACTACAACACTACTACAACAGAAGACATACGCTTATCTTCAAGAAAGTTAGAATTTCTCTCTAATTCTAAAGTTCTTACCCAAGAAGAACATCTTTCTGTCTTTATCTTATTTGGCAAATTTCTTATATTTGTTAAGTGTATTTGTGTGTAATTCTAGATTGTTTTAGATAGGATATCTTTACCTTTTCTATTTCCGCAAACAATCTGTAAAAATTTGTATTGATCCTTCTATATCAATATATATTTTTAAAAGTGAAAATTTTGGTGTTTGTGTTTATCCCCCCACCCTTCTACAAACTGTTCGCCTCTAAACTCTTGTAGATCCAGCTGGGACCAACAAGTGTGCTTTTTTGAATCTTTTGAATCTTTGATAAGATTCTTCTTCAACTATCGAGACTGCTCATGGTTCAGAATTATGCCAAACAAAGCACTGAGGGATAAATTTTGAAGGTCTTTTGATACTTTGAGACACATTGAATAAGTATCCCAGGTTTTAAGTAGACATTCCAAGAATTTTGTTACAGTCTCAGAGTTCAAATATTTTCGACCTACAATTCTAAAGTCAATTAATAAATAGTTAAAACTTTGATGTATACTAGACAAATATTTGTTTCTACCACATATGAACATTTCATATTGCCTCACCAGATTTACTTTTCTGGTCTCTTGTACTTTAATAGTACCTTCATATTAAACACAAAGTGTTTTCCGCATGGCTTTAGAAGTTTTGAGGTTCATAACAAAATAATATACCTCATCAGGGAGTGTCATAGCAATGACAGTTCTAGCTTTGGTGTCAACGACCACCTTCTTACTGTCATCATCTGCCTATTTTGAGCATTTTCTGCTACATGCCTTTCAAGTACGGTAGCAGTATTAGCGGCGACAGGAACAACTTTTTTATGGTCACTGAATGAACATAGGGTCCATTAGTAATATAGTAAGAGGTCTCAGGATCTATATCTTATAGAAGAGATACATATGATTCTTCCGATGACTAAAGTTATCTCTGCTGAATCGTGCAGGTTAGGTAAGAGAGCCATTATCATGATAGTTGTTGTTTGTGTTGGTCATAGCCATTTTGTAGAATAGCTAGAGGAGTACGAAAAGAAAGAGAAACACTACTCTGATACCATTAGTTGGTCTCAAAGAGATTCTACAAGTATAAACAGTTTGTAGAAACGGAGGGATGAACACAAACACACAATTTTTACTTTTTAGATTGTATTATTGATTAAGGAAGAACCAATATGGAATTTATAGATTGTTGAGGAACTAGATAAGAAAAAGTCTTAATCTAAACAACCTTGAGAACTACTAAGTTATTTCTTGCACAATAAAGGTAAGAACAAGAGAGAAGAGAGTTTAGAAGATGTAGAAGGTGTAGCTAAGAAGAAGACTTTTCTTAGATATTTATACTGGTTCAGAAGGTACAATCCATGTGTCAAGAGATGAGTGGAATGTTTGTCTTTGTTATTCAGATATGGCAGTCTTTTGGCTGTTCATAACCAGTTGCTTTAGATAATTGGTAAGCACATTTGTAGATAGAAAAGCAAATCATATGTACCTTTGTCTGGTCAAAACATGGCCTATGTACTTTTGTGCAAGAGAGTAAGAACAAGTCTTGATCTAGCTATAGAGATGAGTCGTTGAGGACTCCTTCAGTTATCGCCGAGTATTAGCCAGATTTTATACTTTGATGTGGAAGTCATGGTATCACTGAACGTCGCTTTAGATCATGAGTAGACCATCTTTGTCTTTAGCTACCTCTTTGACATCACATAAGTTTTCTTTAGGTTTGAGTTTGTCTTAAAGGATTTACTTAAGTTCAAAACCGTTATATTACATGTTCAGATATAACTGAACAGATTCAGTTATATCTAATCACTAAAACCGATACATAAAACAGAACTAAGTATTTTTCACTAAGTAAAAGGATCGTCATCAAATCACTGAGAGAGTTTGGATCAATAATATGTTGTAAAAAAAGATTATGAGAAAGTAGAAAATGAAAACAAAGATTTCAATATTAAAAATGAGTTTCTTTCAAAAGAGAAAATTGATATTTACAAAAAGATCAAACAACTTGAAAACTTGAACTTCAAGAGAGGTCAGACAGAACAAACTCTGAACTTATTGACTAGTAATCCTAAGGACACCAAATTTTATAATCAAAATATGGGACTTGGTTTAAAAGAGTATATTGTCTTGAAAATGCCTCTTCAAGTTTAAATGATTTTTTTCTAAGTGGGGTATTGATAAATATGATGAAAAAAATTCAAATTCAAGTGTCAAAGATGAAAATCTGGTAGAAAGTATGGGTGAGCATCGGAACTTGTACCTTCCTTTGGAACCGGAACCGCTCCGGAGATGCCGGTTCCAAAATTCACCATTTCGAATCTTATACAAAAGGTTCTTCCATACCAACTCCTCAAAAAAATAAAGGCGAAAGGTTGCTTGCTTTACTTTGAGAAAGAAGTATCCCCTTTCTCCAAAATGGGTTTGTGTTCCGATCGTGGATAACTACAACTAACACTTCTTCCTCTTATAGGCTCGCTTCTTCAAGCTCTGCCAAAAGTTTGTATCGCTTCTTTACTTTAAAGTCAACGCCCCTTTACGACTTTTCCGACCGGCGCCCCCGAGTCGGTAGCCGGGCTTCGGGATATTACTCAAGGCGACTAGCTGGGTAGCTCTGTAATCTATCAAGGAGGTAGCTTTCACCTATAAGGACAGTTGGAGTGGACGGTTCTAGTCAGATCTCCACCGAAAGGGAGAGGAGAACAAATGACCCACTAGCCTATAGATACTAGCACCTATTCTATTTCCATTGGACTTAAGTCTTAGGGGCCGTTTACCAAACACTTACCCGGTAAGTGCTTACAGGTAAAAATTTAACACTATTAATTACTTACACCGTAAGATTTTAGTCCATCAAAACGACATTGTATGCAATAATTCACCCGGTAAGTGCTTACGTGATAAAAGTCGTCATTCTCACTTACCGGGTAAGGCTCATAGTCCTTGTATCGCTCTTACTAGGTAAGATTCTTAGTCCTTACCATATTCATCCGGTGAGGTAATGTGACTTGGTAAGTGCTTATTCGAGTAAGTGTTTGGTAAACGGCCCCTTACTTATTTCGCGGGACCAGGGCGGAAAGAAACACGGTATGAGTAGGAGTCAAGTGGAACATAGAAGCCGCATATTGGTTTGAAGCAGTTAAATCAGAACCAATGTGATTGGTTCCAGTTTTGGTTCCTAAAATACGGAACCGATCAGGATTGGTTCCGGTTCTCATTTTTTTGGAACCGTTAACTATAGGGTACCCAGAACCGGAACCGACAGGTCCCCGCTATTTTTTTAATAAAAATTATTTTATATGTTTATTATATTTAATAAACAAAACTAAAAGTATTAATTTACCGTTTAGGGTTACACTAAGTGACTTACCGCCGTTACACTTGATCTCTCCTCCAAACCGAACACGGTTTCATGGTCTTTCCTCCAAATTTATTTCTACTCTCGATATCTCCTCCACATCGATTTCTACACTCAATATCTCCTCCAAAGGTAATGAATTTGCACTTGTTTCTCTTAAAAGGCAACGAGTTCTACAAATGATTTCTTCTCCATGTCTATTGTTTGTTGTTTGTCGATTTCTTAAATGTTGCTTTTTGTTTTCATGTTAATCCCTGTCTTTGTTTAATAACATATTCTTATGGTTTTATTAGCTTTTACTTTTTATTTTTTTGTTCTTGATGGATGCAGTAGGTTTTTTGTTCATGTGTAAATTATCCTCGCTAACATGATGGATAGAGTAGGTTTTTTTGTTAATGGATACCATGAGTTTTATTCAGTAGGTTTTTTTTTGTTAATGGATACCATGGGTTTGATTCAGTAGGGTTTTTGTTCATTAATGATGTTTCCTTTACGTCGGTGCTTTGTAATATATATTTCTTTACATCGGATTAGTTTTCACGGTTTGTAGTATCTATTTTTTTTACGTTGATGCTTTGTAATAGACTAATAGTTACTTTTTTTATAGTTTGAAATGTCAAAAAAAATAGATACAGGCTACCCGGTACCGAAATTGGAACCGGTAGTTCCAATACCGGTTCCCGGTTCCCAAATATAAACACCGGTTCTGGTTCTGGTTCCTTCATTCTAGGAACCATCGGTACTGGTTTCGGTACCAGTTCTTTGATTTTGGCCATGTACCTGCCTTTGCTCACCCCTAGTGGAAAGGATTCCTATAAGTTAAAGGTAAAGAGAAAGTTGAGGAACGTATTAAATCTGAATGCAGTGATAAGATATCTGAAAACATTGATCAGAATTATGAGAGCAATAATCAAACTATGTATAATAATATGGTTTTTGACTATTCTGATTTCAATTAAAGTTGTAAAAGCAGAAAGTCACATTATTCATGTATGACTATGATGTTGTTTTTGAGAGTTTTAAATCTAAGTATAAGTCTAATAATGTAAGAAATCTGATGCATCTTGTTCAAGTTCAGTATCCTCACGTCAGAGTTTTGAACAACGTAATCAGACATTTGAGTCAACTGAAACTATCTCTGAGCTTGAAATTCCGACTTTTGAAAATAACGGAAGTTTAAATTATGGTTCAATCTTATGTTATCCAAGTAAACATGATGATGAAATGAAGTGAATATGTGTTAAGTTGGAGCATCAACTTGATAAAATAAAATATTGTTTTAATATGAGTGATTCTAATGGTAATAAACGAAATTGTTCATAGCTAAATTTTTAGCCACCTTTAACTTCAATTTCTAACTCCGGCTCTAGTTTTATTTATTGTTCATTCATTTATACCACCTTGGTGTTAAAAGTGTTTTTAATACAAAAAGGTCCCTCGAATTTAATAGTTATGCAACTAAGGGACCGTTTACCAAACGTTTATTCGGGTAAGTGAACATCAAGTCATTTTATCTTACCGGATGAATGTGGTTAGAATCAAAAATCTTACCGGTAAGAGCGAAACAATGACCAAGAGTTTTACCCGGTAAGTGAGGGCGACGACTCTTACCACGGTAAGCGTTTACCGGGCAAATTGTTGCATACGATACCGTTTTGGTGAATTAAAATCTTATCTGGTAAATAAATGATAGTGTTAAATTTATCCGTAAGCGTTTACCAGGTAAGTGTTTGGTAAACGGCCCCTAAAAAAAGTATAAAATAAATTAGCTTATTTTGTTTGTACACGTTTGGATGTACATAATCTAGTTTATTGAAATGTTGGTTGGAGTAGTTTTTTAAGAGTTTTTGGCACTTTTTTCATTATAACTCTAATTAATATCAACTATTATTATCTATTATTAATTAGTAGTAACCACTAATTCTTAATTATTTAATTATTAACAAAATATTAATATTAATTTCAATTTATTAATTAATATTA
>NC_037530.1:25334252-25335789 GCF_001531365.2 Cynara cardunculus var. scolymus
TTCAATTTATTTAGTTGCTAAAAAGCAAATATAATAACTATAAAAATATTTATATTAAAAGTTAAAGTTATATGTTTTTTTTTCATAAATAATAAAACTTTGATAACTATATTAATAAAATATTTAATTGAATTTTTTTGAGAAACCATTAGTTGACTAAAATATACTAGAAGGATACTCGCATAATGCAACGAGATGTCTCTTGATTTTAATATTTCATTTTATTCTTTATCTCAGTCGATGTTATAGTATTGTTTTATGTGATTTTGAAAAAATGATGATCTTTTTATTTTTGAATAAAATATAAATTTAAAGATATTATAAAATTTTGACAAAAATATATCGATACTAGTAGCAAATTAACTATTTAAAATTTCTATTTTTTGTGTAATTTTTTAATGTAATTTTTTTTATTATAATTTAATTTAGGTTCAATAACGAAATAATTTATATTTGATTTAATAATATAATTTTCTTATAAAGATAATAATTAATTATTTTGTTAAAACTCGATAATTATCCTAATTATATTTTAGATTTTTTGTATTTTAAAATGAGATATTTTTCCTTTATTTGCTTATATTTATCCGTAGTTAGTTACACGAATTCAAACATTGAGCTTTAATAAGTTGTACTTATGCATAATTTACTTGCAATCTTAAATTTTAAATAATATGCATCAATATACAATACTTCATGCATAAAAAATGATTTTTAAGAGTTTTTGTCAAATGCTTTACAATATAGTATAGATAAGGTTGACTAACTTCGTTTTTATTTACTAGAACGGTACTCGAACAATACAACGAGATACATCTCGATTTTAATGTTTCATTTTTTTGTTTCGGTCGATGTTATAATACGGTTTTATGTGGTTTTGAAAAAGCGATACTGTTTTTATTTTTGAAAAAAATGTAAACGTGAGGATATCATAAAAATTTGATTTTTTTTTTTTGATATTAGTACCAAAATAACTATTTAAAAATTCTCTTTTTTGTGTATTTGTTTAATTCATTTTTTTATTTTGGTTTAATAATATATTTCTTTATAAAGATAATGATCAAGTATTTTGTTAGAAGTCAATAATTAGTCTAATTATATTTTAGATCTTTAATATTTAAAATGAGATTTATATTTTCTATTTGATAATGTTTATCTGTAGTTAGTTATACGAATTCAAACATGAAGCTTTAATAAATTGTACTTAAACATAATTTACTTGTAATTTTGAATTTTAAATAATATGCATTAATAGACAGTATTTTATCATAAAAAATGATTTTTAAAAGTTTTTGTTAAATGATTTATAATATGGTATAGAATATTATATGTAATGGTTATTTAAAATTATAATTTAATGTAGATATTTGCTAAAATTTGTATTTGATTAAACAAATCCAAAAATTAAATATTATATATATATATATATATACTAGTTGTGTACCCGCGCAATGCGGCGGGAGCCATGAATTTTAACGATTTTGAAGTTTTACTGGTTTTATAAGATAAGATTTAACGATGATATATGTTACACTTG
>NC_037530.1:25335889-25337364 GCF_001531365.2 Cynara cardunculus var. scolymus
GTAGTGATTACTTCAGAATATCAACTTCATATTCCATCAACAACCTACGGTCGACTGGAGCAGGTACCTAATCAACTCGTCTCTTGTGCTCCAACCGACCAGCAGATGTCTCAGCTGAAGGAGTAACTCAACCAGACTAGAGTAAAAATTCCTCTTCGTACCTCTAGTGGTGGTGAGTTTGACTTCTTATCTAAAGCTGAAAGACTCGAGGCATTAAGGGCTGAARAAGAGCTAGAACTTCAAAACAAGCAGACTGAAGACAGCTTGAAGCTGGCCAAGTCACTAGCTGTAAAAGTCCTTCCCAAGAAAAAGTCCAAGAAAACGGTGAATGTTGTCCAAGCCTAGGTTAAACTTCTTTCGATTGCAAAAGCTGAACGCAAGAAGAAGCTGAAGCTGGTGGATAAGGACAAACAATGAAGCGAAGCAAAACTGAAAAAGAGACTCAGTCCCAGCCCAATTATCAGCGTCAACATCAGCGGACGTTCTAAAGACGGTGGTACGCTGGTCTCAATGCTCATCACCAGGGACAATCTTCATGTTGTTACCGAGTACCCTTCCTACCTTGGCCGCTATGGATACAGCGAATTGATGGAGATCAGACAAGCCATTCAGCAATCMAAGTCGAGACACAAGACACTTATCGAGGACACCATCAACGAACTCATCAAAAGGATGTTCAGGTATGTCATGGTCCCTGATCAGCCAACTCTAAAGAAAGGTGGGAAGAAGAAACAACAACTCTATGATCCTAATAAAGGACCATTCTTAAGGAACGAACATGAAACAATGTTCTCCTTAGATGAAATCTTGAAGGCACATAAGAGTACAGACATTTCTATGCTGAATCTTGACTTGCCAGATAAGGGTCCCTATACACCCAACTCTGTGCATTTTAAACCTGAGTTAGGAGTTATATTCCTTGACTATGAAGGTGAAGTCAGATTTCAGAGAATATCAGAGCTACATCTATGTCCAATGGATCATTTGGTTTATCTTTTGCTCTGGATAGATGATAGCATGCCTGGAAAAGTCATAGATCTAAAGATACGAAGGGAATTCCTACGTCGAAGAAACCTTGGTGAGTGTACTTGAGTACATAGATCTAAGTTCTCTAGATTAGTTTCTCTTTGTAACAACAATCCACTTTTCCTTGTAACTTCTAGTACTATTTCTTCTTTCAGTAATTGTACTTATATTCTATAAGTTCTAAACATGTACTGTAATACTTGTATTATTTTCTATGATTAATAAAATTAGTATTCCATGTACTTCACAGAATAAGATCCCTGAAAAAAAGTAATAGGGACACAAGTCTATGAGTTGCAGTG
The DNA here is from genome assembly GCF_001531365.2 of Cynara cardunculus var. scolymus. Taxonomy (NCBI): domain Eukaryota; kingdom Viridiplantae; phylum Streptophyta; class Magnoliopsida; order Asterales; family Asteraceae; genus Cynara; species Cynara cardunculus. Next base: position 25,337,218 of record NC_037530.1, read on the forward strand.
TTACTTTTCGCATTCACTGACAATATATAAGTCAGTGAATAAGCTTTCAGTTTCAGTTTCCGTACTTGTAATTTTCTTAGATATAACTTAAGAAAAATTCCTAAGCTGAGACTGACCAAACTGAAAAAGATCCCAAAATAGTAAAAA
>NC_037530.1:25338014-25343633 GCF_001531365.2 Cynara cardunculus var. scolymus
CTTCTCCATACAGAGAGCGCGCATCTCTCTCTCTAACCTTATTCTTACTTCAAGCATTTTCTAGCTTAAGTAAAAGATCTTTCTTTTAGCAACTTCTTTTCTTGTAATTGCTAAAGCATTGTGTGTAACCAAAGATTGTTTAGATAGGTGTTTATTACCTTATCTTTCCGCAAACAATTTTGTAAAATCTGTATTGATCTTCTCTATCAATATATATTTTAAATTTGAAAATACTGTGTTTGTATTCATCCCCCCCTTCTACAAACTGTTTCTCTTCTTGTAGACCCTTACGGGAAACTGTTTCTCTTCTTGTAGACCCTTACGGGACCAACATATGTCAACACAGATGGAACCAACACAGACACCACAAGTAATTTTGGATCCACAAAGTGTTGTGGAGAGACAGTCTGATGTTGTAGCACAAAGTTCTCGTAGATCTGGCAGAAAACAGAATGATCCTGAGAGATATGGATTTTTCATCACTCATACCGGGGATGTGATGCTTATGGATGATGAGCCCATTAGTTACCAAGATGCTATGACAAGCACTGACTCCGAAAAATGGTTAKAAGCTATGAGAATAGAAATGGACTCCATGTATGTAAACCAAGTATGGAACTTAGTTGACCCATCCAACGAGGTACGACCTATAGGGTACATGTGGATTTTCAAGAAAAAGACTGACATGGATGGTAATGTGACCACCTATAAAGCACAATTGGTTGCAAAAGGTTTCAAACAAATTCAAGGTGTTGATTATGATAAAACTTTCTCCCCAGTCGCAATGATTAAGTCTAGTAGAATTTACTAGCTATTGCAGCATATCACGATTATGAGATTTGGTAAATGAATGTCTAAACAACTTTCCTTAATGGAAATTTACTTGAGGATGTATGTATGATACAACCTTAAGGTTTTGTCACTCACGAAAAATCTCATAAGGTATGCAAGTTGCAATGATCTATTTACGGATTAAAGCAATCTTCAAGGAGTTGGAACCATCGTTTTGATGAAGCAATCAAAGAGTTTGGTTTCTTGAAAAATGAGGATGAACCTTGTGTCTACAAAAGGATTGGTGGGAGCACCGTATCATTTCTTTTATTGTATGTAGATGACGTACTACTAATTGGAAATGATATTCCGACACTTGAGTCTGTAAAGACTTGGTTAGGAAAATGCTTTTCAATGAAAGACTCAGGTGAAGCTGCCTATGTGTTAGGTGTTCAGATCTATAGAGATAGATCATGGAAATTATTTGGCTTAAGTCAGAGTACATATATAGACAAAGTATTGAAATGGTTCAACATGTCTGATAGCAAGAAAAGGTTCTTACCTATGTCTCATGGCATATCACTTTCTAAAACGCAATGTCCTACTACATCTCAAGAGAGTGAACGAATGAGTAAGATTCCATATGCTTCAACAATTGGATCTATCATGTATGCCATGATACGCACTCGACCTGATATATCGTATGCTTTGAGCATGACGAGTAGATACCAATAGAATCTAGGAGATGGCCATCGGATTTGTGTGTCCCACAATATGATCAATCTTCATATATCATGATGAATAATGGCAATCTTCATGTTAGAACATCAAGAACAAGTAGAGAGGAAAAGTCAATTAGTCAACCCTTTCTATTTCACTCTCAATATACGTATGTTTACAATTTCTCTTCCATTCACTAGAAGACAGAACTATTTATAGGTCAAACAAAGTAAGCTCTAATCAAAGTCAACAAGACTTACAAAGTCAAACTAACTAAAATACAATTATAAAACCTTTCAAGACGAATACAATTTAACACTAAAATTCAATCCCAATATTCTCCCCCTTTGTATTCAGGCTTGAAAGAATCTGTGCACTTTGAATCTCTTTTGAACTTTGACGCTTTAAGTTCTTTATGACTTCTTGAAATCTTCAAAACAATCTTATAACATTCTCTGCATTATGATCTTCAGATAATCTTTTATTGAGAAAATCTTCCAACATTCTCTCCCTCGAATGTAGAACCAAAACTATCTTCTCTTTTCACAATGAAGAACAATAACAACAACAATCTTCAGTAATGATGTTGATCTTCTCTCTCAGTGATTTGATGATAATCCCTTTTATCTTTCACGTAGTATTTATGTTTCTGTATTTTCAGTTCCAGCGATCTTCACTGAGTATGTTCAGTTATCGCTGAAGAACTTGCATTGTAAATCTATCAGAGACAGCAATACTTCAAGAAGACAACACTCACACCAAAGAACCTTCAGCAAACGTCGAAGACTGAAACTTAAGATTAGAGACCGACGAGTATGTGATCTGAAGGGTATTCAGTGATAACAAACATGTCAATACATGTGTGAAGACTGCTCTAGCTTCAGCGAATGATGATGAGACCTCTAGGTCATTCCAGCATTCAGCGATCAAAAGAAGCTTGCTTAGCACAATTGTTGTTGTCTTGTTCTTATGCATACAAAGGACAAACCCATACCCTTACAAAAGTTAGTATTGTATGGAGCCGATTAGTCGACCCTTTGTCCACCAACTTTAGGTAAGGATGTCTGCTCATAAATAGTGTTTTTGTACTATTCATTGTAGCAAAGGACAAGCCTTCCTCTTAAGGTTTGACACGCACTCTAAACCTACCATATTGCATTAAATGATCATTTAATGCACTGGGTATAAATAGAAGTGTTTCTTCTCCAAGCAGAGAACGCATCTCTCTCTAACCTTATTCTTACTTCAAGCATTTTCTAGCTTAAGTAAAGGATCTTTGTTTTAGCAATCTCTTTTCTTGTATTTGCTAAAGCTTTGTGTGTAACCAAAGATTGTTTAGATAGGTTTTTATTAGCTTAACTTTCCGCAAACAGTCTTGTAAAATCTATATTGATCTTCTCTATCAATATATATTTTAATTTGAAAATACTGTGTTTGTATTCATCCCCCCCTTCTACAAACTGTTTCTATTCTTGTAGACCCTTACGGGACCAACTAGTGGTATCAGAGCAGTGTTTTCTTTCTTTCCTTGTGTTTGGCTAATTTTCTGTATTAATTTATCTCTTCTTAGATAACTTACTACTTACAAATGGATTTACAAATTTCAAACACACATACACAAGATAATGGCTCTCTTGCCAAACCTCCCCGGTTTGTCCGTGACAACTTTAGTCTCTGGAAGAACCGGATGTCCCTCTTTCTGGAAGGTGTGGATCCTGCAATTCCACATTACATAGAAAATGGACCATATATTCCATTTACTATTGTTTTGACTGTTCCAGCTACAGCTACGACTGCCGCAATTCCTGAACGGTAGATTCCAAAGCTTCCACATCAGTGGAGCAATGAGGACAAGAAGAAAATAGCTATAGACACGCGTGCTCGGTCTATAATAGCTATGTCTCTTCCTGATGAGATTTATCACTCAGTGATGAAACTCAAAACTTCTAAATCCGTATGGGATACTCTTTGTATCCAATAGGAAGGAACCACTCAGGTTCAGGAGACTAGAAAGATCAATTTAGTAAGACAGAATGAAAGCTTTCTCTGTGGAAAGTCCGAGACAATGTCTGAAGTACATCAAAGATTTAATTGCCTTCTTATTGATCTAAGGGCTGTCGACAGGGAATATTCTAATTCTGAAACCTTGACTAAGTTTCTAGAATGCCTTCCTGAGTCTTGGGACACCTTTTCTATGTGTCTCAAGATGTCAAATGACATGTCCACTCTTTCTCTTTCTACCTTATACGAGATCCTGCTTAACCATGATCAATCTCGTTAACTGAAAATAAATTTTGTAAAAGATTCCAGGGAAATGAAAAGCTATCCCTTAGCTTTGATCTCTGAAGCTTCTTCAGTTGAAACCTCTACTCCTTTTGTTTCTACTCTACCTCCCGTGGTCATCACGAAGATAGATTCTTCTGAGGACATTCCTGAATCTGATTTAACAAATTTTGATGAGTCCCTGGGACTCCTGACTAAGTCATTTAGGAGGTTTGCCAGCAAAAGCAATTTCCACGGATCTCCTCAGCTATCCCTCAGGGAGAAGCCAAAGTCTGAAAGAATAGACAAGGCTGAACGCTTTCTGCTATAATTGTCACTGGCCCAGACATTTTGCAGGTGAATGCAGATCGAAGAAGACTGAGATGCCATCTTCTAAAGCTTCTTCCTCCTTCAAGACTAAAGATAAGAAATACTTAAAACTGAAGGAGAAATACAAAAAGATGAAAAACAACCAGCGAAAGGCTAAAGGCCTTATTGCTGAAGAGCATGACTGGGCTGAATCATCTGAATCATCCTCTAACGAAGAAGATAAAGCTTATGTTTGCTTGATGGCTATTGATGTTGATGAAGGATCTTCTAAAGCATCTACCTCTTATGAGCCATCTTCTGTTACTCAGGTATGTATCCTGAATGAACCTTCTTCTAGTCTTTCTGCACTAGATACGCTGACGGTTGACCTTTACAATGCCCTCAATGGCAAATCAAAAGCTGTAATGCTTAACATTGATCTTCATGAGCAATTAAAGATTTGTCATTCTAAGATCAAAGAACTGACCTCTGTTGAGGAAAATCTTAAAGATCAGGTTATTGTAAACCAAGCCATCACTGTTGAACGAGAGAAAGCTGTCGCTGAGCATGAGCGAGCAATCGCTGAACTTAAGGCTAAGAAAGCTTCCATTGAAGGATGGTGCAAAGCTTCCCTCAAGGCCTATGAGATCATTAACACTCAGATCCCTGCCAAGAAAACGACTAGTCTAGGATTCTCCTATGATCAGGAAGAATGTGTTAAAGACAAGTCCATCCTTAAATTTGGTACTTTTGTCTCTTCTATTCCCAACACTTCTTCCTCTCAGTCCTCTTCCTTTACTAAGAGTCATCTTGAAGGAACTCCTTTGAGTTGTGGTTGCAAAGACAAAGGTAAATCCACTGTCACAGCATCCCTTCCTAAGAAGTCTAACAAGATAAATAGATCTAAATCTATTCCTTCAACTTGTAAAACTTCTTCTTCTTCAGGGACTAGGAAATCTGAATCACATCAGAAATCTAAGTCACAGCTCAGGGTGAACTTTTCACCTAACGAATCCATTCCCTCAAAGGTTCCTCCAAGAACCAATGAGAAGGGAATCCTTGGAGCTGGTCCCACTTCTAGTCTGATACTTCCTGGCCTTAAAGCTATTTTTAGTTTTAGGAAGTGTAAACACTGTGGTGAAAGAACACATGTTGCCAGTAAGTACCCCTCTGCCGCCAAAGCTAGTCTACCAGTTTTGAGCAACAAAGTAACCAAAGTTTAGAAATCAACTAAAGTGAAATCATCCACAAAGACTGCCCCAGCAGTCAAGGTGAAGAAAACCACTAAAGCCTCTTCCTCAGGCTCAATGAAGAGAACTCCTGCTGAAGTATCTTCAGCATCAGACGTTGTACTATCCTCCACTAAAGTCTCTTCATCAGACTCACTAAAGACTTCCATTGAAACTACCTTGGTAGTATCAAGGGTTGTTCCTCTTTCCATTCAAACCTCTTCAGGTTTAATGATGCCATTTTCTAATAATGATTCTTCAGTATCAGAGGATGAAGCTTCTAACAAAGCTGGACCCAAATAGCTGGGTACCGATAGCATTTCTTATT
>NC_037530.1:25346546-25348257 GCF_001531365.2 Cynara cardunculus var. scolymus
ATATTCTCTTTTTCAGTGATAAAATGTTTTAAAAGGTGGTCTCAGTGATTCTCTACACACCACATCTTAAAGTATCTTTATACTTTATCTTAAAAATCTAAAACAATCACTGATTCTTTCTTCAGTGATCAAAATTTTTTTAAATACCAGTTTCAGTGACTTTTTTCACTAAAACATGATGTCTTAAAACCATCACTGAATAATTTCTCGTTTTCAGTGCTAAATTGTTTTAAAAGAAGTCTCTCAGTACTTTTTTAACTGAATGACTCTTCATATTCTTAAAAATAATTTTTGTTTTAAAAAGAAAATAATAAATGCACGTCTTTATGACGACATTCTCTGTTTTCTATAAGCGACGCTTTGAGACGCACAAAATGGATAAGAACGTGGCCCATTATTCATCATGACCACTTTTTGAATCGTCGTCTTTTTCTCTCTCTCATATTTCTTCTCTCTCTACTCTTACCTATAAATATGAGATCTCTTCTTCACTTTTCTCTTTACGGTTTCAAAAATCATTAGACACACCTCTGCTAATATTTTTCCAAAGCAAGAACTCTCTTCAAACCCTTCCTTTTCGACCTTTCCTCTTCACATTCACAAAGGTCAGAATCATTTTCTTTTCTTCTTCTTAGTTATAAGAAATCAGTTTAGTCTTATTAAGAACTTTGTTCTCTTAATGCATTAAACTATAAAGATTGTTAATCATTTCCTTCTTGATTAACAAATCTGTTTCTTTATACACATTCTACTTGAAAAACCCTAATTTTGTATGGTTTTTTCAAAAGAAGATTTTCCTTGTTTAAAAACTTTTTTTATATACTCTTTAACCATATATTCTTGGTACAATTCTAACATTATATCTTCCTGTTTATGTGATTTCTTTAACAAAATACAGATGGCTTCCAAGAACGTCAACTTCACCATTGACGAGATCTCTATCAAGGCCAACAACCACATTGCCTTGCTAGAGATACCCTCAACCAGAGCCTTCTACCAAGAGGCGGCGAACTTCCTCAAACAGTCGTCACTTGGTTCTGCTCTCAACCATGAACCTCTCATGGTTAAGGAACTTCTCCAGCAGTTCTGGTACACTGTTGAGGTCGCCGAGGTCCAAGACGAAGCTGGACTAACAATGGAGCAAATCCACTTCACCTTCAACCATATGGAAGTGAACTTCAGGGTTTCTACACTCCGCTCAGCTCTCCGTCTTCCAAGGGGTCCCTTCGACAGCGAACCCTCCACCGCTGAGATAATCTCCTTCCTCGATGCCATTCGCTACCAGTGGCCAATGAAGAAGGACTCTGACGCTCCTCTCAAATCCTTCACGAAGATTGAGAAAAACAGGATGTCAGCTGTCTGGCAATACCTGTTTTCTCACTTCATCCAATGCATGGGTGGAAAAATTGGCGGTCAGGACCTGGCCTCCAGGATTGCTTTGATCATAGGCGTTTATGCGATTCAGCGTCGCAATATAAATTATGTTGCGGTCATTTTCGATGACCTGGTGCTGAAGTTGAACAAGCGCCAGCGAGAAAAGGCGGTGCCTTACACCAGGTTTCTTTCGATGGTATTGACTAAAATCTTTAAAAGTCTTTATCCCAAAGAAGGAAACCTTCCAGCATTTAGGCTTGAATCCAGGATTCTGGATCATAAGCTGAGGGACAGTGATGTGCCACTCTCTTCCATTGCCATCACTACCTCTTCCTCT
>NC_037530.1:25348501-25349909 GCF_001531365.2 Cynara cardunculus var. scolymus
CAAAACGACCCTCTCAACCAACTCGTGGTTTTCCTCAGAGAGCCAAGAAAGCCAAAAAGGGGACAGCCACGTCACTAGCTGGGGCCTCTCAAAAGCTTCAGTTATTGAAACAAGCCTTAACCCCGAGGCATCTTTTGTTATCCCTCCCAGCTCTTCAGTAATTTCTCCCATCACTATCGTATCAGTGGCACCTTCACCAATCACTTCAGTGACCCAAATCATTGAAAGTGTAGATATCAGCGCCGCCACCGCTGAACACCCACGTCTTTTCTCAACCATTTTCTATTCTCCTCCTCGGTCTTTACACATGTCGATGATGTATCAGCAATTGTCCTTCCTGATACTGAGACACGCACCATAGGACCTGAGGTTGCTCCTCTCGATCCTCCTCAGCATACGGATGTCCATCCTCTCGAGGACATCTTTGCTCCCACCAGTGACACTCCTTTCGATGTCACTGAAGGGCCCTCAGGTATTCCATCTTCCTACCCCTTCATTTCTTCTAACCTTGAGCCTTTAGCTCACACTTCTTCTTTTGCAGGTCCTTCTTTGATGCATCAGCCTGATGCTCAAGAAGTGAAAGAGGGAGAAAGAGAGAAAGATGATGGAGGAGATGAGGATGTCAATGATGACTATGATATGTCATCGGATATCAAGCTTCTCCTTCCAGCCTTGATACCGTTGTCTCCAGAGTCAACGAAGTTCACCAAGAGATGCCCCGTCAAGGCGCTCTTGATGCGAACTTCCTTGCCCTCCAGGCGGACGTTCAAGAAGTTCAGAGTCAGCTCCAGACTCTCCAAGAAGGTATTCACACCAACAACGATGCCATTGTTGTTCTTCACAGTAGGGCTGACGATGCTCAGGCGATCGTTGATCAGTAGATTGGTCTTCTTCAACAAATCCTGGATGTTGTCCGTCAACTAGCTCTAGTGAGTGCACCCTCCTTCTCTGCCGATGATCGCGCCCAGCTCCATGAGACGCGTGAGGCAATGACAACTCTAGCCAATGCTTTGCAAAGACTGGAGGAATCTATGGTTCTCCAGCGACAGCGCTTGGATGAACTCTCTGGCCAATTCTCTCGGGTCATAGCCAGAGAGGGGGAGATGAGGTCCAATGCTGGTGGATCATTTGATGCTGCTCCTACAGCTTCTCAGGCCGTTGGTCCAGTATCAGCTTCAGTTGTAGTTGAAGCCGAGGCTCTCGAAGCTGAAGCAGTTGCTGCTCTTGTAATCACGTCCACCGAAGCTGCTCTAGCTGAGGTTGACGAAGACATCCCTAGGGATGATGTCCATACCGTCACTGCTGCTGGTGATGATGATGATGTTGATGAGGATGAAGAAGATGATGATGAAGACGATGATGAACCTGTCATTCCAGACACCGGAAATGATCTAGATGGTGACGACGA
>NC_037530.1:25350689-25357917 GCF_001531365.2 Cynara cardunculus var. scolymus
ACAAGACACTTATCGAGGACACCATCAACGAGCTCATCAAAAGGATGTCCAGGTATGTCAAGGTCCCTGACAGGCCAACTCTGAAGAAAGGTGGGAAGAAGAAACTAAAGCTCTCTGATCCTAATGATGGACCATTCCTAAGGAACGAACATGAAACAAAGTTCTCCTTAGATGAAGTCCTGAAGGGTCATATGAGTACCGATATTTCTATGCTGAATCTTGACTTGCCAAATAAGGGTCCCTATACACCCAACTCTATGCATTTTAAACCTGAGTTAGGAGTTATATTCCTTGACTATGAAGGTGAAGTCAGATTTCAGAGAATGTCAGAGCTACATCTATGTCCAATGGATCACTTGGTTTATCTTTTGCTCTGGATAGATGATAGCATGCCTGGAAGAGTCGTCGATCTGAAGATACAAAGGAAATTCCTACGTCGAAGAAACCTTGGTGAAAATGTACCTGAATACATAGATCTAAGTGTTCTGGATTAAGATTCTCTTTATAACAACAATCCACTTTTCCTTGTAACTTCTTGTACTATATCTCCTTTCAGTGATTATACTTATATTCTGTAAGTTCTGGACATGTACTGTAATACTTGTAATATTTCCTATGATTAATAAAATGAGTATTCCATGTACTTCACTGAAAAAGATCCCTGAAAAAAGTAATAGGGACACAAGTCTATGAGTTCTGATGTTACTCTTTACATTCACTGACAATCTATAAGTCAGTGAATAAGCTTTCAGTTTCAGTTTTCGTACTTGTAATTTTCTTAGATATGACTTAAGAAAACTTCTCAAACTGAGACTGACCAAACTGAAAAAGATCCCAAAATAGTAAAAAAGGACATGTACGTTATATATAACTTTTTCTTACTATTATTTGATAAGTTAACCTTCTTTATGTTATCTTGTTATCATCAAATGAGGGGAGATTGTTGATCCTCTCTCTCAGTGATTTGATGATAATCCCTTTTATCTTTCACGTTGTATTTATGTTTCTGTATTTTCAGTTCCAGCGATCTTCACTGAGTATGTTTAGTGATCGCTGATGAACTTGCATTGTAAATCTATCAGAGACAGCAATATTCAAGAAGACAACACTCACACCAAAGAACCTTCAGCAAACGTTGAAGACTGAAACTGAAGATTAGAGACCGGCGAGTATGTGATCTGAAGCGGTATTCAGTGATTACAAACCTGTCTATACATGTGTGAAGACTGCTCCAGCTTCAGCGAATGATGATGAGACCTCCAGGTCATTCCAGCATTCAGCGATCAAAGGAAGCTTGCTTAGCACGATTGTTGTTGTCTTTGTCCACCAACTTTAGGTAAGGATGTCTGCTCAGAAATAGTGCTTTTGTACTATTYACTRTAGCAAAGGACAAGCCTTCCTCTTAAGGYTTGACACGCACTCTAAACCTACCATATTGCATTAAATGATCATTTAATGCACTGGGTATAAATAGAAGTGTTTCTTCTCCAAGCAGAGAGTGCATCTCTCTCTAACCTTATTCTTACTTCAAGCATTTTCTAGCTTAAGTGAAGGATCTTTCTTTTTAGCAATCTCTTTTCTTGTATTTGCTAAGGCTTTGTGTGTAACCAAAGATTGTTTAGATAGGTTTCTATTACCTTATCTTTCCGCAAACAGTCTTGTAAAATATGTATTGATCTTCTCTATCAATATATATTTTAAATTTGAAAATATTGTGTTTGTATTCATCCCCCTCTTCTACAAACTGTTTATATTCTTGTAGACCCTTACGGGACCAACAAATGATTTTCAAGACATGATCTTCAAAGAATTTCTTCAGATAAACATTCACTAACATTCTCCCCATCAAAGAATTTTTTCAGATAAAAAATTCACTAACAATCTCCCCAAAATTAACATTCTTCTTATTGAAAGGGGGACATATATCCTTCTTTCTCAATATCAATTTTCTCCGAATGAGAAACTGCTAGATTGTGAGCTGCATCCCCAATTGTTATTGAAACACTTATCTGTTAAGAGATAAATGAGTAGCTGGTGGGGCTGTGACAAGAATTGGCTTGGGCTTTACCTTTTTCAATATTAGTCTCAAAAGAATTGAGAACTAATAGATTTCGTGGTTTGCCCGGGTTTTTGAAGTTTAGAACAAGATTCTTGTAATCTTTTAATCCTGACACAACTCTCATCAATTATTTTGGCTCACACAACTACCCCTCTCATTTTCATTTTAAGCTCTGCATACAAACCCATTTTGAGTTTAAGCTCACTCAGATATGGTTGTCCTCTTAGATAGGTTTGTCGGTTCTGACATTCCATAGCTGTATTTCTGTGAAGCACTCAGTCCCTCCTAAAATATAACAATATGTACAATTGATCACAAACAATTGATCAAAAATATTACTGCAAATAAGCTCAAATGATCAGATAAAAATTGATCAAGACATGTAACTTTTAAGCACTATCAAACAAGGAGTGATGTATCAAAATCAGATTATTCAGAATATAAGAGAAATGAATGAAGATCTGTAAGTTCAAGTTTACAGATTCAGAATATTCAAAGATTAACGAAATGTGTATCAATCAAAGTAAAAAGAATATCAGAAAAACAACTTTGATTACAAACGAGTGTATTTTCACCGAAAATGATTTTCATATAAGAGACGTGATAATAACGGTTTGAAGAATAGCTTAAACAAGTATTGGAATTATGTACGATAAGAAATTACGCAAGTAAAATCTCAGGAAATACCTGTTCAGAAAATGTACTCGTTTTCATAAATCAATTCCAAATCCGAAAACATTTATTAAATTTTTTCTAGAGACTCCCCCTAGAAAATAGATTTCCATAATGTTTCATTTCAGCTAAAAAAAAATGGAAACATGTTTGGCACGTGTCCTGAACTGTGTTGTTCAGAAACCATAATCATTTAAGCACGAGTTCTAAACTGTTGTGTTTAGAAACCACGTTTGGACAGTATACAAACTTCCCCTGCAATTGTGCATCATAAACTTGATTTTCTGATGAACACAGTAATGACACACCTGCAAAATCAGATCAAACAGATTTTGGTACCTAGACGAGCTTGGGTCCTGTTTTGTTAGTATCAAGTTGAGGAATATTGTAACTGTCAAACCATCTATTTCCGTTAGATGTCTTCTTTTTAGCACTTTTAACAGGTTTATCAGATACACAGTAAGAACCATACCTGTTGTTATCATACTTGTTATAATTATTCCAGCTTTTTTGATAGTTGTTGTCTCCATACCATCTGTTGTACCTTTTCCTGTTGACGAAGTCAGTGGTTTTACATGTGGAGCACATGATCCTTCTCTTGCTAAGATTGATTAGATCATTAGTGGATCTCATAATACAAGGAAGAATAGGGTTAGAAACAATAGAGTTACGAGACGAAACAGAATCAGCTTTATTAACCCAAACATTTTTAACTTTTGAAGAATAACTGGGTGATCCGATGACATACCCTTGATAATACTAATTTGAAGAACGAGAATAGTTCTTAGAAACAGTTGATTTAGGGTTTCTTGAATAACTGTTAGATTTAGAACAATCATAAAAGCTGGTTTTACACTGTGATGGAGAACCAGTTGGGCTTTGAGCACATGAAAAGTCATTTACTTTCTTTAATAACTGGTCTATGTCATCAGCAACTAAATCATATTTTTTTTAAGCTCAGTTCTCATGTTCAATTCAGTTTCAAGTTCTGTCTTTAGATCAGACAATTTCTTTGAAGTATCCAGAAGTTTACCTTCTAATTCCTTCTTCAGCTTCTCAAACATTTTCCTTTCTTTATCAAACTCCTGTCTCTCTTCATCTGAGCTGCTCTTTTCATTCTCAGGAGCAATGTCAAGCCACTTCTTCTTTTCTGCAAGCTCTTTCGCAATTGCTGCATATTTCCTAGCAATGTTTCTTTTTTCAAGAGCAAACAGTTTCTTTTCTTCATCCAAAGCTTTCTACTTTTGAGCAATACAGTTAGATAATTCAAGATTCTTGCTCAGACATTCTTCTTTAATCTCTTTCTTCTCTTTATCACTCTTGGCACGTTCCAAGATGATAAGCTGCTCAAAATCAGAAATTTGTTTTAAAAGCATTTTAGCATTCAGCTCCAACGAGTTAATCTTATTCTCAAAACATATACGTTCAGTACCAAATCTTTTCTCCACTTCAATCATCTTCTTCTTCTCATTCTCTAAAATTATCCTTTCAGCATTTAAACTATTCTCAGCTTATAAGACCTTATCCTTCTCTAGTTCCAGTAATTTCCTTACCTCAAACAAATCATTCTTAGATTTATGAAGTTTCTCTGTGAAATCTTCAGTCTCTTTATGTTTTGTTTCTGGAGAGAGTTCCTTACATCATTCAATTCATTTTGAACTTCTTGGAGTTTATTAAAAAGACCTTTATTTGACTTGCTCCAATTTTTTAACTCTTCATCTGTATTTTTTCTGACAAAATCCACAGTTTTCTCAAGTTTTTCAATCTTATTCATGAAGTCTTCTTCAACTTGTTCCATAGCTACTTTATGTTCCTTTTGTAGATCTTTAATGAATTCCTTATCTGCATGATTTTCATAGAATATGTTTATATATTTGTCTTTATAATCCTTCACACTCTTTTCTAAATCAGAAACTTTAATTTTCAATTCCTTATTCTCTTTTTCAAAGAATGATGCCATTTAGAATTCAAAGATTGATCAAGAAAAATGAATCTATGTAGTATATGAAATCAGATACAAAAATCACAATCTAAAGATATTACACAGATAATATCAGTAAATGCGAAAAATCTCAAAAAATCTCAAAAATTGTTCAGATATGAGAAAATCAGTGAAAAACAATTAAAATCAGTAAAAAAAACAGTCAAAAACTGTTAAAAACGGTCAAAAACCGTTAAAACTGTTCAATATAGTTCACACAACACAAAATAGCTCAAAAACAACAATATTGTTCAAATCACAGAAATTTGATGAAAATCAAACACAAAAGATGAAATCCAGATAAAACCGATAAAAATGAATAAAATCTGAAATCTGGATAAAAAGAATTTTAAAAACAATAAAATTGGACAAACTATGCTTCAAATCTGGATGAGTGATGAAATATGGCTAAGTCCTTTGATCAAAGTGTAACTCGTACAAGGTGATGGGAAAGGTTGGCTAAACCGGCTAAGGAGGTTACCGAGGAACAAGTAAATCGCTGGCCGAGGAAGGTGCTAGTCCGGACACGGGTGTTATCGAGGAAGCACTAAATCGGATAAGAGTGTATCCGAGAAATGATGCGAGGAATGGTTAAGTCGCTGGCCTGTAAGCGATGAAGGTATCCGGGTAAGTAAGTGACCGAGGTAGACTTGGTCTTGTGAGAGGATTCACTAAATCGGCTAAGCTTGTGAGCGAGAAAGACACAAGCTCGGACAAGCCTGTGTCCGAGAATTGGTTAAATCGGACAGACTTTTGTGCGATTAAGGGGTAATTCGGATGCGAGAAAAAATTGACCAAGTCCTTGAACCCGTGTACTTGAGCGATGAAGGATGGAACTCGGATGAAGCTATGTGCGATTTAGCTTAATACGGACAGGCTTATGTGCGATTTAGCCAAGTCCGGTCAAGCCTTGTGCGATGTAAGTCTAGAATCCGGCTAAGCAAAAAATGGTTAAGTATGGAATCCGGGTTAAGTCTTGAATGCAAAGAACTTTGAATCCGATCAAGGAATGAGCGATTTAGACCATGTATTATGCTATGAACGATTTAGACTCAAATTAATACGATCAAAACACAACAAAAAAACACAAAAACAGCTACTTTTTCACCAAAAATCGGATCAAAATCAGACTTTTTGAGAACTTTTTCAAGAACACCAAAACTTTTTAAAATTCACAAATTTCAACAAATCTCGAAAACGAATGATCAAAACACGAAACTTTGTGAATAACAAAGATTCACTAATCAATTATGCACACAATATATTAACATCAAAACACAAAAATTTGAAAGATTTATGAAGAAGAGTCTTGAAAAAATGAAGAACACTATAAGAACACAAGATTAACAGAAGATGAATTCCAGAAAATTCTTCAAATTGGTGATTTCTTCAAATTGATTTCACTGCATTTGGCTCTGATACCAATTGTGTGTCCCACAATATGATCAATCTTCATATATCATGATGAACAATGGCAATCTTCATGTTAGAACATCAAAAACAAGTAGAGAGGAAAAGTCAATTAGTCAACCCTTTCTATTTCACTCTCAATATACGTATGTTTACAATTAAGTTCTCTCTCTTCCAAATCACTAGAAGACAAAACTATTTATAGGTCAAACAAAGTAAGCTCTAATCAAAGTCAACAAGACTTACAAAGTCAAACTAACTAAAATACAATTATAAAACCTTTCAAGACGTATACAATTTAACACTAAAATTCAATCCCAACACGATTGCCGTCAAGAATATCCTAAAGTAAAATTTATTAACTAAAAAATTATCCTAAAGAAAATTACTTAAATACTCTTTTCCCCTTTGTTCACATATGTTTTTTGAAATTGTAAATTTAAAAAATTAATTTTTTATCATGATTAATCACAACCATTTATTGTAAGAATCAATGGTCAAGATCGGTTAACAAAATTAATACAATAATCATGGTTAACATTTAAACCAACCCATATATATATATATATATATATATATATATATATATAAGGGTCTATTCAAGGGAGAACTGAATTGTTTGTGGTAACTGTGAGAACCAATATTAACCACAAATCAATAGATAAATTAGGAAATTTATAAATTTGGTAATTTTTAATTAAAATCTTAATACAAGGATATTTTTGGTAATTTAAAACTCTCCTCTCTCCTCTCTTCTCTCTCCAGCCACAGTTCTCCGGCCTCCGTCCGCCGGCCACCGTCCTCCGGTGATACCACTATGATACCACTGTGATACCTAAAAATATTGACTATGTTAAACAAAAGATACATTGTGATCCCTAATCATATATAAAATGCATAGTGATACCACTGTGTTACATCTTTGATCGACCATACAAATGACATCAATGTGATACTCAAGCACATATGTGATGCATTGTGATACCATTGTAGTATCACCGGCGGACGGTGGCCGGAGAGAGAAGAGAGGAGGGAGGAAAGTTTTAAAATACCAAAAATATCCTTGTATTAATATTTTAATTCAAAATTGCCAAAATTATAAATTT
>NC_037530.1:25358143-25382039 GCF_001531365.2 Cynara cardunculus var. scolymus
TAATATAAAATTTATTAACTAAAAATTTATCGTTTTTATTAAATAAATTAATTCCTTAATATTTATTGTTATAATATGTAATTACAAATTATAACTATTGTTATTAATAAATAAAATATGTTATTTTATTATGGATCCACAAATTTAACGTCCTTTCAGAGTACTGTTAAATATGATACTTTCTAATGTTAAAGGTTGGAGATGGTATTAAAAAACCATTTCTTATAATACAATGAACTAATGAAAGCAATCATGTTTCAATAATTCAGAAACATTAATTAATTTTTAAGACAAACTACAAACTGAAATAGAAATAGAAATAGAAATATAGTCATTTATATTGGGATATTACATTAGAATTATAACTGAAAAAACCATGCCCCTGACAAAGACATGGGTAAAGGCATAAACTGAAGCCGAGGAGTTGACTCTTAATCCTCTAGTTTCCATTTTTCTATGACAACTTTCATTTGTTTGTCCCTCTTCCGAACCTGCAAAAACCACGATCCGTTGCAAATTGCTATCATCATACAAAAACATATGAATATAAATCATCCGTCTCCAAACTCCATTTATTTCTTTTTGATAGATATGAGAGGTTGATCGGGGACAAGTGATTTGTATTCCACAAAAATTGAACTGCAATCAGTTACCTCCACCCGAGGCCTTTCCCCACGAAGCAATGCATCCATGCTTCTTTCCGTCTGAAGAAATAAACAAAGGTTAACAAATTTTCTTCAGTCCAGTGAGAAGGTGAGTTAAAAGTGAGAATCGTAAGGAGGGATCTCCACCCTTGAATGCATATTAGGATGAGATGCACCAGATCAACCCCCCATATCAAGCACGATTCATGAGTGGATTTGAGATTAAAGGTGATCAAGGGTCCAGATCCGTTCTTACGTTTCTCACATTAACCCTTCATCTCACACGGTCCTTTGCTTTTACTTCAACTATCTCCTCTCTCTATAATTGGTTTCAAAGCAGATCTTATCTATTTGGTTAACATCCACAAGGCTATGAATGTGAGCATTTATAATAGGCATATACATATTTGTACATGTAAAAACATCATATAACAGAAGCCAAGGTTTCAGAAGATGTGCATGTGTTGTAATATTTTTTTCATCCAAAAAACTAATTGGAGTGCTAATTAACGTCTCATTTAAGGTTATATACTTAAATATCCGTAAGCAAAACAAACGTTAGGTAGAAAGGTAGCAAGTTACGAAACTCATATTCGGCGTGGACATACTTTTCCAAATGGTCTTCAAAATCAAATGACGTACGAATTCTATGATGCTTCTCATCACTCTCAACTCTTAAGAAATCATATTTTCTTTACAAGGATCCTATGATACTTGTTCGGTAAATAATAAACTAGGTCTTCCAAGCCATTTATCAAATAAATACTTACTATATATATATATATATATATATATATATAGAATCGGTTTCAAACCACATTTGATTTTACACTAAAACACATGCACACCCTTGCATTTACCAAGTTACGTAATTGCATATGATTTCAGCGCAGATCACATGTGGTTTAGCCGTTTTCTTGTTTTCTTATGTTTGACCTTGTTCTCGTTTGATCTTACCCTCTGTGTGTGTGTGTGTATAGGGCAGGTTTATTTGAGAACCGTAAATATCATGAATATTCATTCATAATGAATATTTGGTTCTTAATATATTTATGGATGCGAAATGAACTTTCCCAGATATATACGAGTAAACTGTGTTTTTCGTCCCTGTGGTTCGTTGAAAATTGCTAAATTTGTCCTTCTGGTTTCGAAATTACGGTTATCGTCATTGTGGTTTGCTATTCGTTTTTGTTCTCACCCCTGACTAACTCTGGTAAAAGAATTTCGTTAAATCAAGATACATTCATCTAATTTTCTATTAAAATATTAAAATTATAATAAATACTATATTGTATTTATCATATATCATTATATATATAGATGTGTGTGTGTGTGTGTTCGTGGCCTTCATCACCTTCTTCTCCGATGCCCCTCCCCATCTTCTTCAACGGTCACTCTAGGATCAGGAGCAGCCGTTGTGGTGTCAAAGGAGAGACGACATTTTCTACATCTGACAAGAAGACCGCTAGATCTATCGGTCAGAGATGATGATGTAGGATGCATGAGAGCAGCACGACGACAACCGCAGAATAAAAGAGGATCTCACTGGAACCAAATGAGAACCAAGAACCAGAATAGATGCAGAGACCAAGAACAAAAAAATACGCTAGAGATGCAACAGTTATCATTCTCCTACCCCAGCAAGTTCTGATTACTTAAATCATTATTCTATAGATTTTTTGACCTGAGAATCTTTCTCTGCACTGCAGATACACACATAGATATACATATTCTGACTTGAGTTTTAGTTTCAGTGTTGTGCTCAACTTGATTATTCGGTGTTGATAGAAAATACAAGGTATAAGTTGAGAAAATGGAGTGATTTAGGGGCCATTTACCAAACACTTACCGGGTAAGCCCTTACCTGTTGAGAATGGAAAGGACCGAGACTCTTACCCGGTAAGAAGCATAGCAAGGACTGAGTCTTACACTACAGAAAGGGAGACTGAACTGAGTCCCGTTTGGGCCAGCACAAAGCCATGCTTACTGGATGCTGAATCCAGGACACTGGGCCAATAACCAGGCCTAATAGAAATATTATCCGGCCGGCCGGTTACCGAGATTAAGGCCCTGCCTTGGGTAAGGAGTTCCAGTTTGCAAATTGCAATTGAACTAGTCAGCAGTAGTTGTTTTCCTATATCCTACAAGTTAGCTAAGTAGTGCAAAAATTCCTTCCTTCTGCTCAATTTCTTCGGAGACTAACCATCTCATCTCGAACAAGGCTGTACCATTTGGTGCTTTCATTGTCATCATGCCTCCTGGTCTTAGAATCGTTCATGCTCACAAAGTGGGCATGTTGGAAAAATTAAATGTCAAAACTTAGGATTAATTATAGGTTTTATTTACTATTTAATTATGTTAAATAAAGAGGGTCATGGGACACCTCATATGTATGCATGCAGTTAGTTTTCTTGGGGAAGTTATAGGAGTCGATTATGGCACTCCATGCCAACCGACGTAATGTTTATCTTTGCACCGATTCATCATGCATAAATATTGATCGGTTGCTTTGTTGTAAGTAGTAGTCTTCAATATATACAAGTTGCCATTCTTCCCTAAATTACATTCTTGTTCTTATAAGGGGTGTGTGTGTGTGTTAATTCGATACTACAATGGGTTCTTCAACATCTAAGGATCTCAATCATGTGATCACTAACAAAAAAGGTTCTAAATCGAAACACTCAAATGTTTCAATGCCAATGTCTTCATCTCGAACATGGTATCAGAGCCGACGGTTGGATCAAAATCAACGGCAGGATCAAAAACGGAAGCAAGAACAAACAAGGAGGAAGTCGATGAGGATTCTTCAACAATCATGCACGATTCAATGAAAACGAGAAAACCGCGAAGTTACCAACAATCCGATCAACAGCTGTGAAAGGAGCGAGACAAGGCCAAAGAAACCAACATGCTATCGATGCATGTTGAAGGGGCACTTTGCCTGGGACTGCCCGAGGAAGATCGCCGCTCGATGCAGAAAAGATCGATACTACAAACGGTAGAAACCGGAACAAGCAGCAAAATTCGAAGTTCTCGAATTTTTGGTCCGTTGCTGCCTTATCAATAGACGCACACCGAAAGAATCGTCGTAAATGGAGATTACTTGGTTGTAGGTACGGATACGGGATCTTGGAACACGATTTGGTACGTAAATACTAAAATCTTGAAGCACATGTCTCCTACAAAGGAGATGTTCGATAATTTTAAGGAGTGTCTCTTCATCAATGATGAAGAACGTCACTTCGATCCTATATATGTGCATGGTATCGGTGAAATAAGTTTGAATACGAACGAAAGAACGTATGTCATAACTTACGTATCATTCGTACCAGTAGTTAATATCAACGTTCTGAGTATGAAGCAACTTATACTCCAAGGTTTCAAAGTGGAAGTGAGTGATTTGAAGTGCAAAATCACTCACATGTGTGACGGTTCTAAGAAAGAAACGAGAGAAAAGAAGGAATTCGTGAGTACGAATTTGAAGATATGTGACAAAGGGAAGAAGCCAATGATTGAGGAAGAAAAAATCGAGATTCGTGGGAGTTTTGTGCCTGTACATATTAAAACTCTCGACGACTTTACCACTTTTATGATTTTGGTCAAGTGTGACCGAATTGCTTATGCAAATAAGCAATTTTTCGAAAGGAAATTTAACGAAGCACTCGTATGGTTTTTTAAGATCAAGGACAATGAAGAAATCATTGTGCCACCAAAGGTATCGGGACTGGAAGTGTGTCTATTCGATCTTTACAAATCGATCATAGGTCATGGAGGACACGAAATCATCACCGTGAATGGACTTTGGAACGAGATCGCAGAGAGTTTAGGTTTTCCAGAATGTTATGGTGAGGCATTCAACAGATTGTTTATAGATTATCTTCTGCACCCACACGAATACTTTGTTTTTTCTCAGAAAGGGTACGGAAAGTACACGAGTATTGAGAGTCAGAAGTACGGGAGTGTTCCCGACGGCCCCGACAGGACTCAAGACACAAAGGGTTGTCAGGTTGACGATCGTGTAGGTACCTCGGATGGTAGATGCACCAGAGGGAATGGTCAGGAAGACCGGAACGCCACTAAGACATCAGTTCAACTCAAAGACAGCAAGGTATCAGAAAGTGTGCAAGCAGAAGACGAAGACCCGAGCATTAATGACTACTATTCGGAGGGAGACAAGGACCCGAGCGATGATTTAGCTGAAGGGTGAGGATTTTGTGGTCATACTGTGAAGATTCAATATTGAAGCTGCTTGAAGACGTTTTGACATTTAGGAGGGAGATTGTTGGAAAAATTACATGTCAAAACTTGGGATTAATTATAGGTTTTATTTACTATTTAATAATGTTAAATAAAGAGGGTCATGGGACACCTCATATGTATGCATGCAGTTAGTTTTCTTGGGAAGTTATAGGAGTCGGTTATGGCACTCCATGCCAACCCACGTAATGTTTATCTTTGCACCGATTCATCATGCATAAATATTGATCGGTTGCTTTCTTGTAAGTAGTAGTCTTCAATATATACAAGTTGCTATTCTTCCCTAAATTACATTCTTGTTCTTATAAGGTGTGTGTGTGTTAATTCGATACTACAATGGGTTCTTCAACATCTAAGGATCTCAATCATGTGATCACTAACGAAAAAGGCTCTAAATCGAAACACTCAAATGTTTCGATGCCAATGTCTTCATCTCGAACAAGGCACAAAGTCCGCACAGTAGCAGTGCAAGTGCACGCTGGCACTATGATCGCTTGCAAGTAATAAAATGGTAAAATATCGAGATCGTTTCTACAGGGATTGAACTACTGAGAATCGGAGAATTTCATGAACTTCTTGAGCATGTTTCGGTTTGTGATTAAAAGTTGGATTTTGTTTATAAAAAGCTTTAAAAGACGAAATTAGCGAAATAAACTTATAAGATAAAAGATGGGCATGGGTGTAAGTATTCCTTAAGATAAAATCAACAATATAATAATCAGAAACTTATGAGATGTTTATAAAAACTCCAATATCTCGAAAGTGAAGATTTATAAACAGTCCCCACAAAATTCCCACTCTCACCACTTCGAAACTCGTTGATTTAGCCAAACAGAAAAAGAAATAAAAATCATACTCAAATCTCTTTGTAATATTAATCTCCAATGCTTAATCCTTAGCTAAACACATACAAAATACGTATCTCTACATAATTATCAAAGACTTTCTCAAGTTCTTTGTGCATCACTTAAGCCGTATTTCAGATCCACCCTCTCTGGGTCAAAGATCTAATATTAACACTTAAAAGTGATCGGCTTATCCGCGTTGAGTTTTAGTCCCGTCTTAAGTGACCAAGTTTACGAAGTGGTAAAGAATAAAAACACCCAATTATTGCATAAAATCACCCACACTCATATAAGTAATTAGCTCATAATAAACATAGGAAACATAATATAAGACAAGATATAAAACTGAAATGTAACTTTCATTAAAATAGAACTGAAGACTGTTGCCACAGTGGTGTGGTGAGACTGTGGGCAACAGATTACAATTACAACCTTAATACAAGAAAATTAAATGCTAAACTTAACTTAAGAGAAGAAGAGAAGAGAGACTTCAACTAGTGGTGCTTCAAAAGGATGATCTTCAAATGAACCCAAGGCCTCTTTATATAGGGGAGCAGTGGATAAGGATGAGACACAATTCCCAAAGGAAATGGAGCTTATACAAACCTCGTGGGCAAAGACCATCCAACATTCTTTTTAAATTCCAAAATACAGCTTTTCAAGGCAGCTCTAGCTGTAGGAGATCGTTTATAAAGATCTTCAAGAATTTGAGTGCTTGAGTAATTGTCTCATTGGTCTTTCTATCGATGTCTCATTGAACTATTTGTGGGCTCCGTCGGGATATTGAAGTCGAATTATCCCTACACAACCCTCGTTCGTTGAACCAAGCCATCGGTCTGGCAAAGCTTATCGAAGATAAAGTCCTCGCTAGCCAATCCCATTCTTACCCCGAGACCACGACCCACCTCTTGCCCAACCCCGACACTCACTCTTCCAGTTTGTCCCAATCGAACCCGCATTGCTATCTGGCCCTTCCCGTCAACCTCTCTCCCCCTGCCAATCAAACGACTCACTCCCGACGAAATGCAAAAACGGTGCTCGGTCGGCCTTTGTTTTTGTTGCAACGACAAGTACCACCCAAATCATCGTTGTAATTCCCGCAATTTCTCCTCTTGAACTCCACAGCCGACACTATTGTGTTGGATGTTCCTGACCCCCTCAATTCTGTCTCACAAGCTTCCAATTGCACCATGATCCAGCCTCCATGGACAACGACCCTTCTCAACCACTACCGCCCCCCCCTCGAGCCTGAATATTTAGCTTTGTCCGTTATCGCTTACATGGGATTTTCTTCCCCCAAATCCCTTCGTACTCATGGTTACATTGATCGACCCATGTTTCCATTTTGATCGACTAGGGTAGTATCCATAACATCGTTCAAGTTCGCATTGCATCATCTCTTCACCTTCGATTGACACTCCTTCCTTTCCCATCATGATGGGTAATGGGAACTTCATTCACTGCACTGACAATTGTTCCGATGTTCGAATACGCTTCGCCAACATAGAGTTTCGTCTCTCCTTTTTCGTCCTACCTATTGAGGGTACCTCGTCTTGGGTATGGATTGGCTCCGCTTGTTAGACCCAATTGTTGTTGATTTCTCCGTTCCGCAGCTTTCGTTTTTCATCACAACAATATCCCGGTTTGCCTCATTGCTGAACCCTTAGCCACCCCCACCAACTCGAGCACCCTCTCTTCTATGTTACAAAAGGACACTGCATCATCGATGTTTGATCTCTTTTCTATTTCCCCCTCACCAACTCCGTAATCCCTTCGCCATCAACCCCACAATCTTCTACCGTTCAACAAGTGTTGGAGAAATACGCCTCCATCTTCGAGCCGCCTTCCTCTTCCTTACCCCTGGCTCGTCCTCACGACCATCATATACCCTTGAAACATGGTTCTGACCCTGTTAATGTGCGGTCATATTGTTACCCTCACTACCAAAAATCGTTAATGACCGAGCTTATCTGATGCTCTGGGACAGGCTCATTAAACCTAGTACTAGTCCTTTCCTCACCGGTATAACTCATCCGAAAAAAAGACGGGTCTTGCGTTTTTGCGCCGACTTTCGCGGCTTAAACGCCATTACAATCCGCGATCTCTTCCCGATCGGTACTATCGACCAGCTACACGGGGCTCGTTTTTTCTCAAAACTTGATCTCCACGCCGGATATCATAAAATCCGTGTCACCACTGAGGACACCCCTAAAACGACTTTTTGAACCATTGACAGTCATTATGAATTTTTGGTTATGCCTTTCGGCTTGACCAACGCGCTGGCAACATTTCAAGCCGCAATGAATGATCTCTTTCGCTATTGCCTACATCGCTTTGTATTGGTCTTTTTTGACGACAATTTGATTTATAGCGGGTCCCATGATGATCACGTCGGCCATCTCACCCATGTCTTTGACACCCACGCAGTCAACCGGTACTCCACAAAACGCTCCAAATGCGTCTTTGGGGTCAATCGAGTTCATCATTTGGGTTACATCATCTCAACCGCCAGTGTGGCCGTCGACGGTGAAAAATCTCAGCATTTTCTAGAGTGGCCTCAACCCACAACGGTTACGGGTCTTCTTGGTTTCCTTGGGCTTACCGAGTACTACTGACGCTTCATGCAAAATTATGCTTCCATTGCCGCTCCCCTTACTGATTTATTGCAAGCCAATCGGTTTCAGTGGAACCTAGAGCCACCACGGCCTTTGAACAGCTTAAACAGGCCATGGTTTCCCTACCAATACTTGCACTTCCAGATTTTTCCCAAGGGTTTGACGTTATCATGGATGCATCCGCCACGGGCATCGATGCGCTCCTCTCTCAATCAGATCACCCGGTGGCATTTTTTTAGCAAGAAACTGAGTTCTTGCATGCAGGTTGCTTCCACATTCATTCGTGAGCTCTATGCAATAATGGAAGCCATCAAGAAATGGCGGTAATACCTACTTGGCCAACCGTTTCGCATCATTACTAACCAAAAAAGTTTGCATCATTTCTTATGCAGGTCATTCAGATCCCCCGAGCAACAAAAGTGGGCATC
The DNA here is from genome assembly GCF_001531365.2 of Cynara cardunculus var. scolymus. Taxonomy (NCBI): domain Eukaryota; kingdom Viridiplantae; phylum Streptophyta; class Magnoliopsida; order Asterales; family Asteraceae; genus Cynara; species Cynara cardunculus. The sequence continues at coordinate 25,366,933 of NC_037530.1, forward strand.
TAAACTTTTCGGTTACGATTATGAGATCTTCTATAAGCCCGGACACGAAAACCGTGTTGCGATGCACTTAGCCGGAGAGGAAGGCAGTTTTGATGGCTATTTCACAACCCATTTTTCCATGGTTAGTCGAGGTATGTCAATATTTCCACACTGAGCCAAGGGATCAGCCTTTCAACAGCAGATTCTGTACGACCCAACCGCGTTTCCTAATCACCGAGTAGTTGATGGCCTCGTGTACTTTTGCAGTCCGATTATGATTCCCCTACAGCCTGAGTTCCAATGACCCCTTATCAATGAGCATCACTCTACTCCCACTGAGGGCCATTCCGGTATCCACGCCACCTTTAGAAGGTTGTCTGCTTTGTTTTATTGGACAACTATGTGCCACGATGTGCCATAGTTCATTCGTTCCTGCTCAGTATGTCTGTCAACAGGTCAAATACCCAACTCACAAGCCTTATGGGTTGTAACAGCCTTTGCCAATGCCTGGTCAGGTGTAGGACGACCTATCCATGGATTTCAACATGAGCCTTCTGACTTCGAATGGCAAAACAGCCATTTGGGTTATAGTGGACCGCCTAACCAAGTATGCGCATTCATCACCTTACCACCTCACTTCACTGCAATAAAGGGCGTCCTATTATTCGGCCGATGTCGGTTTTGGACGAGTGAGTTATTCACCATTAGGGGCGTCCGATTGCTCAGTTTTTAGTCCATTAGGAGGGGTGTGATCTGGCCAAAGCTACCTGGAAAGACAGTGATCTTCTATCCGGTAGTTTGCCGGCTCCGACTTCTAGCCTTGTGGACAAGGCTGCGGTTCCATCAGGGAGTGCTCATACGGAAAGAGAGGCTGAACTGAGTCTCGTTTAGGCCAGCATAAAGCCACAAATACCGGATGTTTAATCCAAGACCACTGGGTCGATAACCAGGCCTAAGAGAAATATTATTCAGCTGACCTGATACCAAGATTAAGGCCCTGCCTTGGGTAAGGAGTTCCAGTTTGTAATTGAACTAGACAGCAGTAATTGTTTTCCTATATCCTAAAACTTAGCTAGGTAGTGCTTAGTGAGATAGTGGTGATAATGGTTTCCTCAAGCCCAGTTCTTGTTCCTTTTATTTAAAGCTTTGTTTTGATTAATCAATGGAAAGAAATTTGGCCCCAAAACGTTCCTTCCCTTTGCTCAATTTCTACGGAGACTAACCATCTCGAAAAAGGTTGTATCAGTATATGAGGGAGAAGACTCTTACCTAGTAAGCGCTTATTGGGTTTTAGACACTTACCAACAATCCATTTTGATGGCCAAAAATGTTACACGGTAAGGTACGTGAGGGTGATGTCACATGTAGTAAGTGCATACCGGGTAAGCGTTTGGTAAACGGCCCCTTAGCTTGATTTTCTGTTCTTTTGAGTTCTCTGTTTGTGAAGCATTGATTTGGGTGTTCGAATCCGGATACTGAGATTGTACTTTGGAAAACAGAGTTCTCTCTTGTTCATCGATTTGGATGTCAAGTTGGTTGTTCGAATCAAATTGGTAATTTCACTTTAATTTTCTGTTCTGTTTGAATCGATGGGGACAGGATCTAGAAGAGGGACATCGGTTAACCAGAGATGGGGGAGGGAAGTTACCATCTTTCACCCGAGATGGGGTGTTTCTGGTTAAAATAATATAAAATGAAAAATATAAAACAATATATAATATAAAATACCATTACTAATTTTTTTAATAGAAAACTTGATTAAAGGGAAGAAGACCAAATTGCCCCTGACTTGATGGACTTTTATTACAAAGTTAGTCAGAGGAACCACAACAACAACGAATTGCAAACCACAGTGACGAAAACCGAAGTTTCGAAACCACGGGGATGGAAAAAAGCAATTTTCGACAAACAACAAGGATGAAAAATGTAGTTTACTTTATATATACATATATATAGGAGTGAGATCACGAGAAACCTAAAAAAAAGAACCAAATAACCATGAAAAAATATATCATAATAGATGTCAAATCAAAGATAATAAAATTATCGTTTTCTAGTGTAATTTGTTTCGCTCCAATTTTCATTATATTTTGCCAATTTTAGATTTAAAAAGAAGGGGATATATTTTTATTTTTTAAAAAGGTGGTTATAACCACCTCTTGAACCACATTCATTGGATCATCTCGATCAACGGTTTGGATGAAAACTGCATTCTTTCTCTAGGTTCTCGATTTTTCCCCATATATATATATATATATAGAGAGAGTGAGTGAGAGAGAGAAGGGTTGAGAAAATACCTTATGTACGACCCAATGGTGTCTATCTCTCATTTCAATCACAAAGGGGAAGGTAGGAGGACCACTTCTCTCACTAATACTTTTCCTGCCATCTCTCTTTCGAGCTTCATGATCTCCTAAAGTAACAGTTTCTACTCCTCCAGCCTGTATACAATTTCAAATAGGTATCAAGAGAACAAATTCTACATATAGTGTTGCGAGAGAACACAATATAACCAATTCCTTAATGCTAGATAGCAGTTAACCAACTCCATAATGAGAAAGAGAGAAGACCAAAAGATGCACAAATAATAAAATGATTTTATGCAAAACCAGGTTCTGTAAATATAACATCCCTTAAAGAAGTCAACATGGGACCACCATTGGCGGATGTGAAAATATGTGGAACCCCATGAAATCTCCAAGAGCGATTGAGGAGATAAGGGGAGTTCTAACATATAATGAGGAGAAGTGGTCAAAGTCTAGCCGATGTGGGGCTTCAAAAGCTGACAAGATTTCTGCAAGCTCAAAAGTTCAAATATGAAGCAGGCCTGAAATCAGAAGGAAACATACCAAATCAGAGAGAACAGGATTCTTTATTATGTTTCCCAGCCGCTCACCATGAGCACTGCCGATAAGCATGACTCCTCTCTTGGCTATTGATTTACAAGCTTTAACTTCAGCCCAAGTGCTAATTTCATCAACAATAATCACTTGAGGCATGTGATTTTCCACTGCCTCAATCATGACTTTGTGTTGCATAGAGGGTTTTGAAACCTGCATTCTTCTTGCACTGCCTATTGCTGGGTGCGGTATATCCCCACCGCCTCCTATTTCATTGCTGGTGTCAACGACCACCTATCTATATCGTCAGAAAGGTAATAAAATGTATTTGGAGAAGGTTTTGTGGGGCGCGTTTGGTAGGACAGGACTGGACAGGCAAGAATAAGGTAGGCTGGGTGAAAGAATTATGAAAGTTTTGGGGCTTTAATTTGACATGGATAGTTTAGTAATTTATCAATCTCTCTCCCTAATTTTTGTTCCACCTATTTGTGTATAGTCTAATGTCATGCCAAACATGGGATGACAAGTTTTTATTCTGTCATGCCCCATTCTGTCCAACATACCAAACGCAGAAACAGAAATCTCAAAGCCACACCTACCACTCTTTTCTGTAGCTCATCTGAGAGAACTCGAGATATCTCTCGCATAACAGTAGTCTTCCCTACACCAGGCCTGTAAAGTTTCAAAAGTAATAGGCTAACTAAGACGGTACATAAGAAATATACATGCATATGTCTAATTCTGCCAAAATCTAATGTCCTATACACTTATGATCATTTAGCATTTTCTTTTTGTGGGTCTCACTTGATTTTTAGCCACTTCTTATGACATGCAGGTACGCAAGCTTCGCCTCCGGTTGTATGCCTTTCTTTCCCTTTTTTTTTTAAGTTCTACACGTCTGCCGTAATATACATAATTAATAACTAATCGTCCATCATGCATATTGATTAATGGATGAGGGGCCACACTTGGAGATAAAGATGAAAAATAGAAGACGAAGACTGGCTCAAGATCAGGGAGAAGAATCATTGGAACTCTTTTAGTAGAAAAATATGATCGTCTCAGAAACAATCACCCTTGTTTGATGCTAAACATCACTAAGAAAACTTGCACCTTAATATATGATACATTATATATGCTAAACAATTTGAATGGTTGTTTGGTTGCTGATTTTTTTTAAATATTAAGTAATATATGGATTTTCTTCCATGAAAATTTGCAACTTGCAACATGTACGTATTAGTTTTGACTGTTGATGTTTGTCTAAAATACACTTTGATGATGAATAAGAGATTGTCAAACAAAAGCAATTAGCATCCATACTTGACTATTGTGGGTAAAATGGTAATTCTATCTTCAAAGTTCATCAAAAAGGGAAACCTTGCAATCTTTAGGAAAATTGTAATTTCCATAGGAAATCCCACAAACATTGGATTGAGAAATCCCATGAGGGTAGTTGGCATTTCATGGGATTACATAGGATTCTTTTGTAATAATATTTTAAAGATATGTTGAAAACATTTGTTTTGTAATAATCAATTAATAATATGTAATTTACCTAATTTCATTTTTTTATAAATTATCTATAAAAATTTCAATTCCGTTCCAAATCCTACAAACCAAACACACCAAAGATTCCAAATCCTTCCACGAAATCCAAATCTCTCGAAAACATTCCGTCAAGCTAAACGCCCCAAGTTATGGACGAAGTTTTTGCATTTACATATTAAATTAATTTTTGGTTAGCTCTTGAGAACTTCAAAGTTCCTCCCTATATGGTAACTGAAAAAACATGAAACGCATGTTGTGACTATTTACCTTCCAATAAACAGGATACTTTCTCCGAACTGAAGCAGATCTCGGACCATGTCAATGTGACCCCTAACTGCCCTGCCAACTCGGCAAGTTAAGCCAACTACAACACCTTTTCTACTTCTGACTGCAGATATGCGGTGCAGGGTGCCAGCGATGCCAGCTCTATTATCCCCTCCAATTTCTCCAAGGGCATTTTGGGCATATTCTAGCTCTTCAATTGATATCTGTTTATCAATCACTATTAACTTAAGGAAATTCACTGCACAAGTGTCCATTGGTCCATCCTTCGAGAATAGTTGAATTCAAAACATTAAATACTCCTGATTTTATTATCATATGCTTAAAAGTAAGGATGAAGATGCACGACGTTATCCGGCAACTAAGCTCAAGAAACATTTACCTCAGTGTCTCTTAGATACCTCCGACCTGAATCACCGAGGAAGCATGCCACTGGCAATCGACCTAGATCCAATATTACCTACCCGCATAAGTAAGAAATCATTTACAATATTTGGTAGTCAGATAGCAGAACTTAATTTTCAATTCTGTCAATGTGCTCCTATACACTATTTACACGATATATAGAACATTGGAATCACTATGAAAAATTGAAAACAAACTGCAAAATATCCAAAATGAACAATAATTAATACCTCCAACAGTTGATCCCTTTTAGATTCCATCACAAGATTGTTGCGCAAATCATGTGGAAGGATCTGGAAAACAAAAGGTCATATCTAAAAGTTGGGTCAAGAAATTACACAGTCCATATACTGCAGCATTAAAAGAAGAAAAGGAAAGAGGCTACCGCCATTGCCACATGATCAGTGAAAAGATCAAATTTGATATCAATCGATTTCAAAAGGAACCACGAACATCATAGAGTGGGAGAAAAGCATATATAGTAAATAGAAATTCAAGAAGAATGAAAAGATATGATCTTTAAAGACAATTAATGTGAAGTGAACAAAAACCATGAGGGGAACCACCATATGTATAACTAAAATATTAAAGCAACCAAATTCTAAATGAAAAAAATAATATTCTTTCATTTTCCTATCATTCCCCCTGGTCATCAGAAGGCACGTCTAGTCTACATTTAAACGACCATCATGGTATTAGCAGTTTAGCACAAGTTCTCTATCAACATTTTCTGGTTAAGTTGGGAGCAAAAAGTCTGTTTACATATATACCACAGTTCATACTCTAATTTTGGAACACCCATTTTCCTTTTTCTTTACTTTTGCATGTGTTCTGCGGTGACATTCTATATGCAGGTTGTTAGGAAATGTGTCACAACTCAAATGCTAGCAAATAATTTCTAAGGTCCCAAAACAAATAGAAGCCCAAGGACACAAACAAACCCGATAACAAATGCGGATAACAATGATCTAGATGTTGCACAATGACTCTATAGAAATAAACAACGGCAAATATAGATAATAACATGTTAGAATCTACGTATATGACAAGTTCACAAAATAACAACACGAGAATTTAACGTGGTTCCACTATCGGTGTGATAGTGTACGTCCACCAAAGAGAGAGAGAGAGAGAGAGCTTGATATATTACCAACTGGGAACAATTACAACGTGTTTACGAGATCCTAGGATCAACGAATCAGCTATCCAAAGTTTCCCCAAAACAAAGTTATATATATATATATATGTATATAAAACAAAAAATCGACAAGAGGAAAAACTAAAAGGAAAGAAATCCTTTTGTTGGTGGTCAGATGGGTGAATTTAGATTCCACATGCATGCATATATATAAGAAAAAAAAAAGAGCGGCAGCCCCCTTTTCTCAAGCATGTCAAGTTGGCAAATTGAGGAGGCAAGTAGAAGCATCAAGTAGCCATGCATGCATGCTGCCGAGTTGTAGCTGCATGTGACTCTCAATTGGTTTGAATCGTTCGATCACCATGTATCATTCATGCAAGTTGATAACTCCATAATATGTGGCTGCAATTTGTTTTCAATCCATGCAACATATGCTTGTACCTTGCGTTGGGTGAGTTGTATATCATCCTAAAAACTTACCAATATTAAGTTTTTCAACAGAGGTTGCAATACATTTTAGCTGTCTTATCATATGTCTTTAATCACTTTTGATCTAATAATTAAATAAATCATGAAGACCAATGCTCCTTCGATTATCGTGTGCCAAGCCCCATCGCGGATCTGTGCTAGTAGTCATTTCCTTATAATAGACAGGCATCCCGATATATGCTACAGGTAAGCTGTTAAGATGCAAATCATCCTCCAATGTATCTCAAAGATCAAATGATAACTTTCATGCACAAAAAGTAAAATTCCACATTCAACTTGTGGTTATATTAAATCGATTACTCCATCCATCCCATAAAAGACTTACGTAATTGGCTTCTTGATGTCAAAGTTATTTCACTTCAATAAAAATGAAATCAATAGTTTTGGTTGTAAAGGAATCAAGAAAACAATTGGTATCTACATTAAATTACCTAAGATGGTATTACAAAGGAGCAACTGGCACTAAAATTCTAAAAATATCCATGCTAATGTTCCAATTTGAAGTTTGAATATCAATATTCACAAGCAGACTTCAATTGCAGGACAAACGGAATGCTTTCTAACTTTGTAATCCCAATTACACATTACTACAAGAACAAAAGTGCAAGATTTAACCATGATTCTGCAAGCAATTATAATCCCAGTAGCGAAGACTCAATCGAACAACTTACCCCAAATTGCATTACGCTATAGAAATTCAAGCTTCAATAAAAGTGGAGAAAGAAAAGAACAAGGAAGAAGGTTGAGTTAAGGAATAAGAATGAATACCTTTAACAATTCATGGATATCATCAGAAGGCGTGCACTTGGCAAACCTAATAGGTTTAATGGTGCGTAAAGTGGAAATTGAAAAGGAATTAGGGTTGTAACAAAAAGGAAAATGGTGGTTGTAGAAAGATGAGTAGCTACTACAACAAATGGACATGGTTGTTATTACTGGTTTAATCGTTTGCTCTCAAGATTCTGAGCTCCCAACAAGGGGAGAGGGTAAGAATCACCGATATTATTAAATCATCTTTAAATCTAGAGTAAATTACGTTTTTCGTACTGTGGGGTTTGTTAAAAACTTCGGATTTTGTCCCTGTGGTTTTAAAATTCCGGTTTTCACCCTTATAGTTTGTAATTCATTTTTATTTTCGTCCTTGCGAATAAGACAATACTTTTATTCTGATATATTGTACGAGGTTGTGTGGAGAAAGTTGTATATATATATTGGATGATCTTGGTAGACCAAAATAGCTCTTATTATCTTCAGTCTTACCGTTCTTTCAACATACAATTTCTCTAAAAACGTCTTTAATTAGAACTTCGTCTTACTCAAATTTCAAAGATATACATGGGACCAAAAGTCGTGTAGGTTCAAAGAATTGGTCATAGTGTTGCCACAATGGCGGGCAAGTGCACAATGAGTATTGTGATCAATACAAGTAATAAAGTGGTAGTAACACCAATATCGCATCCATAGGGATCGGACTCAGAGTGTCGAGTACTAAGTCGAGAATAAAATGATTTCAATTAGAAGAAGAAAATATCTTTGAACGAGTTTAGTGCTTTTAATAATTAAGTAAAACCAAATCATTTAAATAAAAAGAGTATGGGTGTAAGTTTTTCTTAACACATTTATAGTAACGATATGGTAAAAGACATTTGCCACAAAAATGTATATAAAAGTAAATTTCTCTCAAAAGTGTACTTCCACATAGAGTTGCCACATGTTTCCACAGAGTCACCACTTTTTCCAACTAACAACTTGTTGATCCTACTAAGTTGATTTCCAAGACTCATAGTTCTACCAATAGGAAGACAAGTGCTCAAATCTCTTTGTAATGCTACTTCGACCTACATGTGAACCTCAGTTAAAATCATACAAAGATTTGTAACTTTGTGTGACTATAAAAGACTTTCTCAACTCTTCTTGCGTCACTGAAGCTATAATTCCGCTCATCTATGTGTTTAAGATCTAACATTAACTTTTTCAAGTGATCGACTTGTCTGCATTGAGTTAAAGGTTCGACTCTAGCAATCAAGCCCAAGAGTTAGCAACGATGGTATTGCCTATTAATCTTAGATTGACTCACAACAAAAGGGTGCTTAACAGTAGGTGCACCTTCAGTTGAGGAGATATCAAAATCTTTAAAGTACCCTTAGAGTAGGTCGGGTATGCTGAGGTTTGATTTAAACAACCAGGTACAAGTTATAATTGGAGTTTTGAATAAGATGACTTTTTTATTTTGCATTTTTTTTCGAGTTAGCAAATATTCAACAAAAGATAATTAGCGGTTTGTAACGCCAGTTGACAAAGTAGCGTTAAACATCCCTAGCGGAATCGCTAGTAATCGCTGGTCAGCCAGAGTGAATAAATATGTCATTTCTTGAAATCTCTCAATTTTTTTCATTCGCTCTGCTCGACACCGGGTCATTTTCTTGGTGAACATGATTTTCCATATAATATATATAGGGGCCTAATCAAATGAGAACTAATTATTTTGTGGTAACCTTGAGGTCTAATCTCAACCACAAATCAATAGATAAATTATGAAATTTATAATTTTGGTAATTTTGAATTAAAATTTCAATGCAAGGACATTTTAGGTATTTTCTCTCCTCTATCCTCTCTCCGTCCTCCGACCTCCGTCCTCCGGTGATACCATAGTGGTATCACAATGCATCTTATATGTGTTTGGGTATCACACTGAGGTCATTTGTGTGGTCGATCAGAGATGTGTGAAGACTGTCCAAGCCTCAGCGAATGCTGAAGAGACCTTCAGGTTATTCCAACATTCAGCGATCAAAAGAAGCTTGTTGAGCACGATTATTTTTGTCTTGTCCTTATACACACAAAAGACAAACCCATACCCTTTCTAAAAGATATTACGGTACGGAACCGACTAGTTGACTCTACTACCCATCAACTTTGTGAAAGGATGTCTGCTCATGAATAGGGTTTCGTACTATTCACTGTAGCAAAGGACAAGTCCTCTCAAGGCTTGACTGTAACATCCAATTTCTAATATGTCCAATTATTTGCTTAGTATATTTAATTATTGGGTTAAAGAGAACTTATGATTTAGTAGGAGTCTAGGTTTGAAATTTTAGAATTATAATTCTTAGGAGTATATTAGAGGATTTGAAAAAAAATTACGTCAAAAAGATACGTAAAACTGATTTTCTTAGGAGATCTTTTCTGGAATATTGTTGTTGGATGTTATATATTATCTCTTTATGAACGTGTAGGCGAAAACCTCAAAGAAAACAGAGGTCCGAGCGAAAAGTTATGAATAATTTAATTGTTGATGGTCAAAATGGGTACCTAGCCGGCCCAACTCGAGTTTTAGCATTATAAATTGGATTTTTGGTCTATTTTTCTTGTCATTTGAGTCCAGAACTCACACACACACTAGAGGTGCGATTTTCACACACATAGGCTTGATTTAACTCAAATCAAATAAGAACTACAAGATCTTTGAAGGATTTGATCATCAAGTAAGGTATAATCCATTCTTTGCACTTGTTCTTGGTTGACATTCTTGTTATATGGATTGCATGTTGAGATAAAGTTAGGGTTTCATATGGGTTTGATCTTAAGTGTATAAAATGAGTACATTTTAGTGTTTATGACATGAAATGGTCATTAGATTCAAGAGATTATCAAGATTTATGCAAGTTCATCATATGAACTTTGACTTGATTAAGTCAATGATTTGGGAGATAATATAAATGATAAAATAAATGTTGGATTTTGGTTGTTTATTTCAAATATGTTATATTAAGTTGAGATTCAAAAGTTGGAATAGTTTGGAATCGAAATGGTTTGAGAAAAATGTATGAAAATGAGAATTTCGACTTAAGAATGCATTGAAAATGTGCAGATTTTGAAAAACTGTATAAAATCGTAGAAAAATCCAAATGAGGTGAGGCCAATTTTCTTAGTTAGATATTTGAGTCTAGTTTATTTCTTATTTATGATCAAGGCATGAATTCGAGTTTAAAATGGGCAAAACGGTTCTGCATGCCGCAACTGTAGATAGAAATTTAGATAAAGTGTTCATATAGGATATGTGTGAATCATGAGTTTCTTATATTGGTTGCTTATGAGATTTTGTACATTTACTCTAGGGGGTAATTAGGACATATTTTGATGCTTTGGAAGCCACCTAAGGGTGGTGGCTTGGACTTGCTTTGTAAGCTCATTTTGGAGCTTTTCGGTATTATACGGTTGCCCGGTGAGTTATATATTTAATTGTTACATATTGATTTTAACCTATATACTATCATATGAATGTTTTTGGTCTTGAATTGAATCACACTATCTTGATTCGTCTTTGATTCCGTCTCTTGAGTCTATTCCATATTACTATCTCGGTACATCGGTTTGCTTTCCGGATCCGGACTCGTTGTTTTGTTCCTTGAATTGTACGCCATAGTCTGGGTACTACTTCGTGTGGCATGCCGGAATCTTATGGCGAAGTCAAGATCCCGGGTTGGACGGGTGAGACTTTCTGTGGCTGTGAATACTCATTGCTCGAAGAGGATGAAGAACAATGAGTAGGGAACCTTGGCACATACCCGGTAGAGGAAGGCGGGCAGTGTGCGGTTTCCCGTAATGTATGATTCTGACTCGGACTTTGGCATGATCCCGGGAGGTGAAGGACGGGGTGATGCACTGTCCTCATTATGTTTACTGATTTGATCTCTTGGTTCTTGATATTTATTGGTATTCTAACGTTGTTGAATATATTTGGTTGTTGATCCTGTCTCCTTGTTGTATTGAGCATCAATGGTATGGTGTATTATGGTGATTTGAATATGGAATCCTATGATCTTAGCATCCGGTACGTAATTGTTCACTCGGTTTCTTGTAAGTCTCGGTTTGCATTTGGATCATGTTTTGAACTCTTTTATTGATAAGAGTTTATTATGTATGTTTATATACATGTGCGATATTGATATGTAATACTTAACTATTTAACTCACTAAGCGTTGGCTTACCATTTAAGTGGCAACCTCTCTCAGGGAAGAAGGCGGATAAAAAGGAAGAACCCGTTGTTTGACTCGAAAATTATCGGGGAACTTGAAGATTACGATCTTGCTTTTGGGTAAATGGTAGCTTATTATGGTATCTCATAGATGTAGTAAGTATAGCTTATATATAGTCTTGTTCCGGTTATATATATGTCCCGTATTCTTTTGCTACATAATTCGGGTTGTAAGTAAAAATCCGTTATATCCGAGTTGGAATTATGTTTTGGGTGGTTTTATCACTAAAATAGAACGAATATTTCGAAGTTTTTTTCTAGAAATTAATATCCCATATTTTAAGTTAATCAATGTTATGCCCAGATCTGTGTGTTTCAAAGGGTTGACCATTTTCATCGCCTCTGGACCACTTCATCGCCTCTGGTCCATTTTCATCGCCTCTTGACCACTTCATCGCCTCTGGTCCATTTGCATCGCCTCTGGACCACNTCGCCTCTGGTCCATTTTCATCGCCTCTTGACCACTTCATCGCCTCTGGTCCATTTGCATCGCCTCTGGACCACTTCATCGCCTCTGGTCCATTTCATCGCCTCTAATCCATTTTCATCGCCTCTGGACCACTTCATCGCCTCTAGTCCATTTTCATCGCCTCTTGACCATTTCATCGCCTTTGGACCATTTCATCGCCTTTGGACCATTTCATCGCCTCTGGTCCATTTTCATCGCATCTGGTCCATTTTCATCGCCTCTGGACCATTTCATCGCCTCTGGTCCATTTTCATCGCCTCTGGACCACTTCATCGCCTCTGGACCATTTTCATCGCCTCTGGACCATTTCATCGCCTCTGGTCCATTCTCATCGCCTCTGGTCTTCTTCCAGACTTAGTCGTTTCAGCAGCCTCTGGTCCATCGCGTACCTCTGGTCCGTTCATAGGGGCTCAGGTCTTCCTCCAGATTTAGTCGTTTCAGCAGCATCTTCAGATTCTCCATCCTTGGCCCCGATTGCTTTGATAAAACTTTTAGAATAATTAGGATAAATTTTTGGTCCTAACAATCATTAAATTATATTTTATTGGAGATTTTATAAAATTGGTAATTTGGGGATTTCTTGAGCGAGATGTTACAGATATGGTATCAGAGCTGTGGTTTGAGTGAACTGGATATCATTAATGATATTCGAACTCAAACTTAGGTATTGACATTGTATAGTGACTAGGTTATGATTATATAGATATAGACCAATAGGAGAGACTTAGGATTTGTTGGGGTACAAGGGATAGAATATTATTTGACCCCTCTATATGTATTATAATTTCAGTGCGATGTTTGAACACGATACATCTAGCAATGTGCCGGTTACTCAAGAAATTGGGGATGATAACCTCAATCTCGAAGGGAATGTCCCAGAAAATGATGACAATGATGATGAAGCCAAACTATCACCTCGTACTGAGAGGTTATTGAAAATAATGAATGATCAAACACGGGCTGCCCTACGAGAACAAAGAATAAAGTTTGAAAGAAAGCTATCTGAAGTGCAAAATCCAGTTAATGCTCAGAATCCGGTTGTCCAAGGACTGAAGCCGGTTAATGAAGACATACCCAAACCAAAGTCGGACCGGCCTTCATTTAAAACATTTAGAAGCAGTGGGGCTACAGAGTTCTCGGGACAGACGGACCCAGTACTTGCAATGCAATGGGTCGAAAACACTGAAAGGATATTCAGGATTATTTACATGCAAGAGAAGGATAAAGTACATTATGCTACAGCGACATTTACCGATCGTGCACTCACTTGGTGGAACGCCACATATCGATCAATGGATCCTAGTACTTGGGATAGAACGACATGGGAAGAGTTTCAAGTGTTATTCTTCGAACAATACTGTCCGGATGATCTGAAACAAAAGCTTGAGAAGGAATACCTAGAGCTCAAATAGGGATCCATGTCGGTGATTGAATATGAAACAGAGTTCAATCGGAAGCTTCAGTTTGCCCAGCGGTTTGTACCAAGTGAAAAAGACAAGATTAATCGTTTCGTCAACGGTTTTCGACGGAATATTCGTGATTTCATCACCAATCGCGATATACCTTCATTTGCCAAAGCAGTTGAGTATGCAAGGAAAAGGGAGCATGATCTGAGTCTCCCTGATGATTTTGATGTACTAGAGAAACGATCGAGAGTTGAGAGAACCTTCTTAACCCCGACATCTAAATCATCTCGATTCTTCAAGTCGAGACGAGCTCAATCACATAATACACCACATACTACCATACAGGCTTATAGAATGCAGTCAAATATGCCACAGAACTGTAACCGATATGGCAAGAATCACTAGGGACGATGTAGTGATGATCAAACTTATGTACGATGCTTATGTTGTGGTGAAGCTGGGCACATACGAACTCAGTGCCCTCAAAGAGAAAAGACATGTTATAATTGTGGTGTGTTAGGTCATCGTATGCGAGAATGTACAAAGAATAGACTTGAGGAAAGTAAGGGGTCGGTACAACAACCGAGGAAATGACCGATACATACAGCGAGGGCTTCGACCAAAAAAGAGGAGGTCCCGAAACCTCATGCCAGGGCATTTCAAATTACCGCAAAGAAAGCCATGAACGATCCCGACGTTGTTACGGGTATATTTCTTGTTAATTCTTGGCCTGCTCGTATTTTATTTGATTCTGGTGCAACAAATTCTTTTGTGTCAAATGATTATGTTCGTTATATTGAATCCGTGCCTATTATGCTTGAAAAATATTTCACTACTGACACTGCGAGCGGAGTACCATTAGTTGCTGATAAGGTATTTAGAGGGTGTACATTGCTTTTAGATGACTATGAATTTATTATCGATCTCATTCCAACTGATATCCATGGATTCGATGTTGTTATTGGTATGGATTGGTTGGCAAAGAATCAAGCCAACATCATATGTTCACAACAAATGATTCGGATACCAATTAGCGAGGGGAATTACCTATTCATTTATGGGGAGCAGCGTGTGACCGACATAAAGGTAATCTCTATGCTAAAAGCTTGTCATTATCTAAACAAGGGTTGCTCAATTTTTCTAGCCTATGTTATGGATGTGGCGAAAGAATTGAAGAAGATGTTCAAGGACGTTCCTATTGTTTGGGAATATCCGGATGTATTTCCGAATGATCTGCCTGGATTGCCACCCGATGGTCAAGTAGAATTTCGTATAGACTTGATACCGGGTGCAGCTCCGATAGAAAAGACATCGTATCGTCTCGCACCTGCGGAAATGAAAGAAATGATGAAACAACTGCAGGAATTATCGGACAAGGGTTTTATCCGACCAAGCACATCTCCTTGGGGTGCTCCAGTCCTGTTCGTTAAGAAGAAAGACAGAACTTTCCGGATGTGTATAGATTACCGTGAGCTTAACAAGGTAACTATAAAGAACAAATATCCATTACCGC
>NC_037530.1:25383764-25397015 GCF_001531365.2 Cynara cardunculus var. scolymus
GTAGCTGGGATACTCACCTACCCTTGGTTGAGTTTTCTTACAACAATAGCTACCACTTGACAATTGGAATGGCTCCCTATGAGGCTTTATACGAACATAAGTGTCGTACACCCTTGTGTTGGCGAGAGACGGGAGAGAAAGTTTTAGTTGGTCCCAAACTCATTTAGATCACTCATGACAAAATTCAGATTATTCGCGACAGAATGAGAGCTGCCCAAGATCGTCAAAAGTCTTATGAAGATCGTCGCAAAAGGCCAATCGAGTTCTCGGTGGGTGATATGGTAATGGTGAAAGTTTCTCCTTGGCGAGGCGTGCTTCGATTCCGAAAACAAAGTAAGTTAAGTCCACGATTTATTGGCCCGTTCAAAGTATTGGAGCGTATCGGAAAATAGGCTTATCGACTAGAGTTACGGGAGGAACTTACGAGGGTGTTTCATGTCGGGTACTTACGTAAATGCTTGGGTAAACATGAAGATACGGTGCCCTTAGCCGAAGTCAAAGTAGATGAGAAATTAAGATATATTGAAGAACCAGAATCAATTCTAAACGAGAGAAAAGTGAAACTACGTAGTAAGGAAGTGGACTTGGTATTGATCAAGTGGAAACACCATCGGGGACCAAACTGAACGTGGGAGCGTAAAGATGAGATGAAAGCAAAATACCCTTCTTTATTTCCACAACAGTGATTTCGGGGACGAAATCCTCAAAAGAAGGAGGTATTTGTAACATACAATTTCTAATATGCCTAATTATTTTCTTAGTATATTTAATTATTGGGTTAAAGAGAACTTATGATTTAGTAGGAGTTTAGGTTTGAAATTTTAGAATTATACTTCTTAGGAGTATATTAGAGGATTTGGGAAAATTTTACGTCAAAAAGATACATAAAACTGATTTTCTTGGGAGATCTTTTCTGGAATATTGTGTTGGATGTTATAGATTATCTCTTTATGAACGTGTAGGAGAAAATCTCAAACAAAACGAAGGTCCGAGAGAAAAGTTATGAATAATGTAAGTGTTGATGGTCAAAATGGGTACCTAGCCGAGCCAACCCGGCCCAACTCGAGTTTTAGCATTATAAATTGTATTTTTGACCCATTTTTCTTGTCATTTGAGTCCAGAACTCACACACACACACTAGAGGTGCGATTTTCACACACATAGGCTTGATTCAACTCAAATCAAAGAAGAACTACAAGATCTTTGAAGGATTTGATCATCAAGTAAGGTATAATCCATTCTTTGCACTTGTTTCTTGGTTGACATTCTTGTTATATGGATTGCATGTTGAGATAGAGTTAGGGTTTCATATGAGTTTGATCTTAAGTGTATAAAATGAGTGAATTTTAGTGTTTATGACATGAAATGATCATTAGATTCAAGAGATTATCAAGATTTATGCAAGTTCATCATATGAACTTTGACTTGATTAAGTCAATGATTTGAGAGATAATATAAATGATAAAATGAAGGTTGGATTTTGGTTGTTTATGTCAAATATGTTATATTAAGTTGAGATTCAGAAGTTGGAATAGTTGGAATCGAAATGGTTTGAGAAAAATGTATGAAAATGAGAATTTCAACTTAAGAATGCATTGAAAATGTGCAGACTTTGAAAAACTGTATAAAATCGTAGAAAAATAAAAATGAGGTGAGGCCAATTTCTTTAGTTAGATATTTGAGTCTAGTTTATTTCTTATTTATGAGCAAGGCATGAATTCGAGTTTAAAATGGGAAAAACAATTCTGCATGCAGCAGCTGTACATAGAAATTTAGATAAAGTGTTCAAATAGGATATGTGTATATCATGAGTTTCTTATATTGGTTGCTTATGAGATTTTGTACATTTACTCCAAGGGGTAATTAGGACATATTTTTGTACATTTACTCCAGGGGGTAATTAGGACATATTTTGATGCTTTGGAAGCCACCTAAGTGTGGTGGCATGGACTTGCTTTGTGAGCTCATTTTGGAGTTTTTTGGTATTATACGGTTGCCCGGTGAGTTATATATTTAATTGTTACATATTGATTTTAACCTATATACTATCATATGAATGTTTTTGGTCTTGAATTGAATCACACTATCTTGATTCGTCTTTGATTCCGTCTCTTGAGTCTATTCCATATTACTATCTCGGTACATCGGTTTGCTTTCCGGATCCGGACTCGTTGTTTTGTTCCTTGAATTGTACGCCATAGTACGGGTACTACTTCGTGTGGCATGCCGGAATTTTATGACGAAGTCAAGATCCCGGGTTGGACGGGTGAGACTTTCTGTGGCTATGAATAGTCATTGCTCGAAGAGGAGGAAGAACAATGAGTAGGGAACCTTGGCACATACCCGGTAGAGGAAGGCGGGCAGTGCGAGGTTTCCCGTAATGTATGATTCTGACTCAGACTTTGTCATGATCCTGGGAGGTGAAGAACGGGGTGATGCACTGTCCTCGTTATGTTTACTGATTTGATCTCTTGGTTCATGATATTTATTGGTATTCTAACGTTGTTGAATATATTTGGTTGTTGATCATGTCTTCTTGTTGTACTGAGCATCAATGGTATGGTATATTATGGTGATTTGAATATGGAATTCTATGATATTAGCATCCGTACGTAATTGTTCACTCGGTTTCATGTAAGTCTCGGTTTGCATTTGGATGATGTTTTGAACTCTTTTATTGATAAGAGTTTATTATGTATGTTTATATACATGTGCGATATTGATATGTAATACTTAACTATTTAACTCACTAATAGTTGGCTTACCATTTAAGTGGCAACCTCTCTCAGGGAAGAAGGCGGATAAATAGAAAGAACCCGTTGTTTGACTCGAAGATTTATCGGGGAACTTGAAGATTACGATCTTGCTTTTGGGTAAATAGTAGTTTATTATGGTATCTCATAGATGTAGTAAGTATAGCTTATATATAGTCTTGTTCCGGTTATATATATGTCCTGTATTCTTTTGCTACATAATTCGGCTTGTAAGTAAAAATCCGTTATATCCGAGTTGGAATTATGTTTCGGGTGGTTTTATCACTAAAATAGAACAGATATTTCAAAGTTTTTTTTTCTAGAAATTAATATCCCATATTTTGAGGTTAATCAATGTTATGCCCAGATCTGTGTGTTTCAAAGGGTTGACCATTTTCATCGCCTCTGGACCACTTCATCGCCTCTGGACCACTTCATCGCCTCTGGTCCATTTCATCGCCTCTGGTCCATTTTCATCGCCTCTGGTCCACTTCATCGCCTCTGGACCATTTTCATCGCCTCTGGACCATTTCATCGCCTCTGGTCCATTTTCATTGCCTCAGGTCCATTTTCATCGCCTCTGGACCACTTCATCGCCTCTAGACCATTTCATCACCGCTGGTCCATTTTCATCGCCTCTGGTCTTCTTCCAGACTTAGTGATTTTAGCAGCCTCTGGTCCATCGCCTGCCTCTGGTCCGTCCATAGGGGCTCTGGTCTTCCTCCAGATTTAGTGGTTTCAGCAGCATCTTCAGATTTCCCATCCTTGGCCCCGATTGCTTTGATAAAACTTTTAGAATACTTAGGATAAATTTTTGGTCCTAACAATCATTAAATTATATTTTATTGGAGATTTTATATAATTGGTAATTTGGGGATTTCTTGAGTGAGATGCTACATTGACACACGTTCTAACCCTACCACGTTGCACTAAATGCAATGGGTATAAATAGATGTGTTCTATCTCCATGCAGAGATACTCTTACTCCTCTCTCTAAACTTACTTACACTTAAGTAAAAGAACACACACATCTAATAACAAATACGCTCATCTTCAATAGCAAGTTAGAATATTTTTGTTATATTCTAAACAGTTCTTTCCCTGATAGAACTTACTTTCCTCTAAGTCTTTAACAACAAATCTTTTCTTTTTTTTTCTAAGAACTAGTGTGTAACTTTAGATTGTTTAGATAAGTTTTATTTACCTTATCTTTCCACAAACAATCTTGTAAAAGCAGTATTGATCTTTCTTTATCAATATATATTTTAAATTTGAAAAGTTTTCTGTGTTTGTATTCATCCCCCCTTATACAAATTGTTGTACACATCTTGTAGACCCTAATGGGACCAACACATTAGCTGAAGAATTTCAGTGATAGAGAAACATTGAATCATTTCACCTTTAAAATATTTTGATCAGTGAATAGAAAAGATTCAGCGATAGTTTTGTTTTAAGAAAAGACAAGTAAATATATCTTAGAGATATACGCATTAAAGAGTTCAGTGATAGAAAAAACACTAAAACATCTCTTTTAAAAACATTTTGTTCACTGAATATGAAAATATTCAGTGATGGTTTTAAGATTTTAGAAAAGAAGATAAGTATACATATCTTATAGAGAAAGATACATTTACTCAAGAGTTCATTGATAGAATAAGAACACTGAATCATTTTACTAATATATCACTGAGTATTTCCTAGAACTGAAGAAATTAATCCTCAGCATTCAGAATTCCAAGTTCGCTGATTAAGATGTTAAATCTTGTCTCATCAAGAGGCTTTGTAAAAAGGTCAGCGAGTTGGTACTCAGTGGGTATGAAGTGAAGTTCATTATTACCATTCATAACATAATCTCAGATAACATGATATCTGATCTCAATATATTTGGTCTTGGAGTGAAGAACATGGTTGTTTGCAATTGCAATAGCACTAGAGCTATCACATTAGATTGGGATCTTTGAGAGCTGAAGATCATAGTTACTGAGCTGGTTTTTCATCCATAAGATTAGGGCACAACAGCTTCCAACAGGAACATATTCAGCCTCAACAGTTGATGTAAACACTGAGTTTTGCTTCTTACTTGTCCAACTCACCAACTTTCCACCTAGAAGCTGACAGCCTCCAATGGTGCTTTTCTTATCAATTTTGCAACCTGCAAAATCACTATCCGCATAACCAATTTAGGTCGAAACCTAAGTCCTTGGGATACCAAAGGCCCAGATTAGGAGTTCCTTTCAGGTATCTGAATATGCATTTTACAGCGATCAGATGGGATTGCTTATGTTCAGACTGATATGGTGCACATAAACAAGTAGATTACATAATATCAGGTTAGCTAGCTGTGAGATACAGCAGGGAGCCTATCATTACATGCTTTCCATTTGGATCCTTGTTCAGTGAGAGAGGAGGTGCTATTGGAGTTTTCATAGATGAACTGTTGGTTAAGTCGAATTTCTTCAACGTATCCCTTACATACTTACTTTGATTGATAAAGATACTTTTATTTGATTGTTTGATCTAAAAACTTAGAAAGTAAGTCAGTTCTCCCATCATGCTCATCTGATATTCTTTCTTAATGCGTTCAGCAAATTGAAAACACAAAGAGGGATTAGTGGAACCAAAAATAATATCATTGACATAAATTTGGACTAGAATGATATGACCCTTGACTTTCCTAAGAAATAGGGTCTGGTCACGGACAAATTTCTCAAAGATAAGAAATGAAGAAAGGGTGTCATACTAGGCACGAGGGGCCTGTTTTAACACATAAAGAGCTTTATCCAATCTATAGACATGATTTGGATATTTGGGTCAAGAAAGCCTGGAGGTTGTTCAACATAAACTTCCTCCTTAAGTTTTCCATTTAGAAAATCACTATTTACATCTATTTGGTAGATTTTAAAGTCTCTATAGGTAGCAAAAGCTAGAAATAGTTGAATAGCTTCGAGTCTAGCCACTTGTGTGAAGGTTTCACCATAATCGATTCCTTCTTGTTGCTTGTATCCCTGAGGAACAAGATGAGCCTTGTTTCAGGATACAATTCTTGTTCATCTAACTATTTGTTGATCCTCTCTCTCATTAATTTGATGATAATCCATTTTACCTTACACGAAGTATTTATGTTTCTGTCTTTCAGTTCCAGCGATCATCACTGAGTCTGTCCAGTGATCGCTGAAGAACTTATAATGTAAATCCATCAGCGACAGTGATACTTCAAGAAGACAAACACATAAAGAGCTTTATCCAAACGATAAACGTGGTTTGGGTACTTAGGGTCAAGAAACCCTGGAGGTTGTTGAACATAAACTTTTCTCTTGAATTTTTCCATTAAAGAAAGCGCTCTTTACATTCATTTGGTAGACTTTAAAGTCTCTATGGGCAGCAAAGGCTAGAAAGAGTCGAATTGCTTCGRGTCTAGCCACTGGTGCGAAGGTTTCATCATAGTCGATCCCTTCTTCTTGTCTATAACCCTGAGCAACAAGTCGAGCCTTGTTACGGGTTACTACAACTTCTTCATCTAACTTGTTACGATAGACCCATTTGGTGTCTATCACTGTCTTGTCAGATGGACGTGGAACGAGGTACCAGACTTTGTTCCTATCAAACTTAATGAGCTCTTCTTGCATGGCAATGACCCAACTAGGGTCTGAGATAGCATCACTGATCTTCTTGGGTTCAACTAAAGAGAGAAAGTTAACAAAGAGATAGATATTACCTAGACCACGATGAGTCTGAATACCTACACCTAGATCACCAAGAATTTGATGAATTGGATGGGCTTTAGTCCATCGCTGAGCTGGTAGAGGATTATCATCTGAGTAGAGAAGTTCAGGAATAGTGGATGAGGCTTCAGCAGCAGTGTCTTCAGCGATTGGAACAATTGCTAAAGGAGCCTCAGATTTAGCGATTGAAATAGGTTTAGATGCTGAAGGCATTTCATTCACTGATTGATCAGTGTATGAAGTAGAAGGAGGAACACAGCTAATAGGCACAACAACGATCTCTGAAGAAGACACGGTGTGACTAGCTGCAACCAGAATGATTAATGGTTCATCTTCAGCTTATGGGGCTTCAGTGTTGAGAGGAACGCTGAAAAAAGCTTCAGGTTGTCCATAATAATAGAACATCCAGTTTTCTAATCCATCTTCATCATTTAAGATGAGTTCTAAATTACCTGATTGAGATTCATCAAATATGACATGAATAGTTTCTTTTATCATCTGTCGGTGTTTGTTGAATACTCTGAAGGCTTTGGACACTGAAGAATATCCAAGAAAAATTCCTTCATCAGCTTCGGGATTGAACTTTCATAGTTGATCACGGTTGTTAAGAATATAACACATGCAACCAAAGATATGTAGAAAGCTAATAGAGGGCTTTATGCCATGGAAAAGTTCATAAGTTGTCTTCTTGAACCTCTTAACAATCAATGACCGATTTTGAGTGAAACAAGCAGCGTTGACAGCTTTAGCCTAAAAATTTGTAGGGAGATGGGACTCGCTGAGTATTGATCAAGCAGCCTCAATGATCGTTTGATTCTTATTTCAGCGACCCTATTTTGCTGAGGAGTTCTCATTAAAGAAAAGTTGTGAGAAATTCCCTTGTCCTCAAAGAAGTTATCCATAGTACTATTTTTGAATCCAATACCATGGTCACTTCTAATAGACCGTACTTTAATGTTGTTAAGTACTTCTATTTTCTTGATGAACGAAATGATGTCTTCAGGTGCTTCATTTTTGGGTCTGAGAAAGAAGACCCAAGTTTACGTGGAGTACTCATCAACAATGAAAAATGTATACTTCTTTCCAACGATAGATTGCACGTTCATAGGACCAAAGAGATCCATGTGCAATAGCTGAAGAGGCGATGTCACTAAAGAGATTTGCTTTGACTTGAAGCTAGCTCTAGTTTGTTTTCCTTTTTCACATGCTTAGCAAAGAGATTCCTTTGCAAAGGTGTATTGAGGAAGACTAGTGACAAGATCATTTCTAGACAACTCACTGAGAGTCTTGAAGTTAAGGTAAGAAAGCCGTTTGTGGCACAGCCAGTTGATGTCTGACGAAGCTTTAGAGAAAAAACATCTATTCTCAATGATGGAAAAATCCATATTGATGATGTAGACATTCTCTAGACGAGAACCGGTCAAGGCAACATTATCATCCTTGTCATAAATGTAGCATGAATTCTTAGAGAACTTTACTCTGTAGTGTTTATCACACAGCTGACTAATGCTGAGAAGGTTGTGCTTCAGTCCTTCAACGTATGCAACATGCCTGAATGTGGTTGCGCCATTGGTTACTATACCAAAACCTCTGGTATATCATTTTCCATTACCTCCAAAGGTCACGGAAGGTCCTCTTTCTTCCTTGTAGTCAATGAGTAGGGATTTGTCTCCGGTCATGGGTTTTGAGCATCCACTATCGAGATACCATATGCCTTTGACTTTCTGTATAAGGGAACAGTTTAAAAAGGCTTTTGGTACCCATTTATTTCGGTCCAGCAATGTTAGAGGCTTCATCTACTTAAACTGAAGAACCAGAGTCAGCAGATGGCTTCACTGAACCTGGAGAGGTTTTAGTGGAAATAGGAACAACTAATTACGCTAGAGAGATATAGTCAGTGGGTGTCTTCACTGAGCCTGACGAAGAGGCTTCAGTGGTGGGAATTACAACATTTAAGATTGAAAGCTTAGCATCAGTAGTTGTCTTCACTGAGCCTGAAGAGGAGGTTCTAGTGGTTTTTTTCATCTTGGTTGCTTTAGCAGCCTTAGTGGATGATTTCGCTTTGGTTGATTTCTCAACTTTAGCTACTTTCTTGCCCTTGGCTGGTGGACCATCCTTGGCGGAAGGACACTTACTGGCAATGTGTGTAGTTTCACCACAGTGCTTACACTTCCTATAGTTGAAGGTAGCTTATGGGCTAGGAAGTACCAGATTTGAAGAGGGACCAACTGCAAGGATTCCCTTCTCATTAGTTCTTGGAGGAACTTTAGAGGATTTAGAGTCCTTAGGTGAGGCGTTCACCTTGAGCTGAGACTTAGATTTCTAAGAGGGTTTAGATTTCTTAGTCTCTGAAAAAGAAGAAGGTTTACAAGTAGAAGGAATAAATTTATATCTATTTGACTTGTTAGTCTTTTTGAGAAGAGGTGCTATGACAACGGATTTACCCTTGTCTTTACAACCTGAACTCGAAGGAGTTCCATCAAGACGACTCTCAGTGAAAGAAGACTGAGAGGAGGAAGTGTCAGGAATAGAAGAGACAAAAGTCAAAAGTGCCAAATTTAAGCATGGACCTGTCAGTGGCACTGTCTTCCTGATCATTGGAGAATCCTAGACCAGTGTTGATCCCAGATCTCTCAATAACACTAATAATCGAGTTAAGAATAACCAAATTATAGTGTTTTAATGAACAAAGTGATGAACACTCAAGAATGAATTATGAACATTAAAGAGCAATCTTGAGCGTCAAAGGTTTCACTTTATTAATAAGAAAAATGTAAAAGCGACGTTTAATACAATAGGCCTAATCACCTATTTATACTAGTAAGCTAATTAGAAGATAACTATCTAGTGAGACTATTTAGCTAATCTTTTATTAACAGATAATTTTTATCTAAACTATGGATAAGCTTTAATATTAAGATAAACATGAAGTGCAGCTGTCGACTTGTCATCTCAAGCTGTCTTCCATGGGATGATGAATCAACCTTATCTTCATATCTTCATCGTATGCCTCTGGTTGAATTGCTGAAGAAAACTCTAAGTGTTGTTGACCAAAGGGGCGATGAAGATGCTCTTTTTATCGCATCTCTGGTTGTTCATCGACCCTCTGGTTGTTCTCCAGACTTAGTCAATTCTGCATTGATGTCTTCATCGGTCTTCTGGTTCTTCATCACTTGTTGTTTTTCGTTACTTTTACCCTTTATGGATTATGGGGTCTAACAATCTCCCCTTAAGTAATGAAAGAACATAAACTAATCTATGAACAGAATTTGAAGAACAGAGACTAATCTAAAGAAAAACATCAAATTCCAAATTTCCATTGTATGATGAATTCTTACAATACTGGAAACAAAAGACATCATTTTTAAGGCAAAAATTTACAACTCATCATGATCTACCTTGAGATATATCCCTGAAGCGCAGAAGCAGTCTTCGATAGCCGATGACTGTTGATATCTCATGAATGAGTTGATTCCCATATTCTCTTGGCACATGGGATCTACCAAGTCTATCTCTGATGTCCTTCTGAAACCACTCAAGTGTATCAGTTGAATACTTGAAGGCCTCAGTTAGTCTGAAGAATTTCTTTGCCCCGAATTCATTCTTGTAAACAAGTCCAAGCTCGGGTTGAGTTAAGACTGAGGTAGATCTCTTCTTCTGCAGGCCTGGAAAGTCTTCATTTGGTGGAGCGTAAGAGAGTCTTTCGATGCCTAAGCGAAAAGCAATTTCAAAATCACTCTTGGCTCGATGGTTTACTAGCGACTCCATTGTCTTCACAACCTCTATGTTCGCCATCCCAAATTTGATGCCATGATCCTGTCGCTGAGCCGTGTATGCATAAAGTTTGATCAAGTCATAAGGATTAAGGTTGATGAGGTCATTTTCGTTGAACATGCTGATTTGACCTTGTGCTCTCTTCACTGTGTACTCGATGTATCTTATGGATCTATTGGCGAAGGTCCTCACTTTTAGATCCATAACCCTCCTTATTCCATCGTTTGAGAAGACAGCCTGTGGTGCTTAGGTGGTCTATCTAACAAACCTATGGTGTAGGAGGTCCATGGACTCTGGCGATAGAATCAGAGGATTGAGGGTCAAACTTTCATCGCGGTCATGATACAAGTATTTATGGATATTTTCCATCATTATGGGTTCCCTGGGCGACAACTCTAGACGTCTCTGCAGCGACTCCATATTTTGAATAATTTCATCGACTAGGCTCTGCGGAGGTTGCCTAGACGAAGAGGGAATATCCGCTCGCACCATGGTTCGTTGGGTTGACGGTTGTGTATGGGTTGGTGAAGGTATGGTTTCTTGTTGGGTTGGTTCTGGTTCATTGGGTAGAATGGGTGGTTTCTGGTTCATAGGGTTCTGTTTGGGTTTGAGATTGTTGGGGTGAGGAAGGTTGGATTATTGTTGGTTCTAGTTCATTGGATAAGATGGTGAAGGGTTCTGTGGCGCAAGGGGTTGGTGAAGGAGTTAAGGGTAGGTTTGGTGTAGGTGATAGAGTAAAAGGTGGGGAGGTTGGATTTTCATCGGTTGAGGAACTCAACACGATGGGTTCTTGGGTAGTAGCAAAGGGAACATGTACATTTTGTACATCGTCAGAGGGCTGAGCCTCTGGTTCCCTTGTTTGGGTTCCTTCGGGTGAGGGTGGTGGTTATTGTGTTTGTGATGGTGGTGGTGGTGATGCAGCGGATTCCATTGCTGAGCAGCCGCGACCTGTGTCTCCCCCTCATGAGGTCCAAGACCTTGATCATCGGGGTCTGGGTCCTCATGTCGTGGCCTCTTATGTTGGCGGCTGCTGGATCATGAAGCTCTCCTCCTCTTCTTCTTTTTCTCCTTCCTGAAGGACGTAAGATACACCTTCAGGGCTGCTTGTCTTTGGCTCTCCTCCATCGTGTGAAGGAGAGAAAGTGGTGCGCCTTTGTTCATCAGCTAGGTTCTGGGAGAGAACCCTTGTTGGTTGAATAGCGCGATGGACGAATTTGGCACTTATCTCATTAAAGGATGAGACAAGTTCCTTGGACAGAACCCTTAGGTTGGCTCTGGTGGCGAACTTCGTGCTTGATGATGAGGCTTGTGGTGGCACGAAGGTGGTGGTGGATGTAGATGGAGGAATGGGAAGATTGGCTATGAGATTTCTCACATCTGCAGTGAAGGAGGTGAAGGCTTCATCGAAGGATGGGCCTGCAGAGGGAGGGGGGGTGGAGTAGGCTAGGGGATTTGGGCTAGTATTGTGGTGGGGAGTTGGGTGAGGGTGGTTTGTATGGTGACCATTTGGTGGTAAGAGAGGCAAGGGCTTCATCGATTGATGAAGTGGTTTGAGGTGGGGCTTGGGGAGGAATTTGGGAAATGATGGTGGTTGGTAGGGTGTTAAGGTTTTGGAGGATGGTGTTTAGTTGGGTGGTTATGTAGGTAAGGTTCTCATCGACCTCAGTTGCCTGGGCCGTGAGGGTGGCGATGGAGTGGATGAGTATTTGGTTTCTTTGGGTGGCAAGGGAGGATGCGGTGTTGTGGTGTTTGGTGATGGTTTTTTGGAGCATCTGGAGACGTGTTGTATTGTCTTGGGTTTGAGTTTCAAGTTGGGAGAGGTGTCGTTGAAGGATGGCAAGGGATTGTTAAAGGTCGGTGTTATCGGTTGAGGGTGGGTTGTCAACAATCCCTTGAATGATGAGTTTAAGGTCTTCCAAGGACCGCAAAACTGAGTCGACAAAGGCTTGGAACTCGGCCTTTGTGACCAGATCGGCAATGGAGGTAACCCCTGCAGCAACAGATGCTGCAGGTTGAGCCTCTGCTCCTGAGGCACCTTCATTGCCTTGTGAAAATGTAGGCCGTGAAGGACTTCCATCATGTCCTTGATAGCCCTCAAGAGAGGAGCTATCTCTCGATGTTGTTGCATCGGCTTCCTCTTCCTCTCCTCTTCCTCGGTTTCAGAGGCCGGGTAAGTGAAGCGAATGTATGTCCCCTTCGGTAGATCAAATATCGAAGGGGGATGTGCAGGAAAGGAAGATCGCTCTGAACGATCTTGGGGTGTATCAATGTCAGAAGCAACACATGCTTCTGTGTGTGTGATAGGTTGTGTCGAGCCTTGAGGCGAAGGGGCTCTTATTTCTTCATCACCTCTCTGTTGGGAGAGGGGTGATGGAATATGGGGTTCCTTAGCTGATTCATCTCCAGAGGCCCGAAGAATGGCCTCTGGATGGCTGGCTTGGGTAGGGATTGGACTGGGTCGTCCTTGTTCAATACCCCTTTGGCTTTGATCGCCATGGGTAGAGGTGGCGGTTGCCCTTTGGGAAGTGGGTGGAGGAATTGTTTGAGTAGGTCCGGGGAAGGCACGATGAGTAGCATCATCATCATCATCTTCATCATCCGATGAAGATGCCTCTTGTGCTCCCTCGCTTGGTTCTTGGGACGGCTCTAATCACTCTTAGGTAGTTGCCCTCGGTTCCTGGGACAGCATAGGGCGTTCATAGGTTTGGCGGAGCTCAGATGTCGATGGAATGACATTGAGCATGGCCCTTGAAAGTGGGCGGTTGATGGTGTAACCCTCCTTCGATAGGGTGGGTCGATGGCCATGCATTTTGTAGACTGGAGTGAAGGGCTCTTCAGCCGGTAGACCATGTTTCCTCATTGCATCCCCTATGAAGAGGGCAAGGAAACGAGGGAATAGAACAGCAGATAAGGGCTTGCCAGCGGCTTGGAGTTTGCATTTCTTGACTACCGCCGAGTGGATCTCATTGTAGATGAGAAAGGCGTAGTCAAGGTTGAGGTTG
>NC_037530.1:25397115-25398492 GCF_001531365.2 Cynara cardunculus var. scolymus
ACACCACAGAAGGGGTCGTCAAGCTCAGAGACACCACAGGAGATAAACGAAGAAGAGTACAGCGACCCAGAGCTCGTCAAAGCATTAAAGGTGTCATTGGCAGAGGCTAAAGCAAGAAAGGGCAGAGGCCCCATCCCCAGAGCCGGTGAAGGCTCTTCCTCTAAGGCGAAGGAGGAAACGTCCACGGGTACGTTCGACGCTCTGCAAGGAACTGTCAAACCTATCCTTACAGAGGGGTCCACCCAGAGGCCAATACTTGAAGAAGAAGAAGCCAAAGTACCAGAATCCGCCACAGTAGGAAGGGTCTCTGAGATCTTTGAATCAATGAACAGGATTCCCTTGCAACAAGTGCGCACAGAGCCTGTTACTACTGAGGAGGAGATTCTGCTATGGAGATACTCTGTAGTGGACACAGAGCCCTCCTATGATCCAGAGTTCACAGGTATACCTTCTGCCGCCGCCAAGTTTCAATTCTCTAAACTTACAAGGCCACGCGAGCAAGTCTTCTCAGAGCATGTGATTACATCACTTGAAACAATTTCTCCAAGGACCTTGCTGAAGAAGACGGTGCTCTACGCTCAATACGTTGTGAGGAGGGATGATGGCAACCTATACACGTTCACAGATGCTGACCTCCATAACCTCTGTGTATTTGATCTTATCTACCTGCACAAAATTCTCAACAAACACATGGAGAGGAGGTCAAGCTATTCTATATCGCTCAGAAGGCTTGTCGAGGTTATGCGCGCACAAGTGAGATACTACAACCAGAAGGACTTTGAAATCGCGATGAGGTTAGTCCAAAAAGATCTAAAGATCTCCCTTCCGAATAACAGGCCAGGTTGGATACTTAGGTATCATCCAAACTCCATTATCCACAACCCCATTTTTGGGTTTGTGTTCTAGGACAAGGATGACATCCTAAGTTTGATCCAACAGAATCGAACAAGTACTCCATAGAGACCCTTGAATGGGTATTCAACAGAGCAGCAGCAGAGGTGCAAAGAGGGCATCTAAGGATGGGTGAAGTGTCTGCATTCTGGAAGCAATCAAAGTACAAATCAACTTCAGAGAATGGATTTTCAATGTCTATAGAACCATCAAGGCTGACATGCTATATGCCGTAGACGACTTTCCAGAATTTGTTGTGTGATAAGCCTCTGTAATAGTATTGGCCTATGCAACACAATTTTGTAATTTTTTCATCATGTAATTCTTTTCAGAGGATGAATTTTTTAATCTCCTCTTGTAATTCTTTTTATTAGTCATTTCTTGCATTCAATTTTCAATTTTTACTTTTTCATACTTAGGGGGAGATTGTTAACTCTCATATTCATTAATGTAAAAGTATGAAAAAGATTTCTGCAAGTGTTGACA
>NC_037530.1:25398827-25419333 GCF_001531365.2 Cynara cardunculus var. scolymus
AGGTCATGTCAGAAAAGTCGTTAGGAACTAGTATAAATAGCAGCTTAGGTCTTTGTATTCAGTGTGCTTCCTGTATTGTAATCGTCTTATTTTCAATCAATTGAAAAACCTTTGAAGCTATTCTCTCGTGTTCATCATTCTCATATACTATGTGTTCTTGATTCTTACTCTGTTTGTTCTTATATTGTTTCCGCTGTACTTTGATTGTCTTAAAGATCATCCAGAGTATTTGATTGATATCAAAACTGAGTTTACAGGTCCTAACATAAAGGATATTTGTTCTTGATTGTTAACTTATTTAGTTCACGCTAGTCTATACACATTCGCATAGATCCATCTTTCTTCTTAACAAATAAGACCGGAGCAGCCCAAGGTGAAGTGCTGGGTCTAATAAATCCTTTGTTAGTCAAATCTTTCAACTGTGCAACCATTTCCTTCAATTCAGATGGAGCTAACCGGTATGGTGTCTTTGCTACTGGTGCAGCCCCTGGTACAAGATCAATCCGAAATTCAATTACTCCATCCGGCGGTAATCCATATAAGTCTTTTGGAAAGAATTCTGGATATTCATTAACAATCGGAATCGATTCCTCATTTCCTTTATCTTTCTTAATATCAATTACGTATGCCAAACATCTCTGGCACCTTTTCCGAATACTTTTATGAGCTTTCATTACCGTCAAAATACTACTATGATGATTCTGACGATCACCATAAATAACAATTGTTCCTTGGTCTGGCAGAGTAATTCTGATCATTTTCTGATTACAAACAATACTAGCCTGATACCTTGCCAACCAGTCCATACCCACCACTACATCAAATTCCTTCATCGGCATAGGAAATAACCGAATCGGTAGTTTACAGCCCTCAATAACAATAATACGGTTAAAGAACATACTAGTAACAGTTTTCTGACTATTAGCAGTATCGATTACTAATTCATCATCAAGTATCACAGAATTCAAACATGCAGTTTGAGCAAACAGTGGTGATACAAACGAAAAGTTTGCACCAGAGTCAAATAACACCTTAGCACGTATTGATTTAAGAAGGAAAGTACCTATTACTACATCTGGTGACGCTTCTGCCTCGTTCTTTGTCATCTGGAAGGATCATCCCCGCGTCCCTCCTTGCCCTCCTCTGCTTACTGTAGGCCTTCCCCGAGTACCCGACATGTTACTCCCCATTGTTAACTACAGAGTTCTTAACAAGGGACAATTCGGTCGAATATGATCCAAAGAATTGCAGTTAAAACACCTTCGATTAGCCGGGAAACTTCTGGATAGATGACCTGCTTCACCACACTTATAACATTTTCTTGGGTCCATCTTGCATTCACCCTGATGAACCTGTCAGCATTATGAGCAGACTTTCTCACTTTCATATCTTACCGTTTTCGGCCCTCGAAAATTTTATGAAGGCCCCTCCTACCTTCTTTTCTCTACAACTTTTCCTTCTGGCTGTCGATTCTTATTTCGTTCGGTCATTTCGGCCGCATCTACTGTTAATGAAAAGGTATTGGGGTTCATGGCAATAACAAACTCCCTGATTGAGGGTTTCAAACCCCAAATGTACCTTTCTATCTTTCTGGATCCTGTTGAAACATAATGTTCGGCAAATCTAGAATATTTAATAAATTTTTCAGTATACTCCCGAACTGTTCCATTTCCCTGTTCCAGCTTTAGAAAATCTTCCTCCATTTGTCTAACAGCAGTTTTAGGACAAAACTGATTCTTGAATCGGTCTATAAATTCTATCCAAGACAATGTTTGTAAAACATCGGTTCTAGCTGATGATTCAACTTCCCACCAGAACAAAGCATTTGATTTCAATACTGAAACCGCAAATCAAACTTTATCTATTTTCGGGCACCGAATGGTGTTGAACATAGATTCCATTTCTTTGATCTAGCACATAGCTTTTACTGGATCCCTCTCTCCTGAAAATGTTGGTGGCTTGCGTGCCAAAAACATTTTGCTATCTCTTTCCTTATCATGAGCAACCGATACAGAGGGATGAGCTTCTACTCTTTCAGTTTCTACCCTGGCTGGTACCCCCATGATAGAAGTCAGAGTTTCCCGCAAGTTCCCCATTTCTCCTGAACATTCCCATAATGGGATTCTTCAGATTCAGAATGAATTTCAGTACGACCCCTTCCTTGAGACTGACTTCTTTCTCTGCCTCGTCCCCTAGGTCTTCCCCGACCTCTAATTCCGGATGTGCCAGTTGGAAGATTGATAGGTGATTCTTCCCTTTCTTCAGACTCTGGACGAGTCGTTCTTTCAGATCTTCTAGTTCGGCTAGACATCTGCAGATTTTAGTGTTAATAATCACGTATTCACATTCYCAAATATAATGAAGTATTTAAGTTCAGATGTGTACCTGTAAATTCATAATTACACTGGCCAGATGTAATTAAAATTTACTTTACACATTGTTCTTTCAACTCATCATATTTATTTCTAATAGAGCTAACTATGTCCGGGACCCTTAACATGCAATAAAACAATTTAAGTCTAGGTATCATGTTGTTGAATACCTAAACCCCTTAAACTCAGGCTCTAATACCACTTTTGTAATACCCCATACCATACATTGCACGTAACACATACTTCATATACGAAATACATGTTTATACATCATTCAGGTCCCTTAATACAACAATATTCTACCAGTATGAAATGCATGGTCTAAAAATTCAAAATACAAATTCTAGTACTAATCAATGTTCATCTATAAAAACTATACATATCATCATCCAATCCTCATGCAGGTAAACATATAGGGAAATTATCACATTTTCCCTTTCCCCTTACCTTCAGCATTTCCAGCAATACATTTTTAAAATCACAAAACGAGGGTTAGACCGAAAGGTCTAGTGAGTTACCCTATTTATGTTATTGCAGGGTGAAAATCACCAAAACTTTGCACAAAATATCCTTTTCATATGTATAAATATATGAACAAATAAGAACGTATTACCAGTATCTTTCCAATTTTCGAGCCAAGCATTTCAGCTATTCAAATAACATACTCTAAACCTTTATAGTTTGAACCAACCAGGTTTTGTATAATGTCATTTTTAAACCTTTTCAACTAAACAAGGTTTATTTAAAATTCCAGGCCAAACCTGTTATTTCCTTCTCAATAACATCCAAACTACGATTTCCAACAAAAACCCTGATCTTAAATCTTTAAATCACAATGAAATAAAGATTTTAGACCACGGTATTCTTAAAGGATATAATAATAAGAGTTATATCACAAATACAAATGCCACCCTTATAGCCAAAGGTACACCTCTCCTTGATATGCCACCCTTATCTCATGGTACACCTCTCCGTGATATGCCACCCTTATCCCATGGTACACCTCTCCTTGATATGCCACCCTTATTTTCTCGTCAAAATATTTTTCACAAAACAATTTCAATTAGGACAGACCGTAGTCATAAATGTTCTAATGGAATATCATCAGTTCAAAATCATTTTTTATCAAAAATTCTCATTCTTTATACAAGAAAAATAAAAACGACAATTACATAAATAATACATAAGTTAAGGCACAAATCCAGTCAACACAGATTTGGCCGGATTTCATCTTCGGTCAAGCCTTGGCCAGTTTACTAATCCGTTCAACACAAGACCCTTTAATTCGGACAGTTCTCTCTCAAGGCCTTGCCCGATTTAAATAAACCGGTTACCTCATAGTCGTATTCCTACTTCTCCGTTCAAAATATTCAACATAAATCAATATTCATAAATCGCTCAACACTTGTCCAGTTTAAGACTAAACCGCTTGACTCTTGACCGGTTTAAGTCTAATCCGGACAACACTCACCAAGCGGTTTATTTATGCCTTAACCAGTTTAAGGCTTAAATCACCCAACCCTTGTCCGGTTTATAGCTAATCCGGACCACACTCCAGTGAATAACTTTTAAATCAAAAGTAAAGTTCTACAATCAATTATACAATGATGAGTTTAAAAATAGTAAAAATCAATCACCTCAAAAAGCCTTTTGAAAACAGCCTTCTTGCAATTCAAAATAAGAAATCCGAACAACTTATTTCCCTTCTAAATCGCTCAAACTTAAGAAAAATAGACAAGAAGATAAAATTGGGTCAAATCCTCCTTTTATACCCTTTCCCTAAAAGGAAAGGTCGGCCAACACACCTCCTCACATGCGTGCATTCACACTTTAATCAAATAACCACACACACACACACATATATATATATATATATACACACTTATGCATACATGCACATATATGCATGCATATCACATACACACACACACACATATATAGATATATATATATATATATATCATGCAAACATGTGCATTCACAAATACACATAATCTTATTCATGTATCTACATTATGCATATTTTCACATACTAACATGATCAAATGTATGAATTTATCATGCTGTCACGTAATCACATATAACAAATAATCACATATTCATTACCTCAGGTGACAACCAAGATTTGATTATCACACTCATCCAACGATTGATCTTGTACCCTCGGAGGCTCAGGCACAGGCGGTGGTGACGGCACAGATAGTTGTTCATCAACTACGGGCTTCTTTCCCTTCATCATTCTTTTGAGACTTAGAATTTGAGCTTCCATGTGATCTTGAACAGCCTTTAGGGAGCCGTCCAGATATTCCCTTGACACAAAGTTGGGTAAACTCACACCTGGATCACATAGATTACCAGTTGAAACAACAGTTGAAAAAATTGTTGTGCCTACGTTCAGTGTTGGCGTGATGTTAGCACTTGTAGGACTTCCGACCTGTCCAAGTGGTAAGTCAATAGACTCCACTCTGGTCGTTCCAGTAGGTTTACTAAGGACTGCAATTTGAGCAACAAATGCTCCCGACTCGTGTGTACCTATATGTATCGGTTCTAGACTCGAGGTGCACAGAATCGATGTCGTAGGCTGGGGCAGAGGCCTACTATTTTCAAAATCCACATTCTCCGAATGAGAAGCAGATAGAAGATGTGTTAAGTCCCCGTGAGAAATTGAAACAACTGCTTGTTGAGAAGTAGTTGAGTGGCCGGGAGGGGTGTGCAGATGCGTAGCTAGGCTAGCTATGTTTGTTTCAATACCAACATTCAACGAATGAATGCCCATAGTAGATGTGGGTGCCCGGCTAACTGTTTCAGCTGGGATAGGAGCATATTCTTCATTTTGAGCTCCACTCACACTCTCACCATCTTTTTCTTCTTCCTTGTCACTCATCTTCTCAACATTTTCTACTTGAACGCCCTCATCTTCTTCTAGTGGAATATTTTTCATTAAACGATCAAAATCAGCGTATGTATCACCAAATTCTTCATCAACATTGAAAGATAAGGAATGTAGACTTGGGCAAGTCTGTTGACCTTCTATTTTGGGAAATATATCTTCAATGTTTTCAATAACTGCTCCCACTTTAATATTGTGAGAAAGCACCGGTTGAGCAATATTGTCAGCACCATCATTATTATCATCATTATCATCATCACCCTGAGTTGCCTCATTATCAGATGTAGTATCTTTCGAGCTTGAAGAAGTTGTGGAAGTACTGTCAGTTGAAGTACTGTGCTGATCAGAGTCTCCCCGCTCTAGATTATCCCTCTCATTCACATTTTCCCTCTGCTCACAACCCTGTTCAGGTAACTCGTGTCCCTGAATGCTCTCAGCTATATTTAGACCCTCTCTCTCAGCTAAGGCATGGGTTGATCCCGGGGTAAGTTCAATCGATTCTGGTTGAGCTATAGGATCTATCACTCTCCTATAATCTATTACGCACTGAGCCCTCTGATCAGCGAAGGCAAATAACTCCGGTGGGATTTCCATTATTGAATCCAAGTCTTCAACTTTCGTGTGTTGACGAATACGTGTCATGACGAACGATGGCCCAACTTCACTGTCTGCCCTGGCTGAGATGTCATCATTGGCATTCATCATGGCTTTAATGATCAGTTGTAAAAATCTCTGAAACGGCACAAACTTCCTTGCTTTCGATGGAAAACGTTTGGCGTTGACCAGCTCGACTAGTTCATTCCATATAATAAGCGTGTAATCGTATCGGCGCGTGTATACAATCCCGTGGAAGAACTTGATAAATGAATTGATGCAGGTGTCAATTCTGTCAGTTTTGGATGTCAGGCATCGGTTGAGGATCGAAAAAAGTAGATGCCATATTGACGGAAGAAATCGTCTTTTGAACTAAGATGGATTAGTTAACTCTTACGAGTATCGTAATCTCTTGATGTCTCTACAAAGCTCATCATCACTGACAAGTTGTTCAAAACCTGTCGAGGTTGGTCCCGGTAGACGTAGAATTCTTCTAAGTCGTTTTAAAGTCAGTCGACTTGTGTATTCGTCTACGTTTCCTTCAAAAAAGTAGGTATCGCCATCTTTTGCAAGGGTAAGTGTGTTCCAAAATTGTTGCAAGTATACCATTGGGATAGAAACGTTAACAGAAAGGGCATAACAGATTGGGTGTCCACGAAGTATTTCTGGTATTATCTTGTATTCGGAGTGTAACACCCTTGTCTCGCATGGCCAGAAGATGGTGTGTTACGGAGGAAAACATAACAAGATAAATAGATAATATATATATATATATGTATATATATATATATGTATATATATATATATATACAAGATAATCAGAGTTACTATGAACATCCATCAAAACGACGTGGTAGACTAAAAGTTAAGACAACATGGATATAGTTACAATATACATACATAAACAAAAACTACTATACTATCCAAGGTCGTCTTCAAAATAGTCATATTCCATCGCTCTCAGTCCCGTGATAGTCCCACCTATGATCATGTAACTACCGAGGACAAAACAAACCTCGGCTGAGCCAAATGCTCAGTGAACGGATAATTAAAGTAACAAGATTGCAAGTATAAATTGAGTTAATAAAAGATAATAACTATAAGGAATCCGAAAACCAGAACATGAAGGGATCAATTAATAATTGACATGAAATGTCCATACATAAATAATTTAAAATAATATCATCAAGCCAAGAATTGAAAATTAAATAAAAAAATCAATTSGGTTCGAGGGTTGTACGGACCACTCGAACAATGGAAAATGAGTGTAGGGAAATACACTCAATTCCCTTCCGATAATCGGCTCCCGAAAATGGTTCCCGAATACGGCTCCCGATAACGGTTCTTAGGATCGATCCATTCGTCCTCAAATTAGCCGGTACCAGGCCAGACCCTCTTATTGACATTGGGGTATAATAGCGAGGACGCCATGACAATTTATATCCGCCATGGAGGCGTCACGACATCATTGCCCTCGATGTCGTGCCTTAAAGCACAAAGTGCTCAAATCACCAGAAACATATCAATTCAATGTGAAAAGGGTAATCTTCCAAAAATGAAACTATAATTATATACAAGTGATAGATGCCGAGATGGTAATGAGATACAATATTGCCTCTATAATGAATTAGTGATTAAAGAAAGTCACAAGAATCGGGTATTCGTACCTTAGACGGCAATCGAAGAAGTAAGCATGTAGCTCCTATCCCCTTGTTAATGCCCCTTTCTTATTCTAAGGTTGGTCCTGAATAAGTTACACATGATTGTGACTAATTGATACAAGATCTACGAATGTTACAATCCTCAAAACATGTGTGTCCACAATCTTTGATCAACACAAAGTACAAGCAAAAATAAAGCTACTAAGTCCCCTGCACCAGACAGCTTTGAACCAACTTAACTTGGATCATTTTTCTCATACTTAGAGAAGCATTCAGGTGTTAATGTCTAAACAAAAGTTGTAGGCCGATTACTTAGGGTTCCAGTCGATTTGGATTCATTCCGTTTGGATCAAAAACCTATTTTATATGAATTTTCTAAAAACAGTATGCAAATCCCGTTTTTGCACAGGATCAGCTACATAAACTCACTGTTTTGAGCATTATGGACGTAAAATCAAGTCTGAACATAAACTACAAAGTTGTAGTATACACAGATACCTTTACAACAATATATGGCACACTTCAATCGGATCAATGAGTGATTTTATATGAATTTTTAAACAACCAGAAGTACTAAGATTCCTATACACAGCTCAAAACAGCCCATTTTGCATAAGTTTGACACTAATACCATCAAGAATCAACTATCTAGCTTACCATATTGCAAATAAATGATTAAAACTTAATTTATAACTTCTTTAACCAACAATGACATAAAAATAACATCATTTAACAAAGGTTTAACTTACTAATCAAAACCTTATGAACTCTAACATGAAACCTCCCAATTTTATCACAAATCAACAAATTAGACCACAAATCTTGAAATTTATAGTTTCATACCTTGCTTCTTTACATTATCTTCAATTAATTAGCTTTAAATCTTCAAACTAACACCAAATTGGAAGATGCATGAGGAGGTAAAGCCAAAAGCTAGGGTTTATGCGATGAGAGGGCGTAGGTTTAGAGAGAGAAGTGAAAAGTGAGAAATGAGAGTAAATTTTCTGAAATTTAAGGGTTTAAATAGTTAGTAAAAGAATTCTCACTTAACAATGTTACCCCTCATCAATTGCCTATTTCAAAATTAGTTTTTTACATGGATTTTTCTTAACATTTTTAGTCCTAAGACCAATTTATTTTCTACATAATTGACCCTTTACATAAAACTTGGACTTACATTATTAGTCCAAAATACAACTACTTTAAGCAAGGGTACAAGTAGATAAACATCCAATTGTCATGTAAATGAATATACCAAGATTAATCAATAACAAAATCTAGGCTGTTATACGAAGGGCATATCGAAGTTGAAATGGTGGTTATTGGGTTTTATTTCAAGATAAAAGCATTGGGTAAGAAGTATTTCATCTGGTAATGGGTTATTTAATGGCTGGGTTGGGTTGTTAAGGTTGTCAGATCTGACGGAAGGAATGTGAGATTCATCGTCAGACTGATTATGTTCACCCATTTTTACCTGTAAAAATCATGAAATATTAGATCAAGATAAAAAATTATTCAATGCTAACACTTGATAACAAAAAAATATATTTCTAAAAAAAATGAAAAAATTTAAAGAAATTAAAAAAAATCTTAACTAAAAAAAATCAAACTAAAACTAAACTAAACTAAAAAAAATTCTAAACTATAAAAAATTACTTAAAAAGAATATCTAAAAAAATTAACTAAACAAAATATTAAAAAAAGTTTACCTAAAAAAAATTTACCCTATAAAATTGAACAACAAAAAAATTCTTAATTTTTTTTTACTAAACTAAGAAGAACAAAAAAAAGTTAAACTAAACTAAAAAAAATAGGAAAATTAAAAGAAAAAAAAACTAAGTAAAGAAAATTTACCCGGATTACAAATCCGGTCAAAACAAAACAAAAATCTATGTCTAAGATATAGCTAAACCATACAACTCATACGGATTGAGGTTGACCGGAGTAAAGTCCAGTCACCTTCTACAGTGAGAAATCCGACCAAAAACAAAAAACTAAAACTAAGACAAAACAAAATCGATCAAAACCTAAAAATCTATCCTAAAAATGATTATTAATAACAAAACTAAATCTTATTAAGATCTGAACAATTTATTAGTCAAGCGATTTAAGCTCTTTTATTCAGATTTATCATGAAGTCCAAAATCGATTACCAATTGTTTTATGTTTTGATTAGTTATTAAGTCCAAGACAGTCCAAATATAAGATCGAGTCCAAAGGTTATCCAATAGAAACCTTAGAATGAAGATCAAGAACAGAAACAGAGAGTCGATTGAAGTCTGTGAAGAACTTGAGCGATTTAGGTACTCGGAGACGACGATGAACAGTGCTAAGCGATGAAATGATGAGAGTAAAAAATAAAAAGTAAAAAACGAGCGAGTATTTATAAGAAAGATAAAAAAACTCTTCAACTTCTAATCCGCTCAAAGGTTGTCAAGATTAAGATAGATCGGACAAAGGGTTTTTCGATTCAGAATACGCTCACACAACTAAGTCTTAAATCGGATGATAAGCGATATAGAAGGAAATCACTCAAAGAGATAAGCGATATAGAGATAAATCGCTCAAAGAAACGAACGATTTAGACTTAGACTCCCATCAGATGATAAATCGCTCAACAAACAAGCGATTTAGACAAACATCGCTCAAGGAACAATCGAGTTAAAAAGAAATTGCTCAAAGGACGAGTGATTTACACTTAGTC
Organism: Cynara cardunculus var. scolymus; assembly: GCF_001531365.2. Classification (NCBI taxonomy): domain Eukaryota; kingdom Viridiplantae; phylum Streptophyta; class Magnoliopsida; order Asterales; family Asteraceae; genus Cynara; species Cynara cardunculus. Next base: position 25,409,049 of record NC_037530.1, read on the forward strand.
GCACACAAGATCAACAAGCGATTTACTAAACCGGATACTAGCATCAAGCGATTTACTAAACCGGATACTAGCATCAAGCGATTTACTAAATCGCACAACTCTTGGGAATCATATCTAATCTTATCTGGATAAGATTTTATCGAATAACCTTTTGTTCGGATTAGCCTAAATCGGACATTGCTCTGTCCAGATATGAAATAAATCGAACAAAGTGTTGTCTGGTTTAGTCTAAATCGACCAAACACTTATCCTTTTGAACTCTAAAACTTTCAAAAATTAGATATTGTTCGATAACCTGTAATAGAAAAATTAAACCAGTTAGTACATACAGATATATTGACTCCCCCTCAAAATATGAATTAGTTAAAATACAGACAAAATTCCACACTCCCCATCAAATATAGATTTCCACTATCAAAGAATTTAAAACCACATAAAAAATGAAATACTGATTTGTATTAAAAAATACAGATATTTTGAAGAAATAAATTTGAATTAAACACAGTTCAATAAGTTGAACTGTTTTTAAGAAAAATTCAAATTTTCAAATTTAACATGTCTAACTTAGATACTAGAAAGCTGAAGCGTATTTCATCTAAAGTTTTTGTAAATAAGTCGGCTAATTGAAATTCTGTATTTGCAAATACAATTCAATAGTTCATTTTTTGTACATGATCTTTAATAAAGTGATACCGGATATCTATATGTTTGGTCTTAGTGTGTTGAATAGGATTACATGATATTGCAATGGCACTCATTGAGTCACAATAAATGGGAATTTTATTAAAATAAAAACCGTAGTCTCCGAGCTGTGTCTGCATCCATAATACTTGAGAACAACAGCTAGAAACAGCTACGTATTCTGCTTCAGCGGTAGAAATGGATACGCAGTTTTGTTTCTTTGAAGCCCAGCTTACGAGTTTACCTCCCAGAAATTGTAGATGACCCGAGGTACTCTTTCTGTCTAACATACAACCTACATAGTCTGCATCTGAGTATGCTGTTAGTTCAAAGCTAGTACCCTTGGGATACCAGAGTCAAAGATTAGCAGTCCCTTTCAGATAACGAAAAATGCGCTTAACGACACTTAAATGGGGCTCCTTTGGATTAGCCTGATATATGGCACAAAGATGTGTTGAAAACATAATATCCGATCAACAAGACGTTAAATACATCAAAGAACCAATCATGTCTCTCTATGTTTTCTGATCTACAGTTTTTTAAGAAGGATCAGCATGTAGTTTTGTACCATGAGCCATATGTGTTTTGCTAGATGAACACTTTTCCAAATTAAATTTCTTTAGAATATCAAAAATATATTTTGTATGACAAATAAAAATTCCCGAAGATAATTGTTTGACTTGAAGTCCTAAAAAGAAGTTCATCTCACCCATCATACTCATTTTAAAACGAGAAACCATTAAGGTAGAAAAGTTTTTGCAGTATTTTAGGTTCGTAGATCCAAATATTATATCATCTACATAAATTTGTATCAAAATAATATCTGACTTCTTCTTTTTAATAAAGAGGGTTGTGTCAATATTACTTTTCGAGAAACCTGATTTTACTAGAAATTCTGATAATATATCATACCAAGCTCTCGGTGCTTGTTTAAGACCGTATAAAGCTTTGTCAAGGATATATACGTGATCCGGCTTTGACTGATCCACAAAACTCTCCGGTTGAGCAACATAAACTTTTTCCTTGAGAAGAGCATAAAGAAATGCCGTTTTTGACATCCATCTGGTACACAGTGAAATTCTTGTGTGCAGCGTACACCAAGAACATCCTTATAGCTTCGATCCGTGCTACTGGGGCAAAGGTTTCATCGTAGTCAACACCTTCTTTCTGATTGTATCCTTTTGCGACGAGCCAGGCCTTATTTCTGACAACGACGCCATCTTCATCCTTTTTATTCTTGAAAACCCACTTTGTACCGATAATCGTTTTATTGTTGGGACGCGGTACCAATCTCCAGACCTTTAGTGTTTCAAACTGATTCAGCTCCTCTTGCATCGCAAGTATCGAGTTCGGATCTGCTAAGGCTTCAAACACCTTAGTTGGTTCAATATTACTTAGAAAAGTGGAATATAGATACTCATTAGAAGTAGCAGACCGAGTACGAATAGATGCAGATGAATCACCAATAATTTGATGTATTGGATGATCCCTGGTCCACTTTTTGCTCTGAGGTATGGGAATATAACAGCTTTGATCTAAATTTTGATCACTGTAAGCATTGGGGGAATTAATTGGAACAGGTTCAGGTGAAGGTTCAATGTTTGGAACTGAAGTAGGCTGAATATCTGACTGAGATAAGGTATTTTCATCTTGAATGACCGACACCTCTGGCAAATCAATATTTAAGCCCTCTTCATACTAAACTTGACCGTCAGGAGTTTCCATCTGAATTTCTTCATCAACCTCCTATGTTTCTTCTTCAATTTCAAACACTGGAACATCAGCAGATGGACCAGATTACTGTTGTTCGGTTTGAATATTCCTGGACAGATCATTAGACTTAATAGATTTATTATCAAAATATTCATCATAAAAATTCTCAAATAAGGAATCTAAATCAGAAAGATCAGAATTTGAAGATTCAATTTTATCTGCTTTCTGCGAAGTATTAATTATTAGCCCAGGTCCTGAACCGTTTTGTTCAGAAGCCACTTCAATTACTTCATCGAATGAAACGTTGACGCTCTCATTGATAATTTTCGTCCTTTTATTGTAGACTCTGTATGCAGCAGACGTTTTTGAGTAGCCTATGAAGACAACTTCATCAGCCTTCGCGGCGAACTTACCTATGTCCTCTTTGTCATTTAAGATAAAACACCTGCAACCAAATACACGATAGAATTTGATATTAGGTATTATTTTATTTATAATTTCGTAAGAAGTTTTACCAAACCTTTTGTGTACAAGAGATCGGTTCTGGGTAAAACATGCAGTCGCCACTGCTTCAGCCCAAAGCAATAAGGGAAGCTTAGAGCAAGTCAGGAGCGTACGTGCCGCTTCCACCAAGGTTCTATTTTTTCGTTCAACGACACCATTCTGTTGCGGTGTCTGGGCTGCTAAGAAAGTATGTGTGATACCAATGGATTCTAAGAATGAGCCGAGAGTACTGTTCTTGAATTCAGTTCCATTATCATTTCTGAATTGTCAATTGTAGATTAGTTTGAATCGTAAATAATTGTCTCAGTTGCTTCGTCTTTTGACCTCAGAAAATGAACCCATATATATCTTGAGTAGTCATCGACAATGACTAGCATATACTTCTTTCCATTTATACTTTGTACTCTCATTGGACCACAGAGATCCATATGGAGTAGATGAAGAGGACGATCGGTATTGAACTCTGTTTTAGACTTATGAGAAGCTTTCTTCAGTTTACTCATTTCACATGCGCTGCACACATGGTCTTTATGAAACTCTAAGTCCGGGATTCCTTTAACCAAGTTGTCACAAACCAACTTGTTCATATATTCAAAATTCAGATGAGAAAGACGTCGATGCCTCAACAGATTTTGTTTCAATGATGCCTTGGATATCAAGCGGACTTCAGTATCTACTTCTGTGTTGGATAGGTCGATTGTGTAGAAGTTTGATCTTCTGATTCCAGCGAGCAGCTTCTTACCACCAGTAGTACGGATGATGCACTGGTTAGCTTTAAAACAAACTTCTAAATTTTTATCGCAAAATTGACCTATATACTGAAAAGATTATGTCCAAGTCCTTCGACATACGACACTTTCTTTATCATTAAGTTCCTAGAAATTACGTCACCGTATCCAAGGATAGGCGCATATTGGTCATTTCCAAATCTTATCGTACCTCCAAATGATTCAACAAAGTTAGATTATAGATCTTTTCTACAAGTCATGTGCTTAGAACATACTGAGTCTAAGAACCACACATGCCGGTTTACCTGCACAATGAATCAATTGGGTTTTGGTACTCATTTTAGAATGGTTCCTTTTAGATCAGTTTTTGTTGGTGGTATACTGCAGGTACCAAACCAACGCTCTTTAAAATTGATTTTCTTAGATAAAGCAGATAAAGCAGAATGCATGACATGATAAGGTTTAAAAGAAGTAAAAGACATAAACATCTCATCCAATCTACACGGAGAACAATTATTTTTACTATTCTTAATATCAAACAATTCATTTACTGAATATCTATGTACAAGATTATTCAATGCTGAATTATTTAATAAAGAATCAGCAAAACTATTCTTCTTCTGTTGATTTGAAGATTTATCTTCATCTTTTACTCTCCACACCTTCTTAAACTTCAATGAATTATCTGAAATAGAAAAGATAAAATCATTAGCTTTAAATGAACAATGAACTTTATGTTTAATTTTCTTTTCAGTAAGTTTCTTCGGTTTCCTCGAATTCTTTTTAGATTTATTCTTTTTATAATACCAATTCTCAGAAACAGGTTTTGTATTTAAATTCTTTTTCAAATATGAAGTTATGTCGGAATCCTCAGTCAATTCAATTTTGACAATAAAATCCTCGTGACTAGGAAGTTTATTCGAGAAATCAATCTTATCAATCTCATCATCTAAACAATTCTCTGAGTTCAAGATATCTGAAAAATTTAATTCTTCATTTAAAATATTTAATTCTTCTGAATCAGGAGTGTCACTTAAAGATTTTGCACATGAAAAATATTCAAAATCAACTCGTTCCGGTTTGACTTTAGAATTTTCTAAATTTTCAATTTTATTTAGAAATTCTTGTTTTTGTTTATTAAATGAAAGCCTCTCTTCATTCAAAATCTTCTCTAACTGAACCAATTGTTTTTCTAAAATTAATGTTGGTGTATAAAGTTTTGGTTAAGCAGGTTTAGATTCAATCTCTGCTTTTGAATAACTATGAAAATAATCAGTTGAAAGTGCAGAGACTTGCATTTTATAGCTGTCATTTAAATTTGTATAATCAAATGGAACTTGCATTTTGTCTTTTCTTTTCTGATTAAAATCCTCTTGTTTTTCTATTTCATCAGAAGATTTTGTAAATTTAATTTGAAACTCGGAGCCACAATCAAGATATTCAAATTTATATATTGGAGTATAGTATAAAGCTTTTCTTAAAAATTTTGGATTTTCATACCCCAACCCTACCCGATGGTTAAAAAAACTTGTCTCAGAGGGTTTGTTTAGAAAAATTATTTGATCAGTCTGCCCTCTCTTATATAACTTCTCCTCTTTAGCTTTCAGTTTTTCATTTAAATCTATAATTTGCAACTCAAGCTTACTGATTTTAACAATTAATTATTCATTCACTAATTCTAACGATTTATACCTGTCCTTTGAATCAGATAATTCCGATTTTAAGATGTTGGATTTTTCATGAAATATTTTTGATTCAGATAATAAAGATTGTGCCCAATCAAAATTTCTAGCATTCTCAACAAAAAGTTTGATATATTTTTCTTTTTGTGTTTCTAATTCTTTTTTAAAATTATTTGAACGCAATTTTTCAGATTTTAATTGTTGCTGCAAACTTTGGAGTTTAAGCATCATCTTTTGCATCTGATTAATGTATGAATTTTCCTATACCTCTTCATTCAGTTCAGCATTATCCTCATCACATTCATCAGAAGAATCATTTTCAGTCTTTGTCATCAGACATACGTGATCCACAGCTTCTGACTCTTCCTCCTCATCAGTTAAATTTAATCAGTGGTCGTCCTCAGCCATCAATGCCTTTCCCGCATCTCTTTATTTAGACAGAAGAAATTTATTCTTATAGTAGTCGGTATTTCTTGTTACCGGCTTTCTGCAGTTCACAGCAAAATGTCCCAATTTGCCACAGTTGTAGCATTTGGTATTTTCGTCTGCAACTCCTTTAACGAATTTCTTCTTCTCTTCAGGTTTCTTCTCAAACTTCTTTTCGTCTCTTTTCTCATCATACTTCTTCTTTTCACCAAATTTATCTTTAAATTCATATTTCGAACTCGAAGAGAATCTTTGATTATTTGAGTGCGGTTTCTTTTGAAACTTCTTTTGAAAGGCTTTGGTCAGCATTACCATGGCCTGTTTAAATTCATTCATCTCTGAGTCCGAGTCAGAGCTGTCACTACCTTCACTTGACGAGTTACTTGTCTGACTGACCTCTTTTATTTACTTACCAGACTTGATTTTATTCTTCTTTTCAGTAACAAAGGCCAAAGGATCAGAAACTTTCTTTTCCTTTTTCTTCTTTGAATCTCTAGCCTCTAAAACATCTTCCTCATTATGTTTCAGAGTTTCATAAACCTTGTGAATATTGATATAAAATAAGGATTTATTGAATCTGATATGATTGGCATAAGGCTTCCACTCCGGTTGTAAATTGCTGAGGAATTTAACATTTATTTCAATGACAGTTTTAGAAATGCCATTCTTTGTAAGCTCATTTAGCAGTCTGGTTAGCCTGTCATATACATCATCAAGGCTTTCTCCTTCTCTAGCCTTGAATTCTTCATATGCAGAAATACAGTTGGTGATTTTTAACTGAGTTCCCACCTTAGAACCCATCATCATCTTTTCTATATGCATCCACATGTTGTGTCCAGAAGCTTTATGACTGTCAATGCTTATATAGATATCATTGGTCAGCGCTTGCATCATATAGGATTTGCACAACACGTCAGCATGTGCTCTCTCTTTCTCTTCAATTGTATATCTGGATTTCTCTTTTATCACTCTCTGAGCAGGTCTGCCTTCAGCAGGAATGGCAGGTGTTTCTCTCCAGAATACTGTTGGTCCTTCCATAAGATATTCCATTACCAGCTCTCCTTCTTTCATTCGTTCAATAAAATTCAGAAATCTGTCTCTCCATTGGTTATAAATGAAATCTGCACAATGCAATATACGATCAATTAACAAAGTCAAACAATCTAAATCGCTTGACAATCAAAGTCAACAATCCGCACAAATAGTCAAAGTCAAAGTTCGCTAAAACACTAAATAGTACAGACCATAATATGACCAAGATTAAATCGCACAATATCAAGCGGATTACTAAGTCGCACACTAAATCGCTCAGGGTTTCAATCGATTTATCACTAAATCGGACACAACTTCAATCGATTTACCACTTAATCGGACACAACTACAAGCGGTTTAACACTATATCGCACAAAGTATTACCCGGTTTATCATTAAATCGCACACCAAACAAATCACAGATTCACTAAGACTTAAATCACACAATGAGTTAAGCTGTTTATTCTAAATCGATCAAGAGTTATACGATTAATCTTTAAACACAAACACAATTTTATCAACTTTTTACCAAGAATTTGGATCAAAACTTGAAAAATTAAGAACTTTTTGAAGAACATAAACTTTTTCGTAAACTCAAAAATCAGCCAAAATTGGTTCAAATCTTGTTTAAAACTCAAAATCGTGTGAATCAAAGATGTTCAGTATGAAAATGTGAATCTAGTAGTGTAAATTTTAACAATTAACAATCAAAATTGATGAGATTAGAGTAGAATTTGTGAAGTCCGATCAAGAACTGCGATGAACACAAAAACCCAGCGATGAACAGTTCTTAAAATCCAGAAAAATTCGTGCAAAATTCCTCGAATTGTGTGTAATCCTTCTATCAAATTGCTACAACTGAGCTCTGATACCAATTGTTAATCCCAATTATCATACACAATCAGATAAATCTTCAAGAACATAATTTGAGAGTAAAGAGAGATTTTTCACCAAGCTTGAGAATGATATTTCTTGAGAGAATTACAATGTGATTAACATGAACTTCTAATTACAATTAACCAGCTAAAATCTATTTATACTAGGAAATTCACAAAGCTAACTATTACAAAACAATTACAAATGAGAGAACTTGAATACAATCATTTAAGCACAATCTTGAACCCAACACGTTTTGAGCTAGAAGCTCTGGCTAGTAGAACCAGAGCTCTGGTCATACATGATATTTTCAAAAAAGTATTTTTATCTCAAAAATATATTTTTATCTATGAAAAAGCTATTTTTATTATTATCTATGAGAATTGATCTATGAATTATTTGAGAATTTCCACGGAGTAAGAGGCTCTGGTTGGCTTAACCAGAAGCTCTGGTTGAGGAACCAAATGAGCTCTGGTTCTCTTGTTTGTTGAAATATTTTCTAAGTCTGTCTATGGAACCACATGTCCGATGGACTCAAACAGATTATGGATTTATATGTTAATATGTAGAATGATTTTATTTGAATAAATGTTTTGGTGGTTATCGCTCTGCAACTACATGGAAAAAGGAAAATCTCACTAGACCTCTAGATCTAACCCTCAATTTTGTGTTTTCAAATATGTGTTGCAGAAAATGCAGATTATAATGATAATAAAGGAAAAGGGAAAATTTGAATTATTTCCCTAAATGCTTAGCTTTATGAAGATCATATTTGGATATGTTTTGGAGAATAGATGTTATGAATACAAGAGCATGTATTTGGAATTTTGGAGTTGTATATTTTGTATTGTAGACTCTTGTATTATAGACCTTTGTGGGCTTGAACATGTATTCTATGAATAAAATATGTGTTATATGCAATGTGAGTTTTGGAGGTGTTACAGTACACATCCCATTTCCTCTTTCACTTTGCCACATTGATCACCGAGTGATGACATCCATCTCCTTCAACCATCGATGCTCTGTCTCTGGGATCCCCCAGCATGGCCTCCATCTCCACCATTCTCCATGAATTTTACACATGGTAGTAGAAGTAGAGGTGGACAACATCGAATAAATGACCTAAATAGTATCAAGATGGAATGGTATCTTGCATGAAGACGACACTTCAACCTCGTCTTCCTCTCATCATTTATCGAAAACGTTTATTCTAGTCAATAGATACAACCCTACATCCCCTGTGTGTATTTGTATTCATTAACATATGCACATTATTCCTATTTGTTTCTGTTGAAAGAAGCATTACCATATATATGGTTATTGTTTGGACCACTACTAAAAACAAACCCTTACCGACGAAATTTCTGACAGATCACCGACAAGATCGGTCAAAAGTTGACTTTATTTAGTATTTATTTAGTTAATTTTATTTGTAATCCACCATTAAATTGTAATCAATTTTAAAAATAAAATATTGAATAAATTTACCGACGGAATTTAATTAAATTTTAATTTAAATTCCCTAGGTAATCGCAATGTTCGCATTTAGAATATCGTGATACATTAAACGATCAAACTTGGATCAATTTTTAGATCATGTGAATACCCTTCCCAAAAGTAATATTTCGACATATGAAAACCTCCGATTAAAAAAACTAGTTTTAGATAATAAAAAACACTGTAGTTTTTAGGCACAAAGGAGCACAAAATGGAATAATCTTGTTATGTTTGTATCTCAATATCAAAATCGAAACTCCTTTAAACTGTGGTAGTTACCAAGGGTTAGCGAATAGTTACTAATGGTTACAAGGCAGTTAATGAGGATACTCACTTACCACCATCAGCGAGATCACTTACGGTTTAGCATCAGTGAGAACACTCACTGGTCGCTAAGTCGTTGAAGCTTTGAGGAACTCATACACTAATACACTGAGGCGTTGAAGCACGCAGGTGTTGGAGCCAGACAATGAAGGTCGGGCACTAAGGGTCAAACACAAGAAGTATATGCAGATTAGTTCCACTAAAGACACTCGTTGATCAGTTCCATTGAAGACACTCGTTGATCACACCGATTAGTGCCATTGAAGGCACTTACGAACCATTGAAAGGGGCACTGCTCCTTGATCCCTGCCATAAGGCGATCTTCGGCGATCTCAGGTTTAAGTTAGCTTACCCAAATGTACTTTTGCATCTCTTAACTCGTATTAATTAACTAAAACCCCCTTTAGTCTCATGTAAATCACAATTACATCATCTAAAGAAATAAATTAGCAACAAAATTGGTAAGACATGGTGAATGTATCCTCCCCATTCTTACTTTCCCCACTTGTTTTGTATATTCCTTGTTACGTTTAAGAAATTAATTTTATATTGGAATCAAAATATTAAATTATATAAAAAGAAATTCTAAATCTTGTGTTTAATCGATTAATATTTGTCTTTTACGAATTTTTATGATATAAAAGTGATGGATTTCTAGAGTTATATATATATATATATATATATATATATATATATACTAGAAGGGTTCTCGCGCAATGCAGCGAGATACATCATGATTTTAATATTTCATTTTCTTCTTTATCTCAGTCGATATTATAATATGGCTTTATGTGATTTTGAGAAAACGATAATGTTTTTATT
>NC_037530.1:25421728-25424701 GCF_001531365.2 Cynara cardunculus var. scolymus
AAAATGAGATGTTTATCCTGTATTTGATTGTGTTTATCTGCAGTTAGTTACACGAATTCAGTTATGGGATGAAATCGGATAGGGATGAAATTGTTTAGGGATGAACGGGTTTAAGAGTCTTAAGAGTTTAAGAGTTTAAGAGTTTTTAAGAGTTTTAGTCAAATGCTTTATAATATAGTATAGATATATATATTAGATGGTTACTTGTGTAATGCAGCGAGATACATTTTGATTTTAATATTTTATTTTATTTTTTATCACAATCGATGTTATAATATGGTCTTATGTAATTTTGAAAAAACGATAATGTTTTTATTTTTTAATAAAATATAAATTTAAAAATATCATAAAAATTTGACAAAAATATATCCATAGTAGTATCAAATTAACTATTTAAAATTCCTCATTTTTGTGTAATTTTTAATATAATTTTTTTATTATAATTTAATTTAGGTTCAATAACGAAGTAGTTTATATTTGGTTTAATAATATAATTTTATTACAAAGATAATAATTAATTATTTTGTTAGAAATCGATAATTATCCTAATTATATTTTGGATTTTTTATATTTTAAAATAAGATGTTTATTCTCTATTTGATTATGTTTATCCACAGTTAGTTACACGAATTCAAACATGTAGCTTTTATAAGTTGTATTTATGCATAATTTACTTGTAATCTTAAATTTGTAAGTAATATGCATCAATATACAGTACTCCATGCATAAAAAATGGTTTTTAAGAGTTTTTGTCAAATTTTTATAATATATATATATATATATATATATGTGTGTGTGTGTGTGTGTGTGTGTGTGTGTATGTGCGTGAATTGGTGCAAATGAAGCTTATTCTTGTCAATGTCGTCTGAATTTTAGCAAGGTGAAGATCAAACCTGAATTGTTGAAAAAAAAATGTGTGCTTGGTCTTATCTTGTCTAGTCTGAGACTATTCCCGTCTGCTTCGAAACATGCATGGTCTAGGTATGTTCAGGTGCGATCTGAAATAAATCTCGTCTTTGTTTGTTTGGTTCAGTTAAAATTGATTTTGATCTGGTATAACTTAAAAAAAAAAAGTGGCTTGTCAAAGGATTAGCAATCTAGCCTGGTCAAACTTTTTTTTTCCAATCCAGTTTGTCAGATGTGATACAATACTCATAGGAATGGCAACAGACCGGGTTCGGGCCGAGTATTGATATCTCCGTCCTCGAAACCGATAGCTAAAACCGTCCCCGTGACCGCCCCGATCCTCATCGGGTCTTCGCGGTTTCCCTGATCCCTGTTGGGGAACCCGTTAAGGATAAAAATCCTCTTTTTTACCGTTGGTTATAACCGAACCTGAAACCGATCTAGAAAAAATTACAATATGCTAATTTTCACAATTAAAAGTAAATTACAATTTTTTTAAAGATGTAAGTTTAAATGTCTCAAACATAATCGAACCAATTACAAACAATGTATTAGATTATAATATAAAACTAAATTGAAATTCAAACATCATACAACTAAAATCACGATTTTAAACAAATAAACTAAACTTTTTTGTGAGCTTGATTTGGGTTGTTGAGGTAAAGTGGATAAAAATATTTTAAATTTTAATGTTACTATTTTCTTTTAATGATATTATATATATGTATATATATATATATATATATGTATATATATATATATAGAGGAGCGATAAAATGAAACCCCCCCCCCATTTGTGTAAACCATGTAAACCAATCTCATCTATCCATTTTTTTGATCAATGGTCAAGATTAGTTTAGTTTATTTTAAGAAATTAAAAAATATATGTATTAAAAAATTTATTTGATAATAACGAGAAGGGTAAAATGGTAAACCCAACCACATCTTTATCATGCACCCTATTATGGTAAATTCCTCACCCTATTCATCATGCATCCTGTTTCACTTGTCCAATGAGATTGTTCACGCACCCTATTCATCATGCACCCATTTCATATTGTACCCATTTCATCATGCACCCATTTCATAATCATGTTCACTTACTCTATACACCAATTTCACCATGTATGAACCGGTTTTATCATGCACCCATTTCATAATCATTTTTCACTTACTCCATGCACCAATTTTACCATGTATGAAACCGGTTTGATGAATATTTTTTTTCTATTACTGATTTTCATGGATTTATTAATCTAGTAACTTACGATTTTCATGAATCTCGGCAATAATACACCGAGACACAATATAACAAAATCCAATTTTTAATATTATAATTTAATTAAAGATTTAAATGTTACCATTTATAAAATTTTCTTTATTATGTTATCTTAATTAAGATTTATTAATAACTTTCATGTTTAATAGAAAACAATGCAAATGACCAATATACCCTTAATGATTAAATTTAATTAGAAAAAAAATGGAATTTTTCTATTGATCGAAATTAGGTTACACGGTTTCTAAGAATTGCACGGTTTTCATTTAAACACGCCTCTATATAAATATATGGGGCAAAATGCACAAAATAGCAATCTACTTTCATAAATTTCTTTATTATAGCATTGTATTTTCGGTTTTTCTTATTACAGCAATGTACTTTCAAACTATTTTTTATTAGGACATTGTACTTTGAAAAATTTACCCATTATAGTATTGGGTAATCTTTTGATTTAAATTTACCCATTATACTAGGTTTCTATGCCACCTCATTGTCCACGTAGGATGTCCACATGTACTGTAGTGATGTGACTTTCTTACTACATCATTGTATTTTCAAAATTATTTTATTATAGCATCTACTAATTCTTATTAAACATTGTATTTTTTATTTTAATATTTAGATATTTTACATGTTATTTAATAAATGTATTAGATGAATTAAAAAAATTATAAATTATTCATTAATATACCAATATCAATAAAACTAGTAGAACACAACTTATCTCCCTAACATTTTTAAAAAAATGTGTTTTTCGAAAAAAGGAAAATAAGAATTGTTATTTT
>NC_037530.1:25424890-25449439 GCF_001531365.2 Cynara cardunculus var. scolymus
AGAAATTTTTTACCTTTTTTACAAATAAAATATATCTCAAAAGCATTGTTTCATATTTATTTAAAAATATTTTACTCTAAAAATATTTAATTTGAATGCAACTTAATAAGAAAAAATAAAAATAAATAAAAAAGTTTTTTTAGATCATAGCAATGAAAAATAAAAATCACTAATAATAATTTGAAATAGGTTTTTATTTTAATTTTAGTTAACTCATCAAAATGATGTGGTATCCACATCACCTCATTAAAGCCACACAAGCAAAAAAGTCAAAAGGTTAACCGGTTTAAAAGGTAACAGGTTACTCATTGCTATTATAGATAAATTTTTTAAAGTATAATGCCTTAATAAAAAATAATTTGAAAGTACATTGCTGTAATAAAGAAAAAAAAAGTAGAATGCTATAATAAGAAATTTTATAAAAGTAGGTTGTTATTTCATGCATTTAATATATATGTATGTATGTATGTATATAAATTAAAATTAATATATATATACATATATATGTATATATATATACATACATATCAGGTCGGGTCGGGCCGGTGATCACCGTCCCCACCCCCGTCCCGTTAAAATCCTTGAATTTGTCCCCTATTCCTGCCCCGTCCCTGATACAATGTCTTCGAACCCAACCCAAAAATTTCGGTTTTCAGTTTTCACCATCGGTTTCGGGTTTTTTTTGCCATATCTAAATACTCATCACTTAGATATTATTTATTTGATGCAAAAAGTACATGTAAAAAAAATATAAGAAACTAAACGAAAATTATATAAATCAATGGAACCCAAATTTAGGGGCGGACCTATTAAGCGAACGTGGTCCTATGCACCCGTCCACTTGATTGTTGTAAAAGAAAATACATGCATCTTGAAAGTGCATCCGTTTGATTTTGAGGGTGTAATTAAATATTTTAAAACTAAACTTATAACAAAAACAAGTAGTTGGTGGGATAGTTTTTCTTGAAATTAAATCTCTCAATATAAGGTTTTCTTCATGGTTGATTTGTATTTTCTAATTTGTTTTTGGTTATCAATTTAATTATTGTTACTTGAAATTCTAGATGTATAATGAAGCAAAATCAGATGCATGGTTAATTTTAATTTGCAAAACATCCTATTTAAACCTTAAGATAAACAAAACTGAAGATCTAGAAAAAAAAAACAGAGGGCAACCAATATCAAATAAAAAAATTGGAATATTTTATGAAATCAACCAAAAAAACGAAAAAGTCTCCGGTAATAATGAAATTCAGCTAAAAACACGTCTGGCGTAAGACGTGGTCTTGTCTTTTGCTCAAAAGGTCAAGTTCGATTCAATTTAAAAAAAACTTATTATTCCTGAAATCGACATAATTGACTTTCCCTTCGGTCAAACCGCGTCTCCGATCAAACCCATGACTTTACATGACTTTAATCCATTTTAAAGATGCACCCGCTTAAAAGAATTTTTGAATCCGTCATCGACTAAATTGCTCGTGTTTGTTCTTCCTGAATCATGGATAGGAAAATTTTAGGTCGTACTTCTATAAATATATCGATTTAAAAATTATACTTAAACTTTAACGGATCTCCATTTGTGCCCCTACACGATAACCCATCTTCTTGTAGATAAGGTATTAAAATTTCACCAAAAATACTAATATTTGGTGTTTATTTCACTTATATAAATATTATATCTATATTATATTATAAAATATTTGACAAAAACTCTTAAAAAACATTTTTTAAGCATGAAATACTGTTTATTTAAGCATATTACTTAAAACTCAGAATTACAAGTAAGTTATGCAAATACAACTTATTAAAGCTTAATGTTTGAATTCGTGTAACTAGCTAAGGATAAACATAATCAAAAAATGATAAACATCTCAATTTAAAATCTAAAATATAATTAGGATATAATTTTGAGTTCTAACAAAATAATTATTTATTATATTTATAAAAAAATTATATTATTAAACTAAATATCGTTATTGAACTGAAATTAAATTATAATAGAAATTTTGAACAAAAAAATACACAAAAAATGAAAAAAAAATAGTTAATTTGATACTAATATCAATATATTTTTGTCAAATTTTTATAATATCTTCAAATTTATATTTTATTTAAAACTAAAAATATTATCGTTTCTTTCAAAATCACATAAGACCATAATATAACATCAAATGAAATAAATAATAAAACGAAATATTAGAATCAAGATGTATTTCACTGCAATACGCGAGTACTTTTCTAATATTTTATAAAAATAGATTATTATTTTAATAAAATTTCTTGTTATAGTAATTATTATTTATAAAAGAATTCAAAATCAAAAATGACAAAAAGCCTCAAATGTATCAATTATATCCATGTTTTGGTAATAATAAACTTGTTTACTTTTTAATTTTATGGAAGAATGTTACCTCAAATTATTTATTAGGGTTTTGTTTTCACTTTTTCTCCTTATATGTTATATAAATGTCCTTTATATTTTTTTTAAATTAGATCGTTTTATATTATAATCTAACTTTATCATCTAATTTCATTAAACATCACTAAATTTACCGGTTAACGCGTAGCTTATTAGTTTACAACTTCTTTTCAACTAACAGTTATTTTTTCATGCATTAATTAACGTATCGACGAATTAGCCAAACATAACTTATAAAACTTATCAATTATTCAATTTGTTTGAACCCATCTTAAACAGCTATCGATCACCCAATTCGCATGACTCGTTCAATTCATCACATTTACTAACACACTACTTATTGATAGGTCGGTAAAATATGAAAATATTCTTTTCTTGAATGAAAAAACAACCCAGAACGAAACACGTACACTCAATCAAATAAGAAAGGGTATATAGAATCTTTGAACGCGAAATTATTTGAGTCTAAAGACATGAAAGATACCAACTCGGTTAATGGGAATGACGAAAAGGTGGTGAAAACTTTGATATAAAGCTTCTAATTGTGATAAGATTGTACGATTATGGTAATCTCTCGATTCTACAAGTAATTGATTGGAGTAGATACAAGTAACTAACATTCTTTTTCACTTGTACGTAATCTTGCATTTTGGATGGATTCAATGCTTTCTTATTTTAATAAAAGAGTAAGTTGTGGACTTTGTCAATATGGTTCGATGATTATTATAAAAATTGGTCCTTGAATTTCATTTATTTACAGGAAAAAAAATCAAGGTTTAAATTATGTTTTAGTATTGATCGTTCATCGTAACGGTCATTCACTATTCCTGTTAATTTAATTACAAGAGCATTTAGGTCATTTTAATTTTTTTTGAATATGTTAATATTTTTTTTTGAATTATTTATTTTTCTTTTGATTAATCTTCATTTTCTCCATCAAAAAGAAATCTCAAAACCTAAATCTAACCCTAATTCAATACCTAAAACATCAAATTAAATCACTACAATACAACCTAGATGTAGAAACTGACGACTATGAGTTTAGCAATTCTTTTAAGATCTAAAGGGGTTTTCTAGGTTCAGAGATGAAATGATGGAGATGAATCAGATGCAAAAACTCGCAGATTTGTTTCAAGAGCAACAAAGTACTCATACAGAGCTTAACCCGTCGAAGCTTTCTTTTATATGTTTTCAATGGATGCCACATATGATATGGTTGTTTTTTTTCAAATGAATATAACCCAAATTCTGATTCAACAAAATTCGGTTTTAATTAGTAATTACCCACTTGGACCGGTAGTTAAACACCACTTCACATCGTTTTTTAGATGGTCTCCTCTGATGTGTTGGCGATATTACTAGACCATCATGTAGACTGCAATGCTCGAACCATCGAGGGGATCACTCCCCTTGACCGCCTCCAAACCTAATCTTTCAATGGTGTTCTTTATTTGTGTTTTTATTTAAGTTCAATATTTTTGGATTTTGATTTAGGTATGTTCTTAACGTTTTTGATGGTTTAGGTGAAAAAGATGGGGATCCAAGAAAAAGGAAAAAAATATTATAAAAGTTAAAATGAAGGAAGATGGTAAAAACAAAAACTAAAACGCTCTCAAGTCTAATGAAGATCGTAGACAACTATGAGGGTGATTGAACCAAATCCAAAATAAAATGTAAACCTTGAGGGTTGTCTATAATAAATAAAGTTCATGGATCACTTCCACAATATTTACCAAACCACAAGAACCAAATTTTTATGAGCAAATTACATTCTTGGTCCTTGTAGTTACACATTTTAACGCCTTCGGTCATATTAAATAATTACATATTTGATCCCTATGGTATGCATTTTATAATGCCTTAGGCCACTTGCCTTAACGGAGTAAAAATAAATCTATTAACTCAAAGGTCATGTTGGTCATTTGACAATATTCTCTCAATTTTATTTAAAATTAAAACAATACGATATATATCGTTGAATATTGTGTATATATACATATACTTCGCGCCTGAAAATAAAGTAGATCTCTCATGACTGCTCCCTTAGGGATGGTAAAAAAACCGAAACCAATGGTAAAAACTAAAAACCGAAACTTTCGGACCAGGTTCGGGGACGAGGCGGGGATCGGGGACGAATTCAGAGATTTTAACGGGGACGGTGATCACCGGCCCGGCCCGGCCCGATATGTATACATATATATATATATATATATATATATATATATTAATTTTAATTTATATACATACGTACATACATACATATATATAATATCATTAAAAGAAAATAGTAACATTAAAATTTAAAAAACTTTTATTCACTTTACCTCAACAACCCAAATAAAGCTCATGAAAAAGTCTAGTTTATTTGTCTAAAATCGTGATTTTAGTTGTATRATGTTTGAATTTCTGTTTAGTTTTATATTATAATCTAATACATTGTTTGTAATTGGTTCGACTATGTTTGAGACATTTAAACTTACATCTTTAAAAACAATTGTAATTTACTTTTAATTGTGAAAATTAGCATATTGTAATTTTTTCTAGATCGGTGTTGCGTTTCGGTTTCGGGTTCGGGTTCGAGTTCGGTTATAACCAAA
Source organism: Cynara cardunculus var. scolymus (assembly GCF_001531365.2). NCBI lineage: Eukaryota > Viridiplantae > Streptophyta > Magnoliopsida > Asterales > Asteraceae > Cynara > Cynara cardunculus. Next base: position 25,429,907 of record NC_037530.1, read on the forward strand.
GGTGAAAAGAAGGATTTTTACCCTTAACAGGTTCCCCAACGGGGATTGGGGAAACCGCGGGGACCCGATGGGGATCCCCGATAAGATCCCCAACGGGGATCGGGGCGGTTATGGGGACGGTTTTAGCTATCGGTTTCGGGGATGGGGATACCAATACCCGGCCCGTTGCCATTCCTATGCTCCCCCTCTCTAAATGTATGCGCGACCACCAACAACATGTTTGGTCTCCACCACGTCGCCACCATCTATTACACTTTCAGTATTTTCCAGATTCACTGTTACAACTTCGATTTGAGAAGGTCTTTTTGAGAAGCATTGATTAAGTGTTCATTATGTGTAGGGGGTTTGTTTGTTTGATTTGGATTTAGTGACTTTGATTTATATGGTTTTTTATATCGCAAACATTTTGATCGGATTTGCCGATTCATATCAATTTGTCGTCGTGTTCATGATGTTTATGGTTGAATGTTCTTAAGGTTTGATGTTTTGATATTCATGTGGAATTAGTTTGGGTTCTCTGAATGTTGTTAGGGTTGGGGTTGTCGGAGTGGGTGTTGTAGGTGGGATTTCAATGGGAAGGAGATTAATCCATGTAGTTTACACTAAATAAAATCTAAGTTCCGTTGTGAACCAGGGGGAAGGAGATTGTGTTAGTGTTAGTGTCAGGTGTCCAAACATTTACGGGTTATTTCTCATGAATAATGTATCATTCGTCATGGATCATAAATGTTGTACCATTCATTATCATTGGTAGACTATTCATTATGAATGGTATATCATTCATCATGAATTGTTTAGGAATGTTCACGTTCATTATACATGATGAATGTGGGCAAATTGGGGACATGTATTGCATTCTCATTTGTCTGCGGTTCAGAATGTAAGAGGTTTGCAATTGAAATTTTCTTTCATATACATTTATATATCTTTATCTACTTTCAAATACCTTTATTTATCTATTTTTATCATTTATGACCGAAACTTTAGCAAATTCATGCATGCGAAAGCGAGTGCATGCATGTATAACTTCGCATGCATGAATAACTTAGAGAAAGTGACTAGAAGTGAATATAAAGGTAAATGAAGATAATATAAGACTGTTGAAGGTACCAAAATTAGTTGAAGGAAAATAAATTTAGATTAGAAAGTCAACTCATCCAAAGGTTCAGAATTGTCCTTAGCATTCTCACCTTAATATTTTGGGATTTTCATTGATGTAGCCGTTTATTTTTAGAATTTTTTTTATTATTCTATTCTTATTTCATTATTTTCAACAAACATGAAACCATTATTTCCTTATTTTTATTATTTTCAACAATGAAAAATAAAACATAAAACCATTATTTCATTATTTCACTAACGGAATATAAAACATGAAACCACTATTTTATTATTTCAGCAATGAAACATGAATGAAATTGGATTTTGTTCTGATTTCAAGAATATAATTGAGTTTTGTGTATTTTTGGTTTCAGTTATGATTTTATGAATGCAATTGATTAGATGTAATGTATTTTTTTTTTGATTGGTGGGTAATGAAAATTAATTAGAAGAGATAATGTGTAAATTGTTGTTTTGTTGAGAGGGATGTATTGGTGGATAAAGGTGTTAAATATGAGAGATAATATGTAAATTAAGGGGGTGTTTGGGATTGCTTATTTAAAGTGTTTATTGACTTATTCCGTGTGGTACCGGTAATAAATCATTTTTAGTGTTTGATATAAGAAAAAAATAACGCTTTTATCGGTGTTAAACCGGTGATAAGTAGCTTTTGATAAGTTACTCTCTTCTAACTTATCAAAAACAACTTATCAGCTTTGCAATCCAAATTATCTTTTTAACCCTAAACCTAATAAAATCCACCAACTATAAGGAATCCAAATTGCAGAAATCCTGTGCAAATGGTTTACTGGTGCTTACCACCTCCATCCCACCACCATCATCAATTCATCATCATCATCATCCCCGATTCCATGGCTGAAAGCTTCCTACAAAACTCAAATCAGAAACCACAAAGTGCCAAGATGCCTTGTGTCCAGATCTCCATGTAATTTACTCTTAATAATAATAAAACGTAAAAGGTTTGTATTGAGTTAAGACAGAAGAATCTCGAAAAACAAATCAACTGCAAAACAACATAATTATCGTAATATAGTATAACAGTGAATTATATAATAAATTCATAATCAATTATGGTAACAACTTAAAAACAGTAAGAAATCATATCCAACTTCAATGATTTGCATTAGTATTTTTATGTTGCACTATTGTTAACCATAAGTTTCAGTATGCTATTATAGTCTCTCAATTTCCGATGACGATACCATGTGTGATACACATTGAATCACAAGATCATGTCTGTAAGAGACGTAAAGACAATTAAATGGTGGCACAAGACACCCCCTATAACAAGCCAAATCTTGGGACTACAAAAATTTCCATCAATAAACTAGAAATGTGGTATAGAATATCAAGATACGAGCTTCACCCGAAAAGGGAACAATATACACCAATTAAATACAATTGTAAATAAATTAGCTTGAGGTTTATACCCTTCTAATCTAATCCTTATGAAACTAGATTACAATCGGATGTCACCCAAACCATCAAAATACTATAATTAAGAATGACATCCCAAAATGCTCCCCAAAGCTCTCTTTACAAGGGTTAGTCAAGCCTGCTTAGTGATCCCGACACTAGAACCTGAGATACATATTGACACAAAACAAGTGTTATGTCAAAAATCCTAGTGAACATGAACAAGAAGTAAACAACTACATTTAAATATTTAAACCCATTTATAAACCATTTATAATATTTTTTTTTGGAATTAACAGGGGAGAACTATGTCCTCTTAGCAAGTTACACCTTAAGAGATGGTTGACCTTAGTGTCTAACCTTACGAGTAACACCTTAAGGCTCGGCACAATTAGTGTCTACCTGTAAGGTAACACCTCAAGCAGCAGAGTTCTTAGTGCTTACCTCCAAAGTAGCACCTCAAGATCTAACCCTCCTAGTGCCTACTTGAAGAGATCATCCAAACATACAGTGACAATTAGAGCATATTCATCTAGTGGTCCATCCACCATGCTTATCATATTCAAAAGTCCTCAATTTGCAATAATCCCAAAACATATCCACATTCTACATAGAAAACTCCATGCAGAGACTTTAAACCAAATAGCCTATAGATATTTAACATACATAGTTTAAATCATAGGAGTAAATCATGGCCCAAAACAAGGGTTTCATACAAATGCACGAAATATCCCCCGAATGAAGTTATGTGATCAAGTTTCCAAATGAAGATATACTACTTGAGATAGAGCTAGGAATGAAGGCAAGATAAACATATTAAAATGAATATAGTGTTACAAAACATTGTAAAACTCACTTGCTAGGTTTTTAGACTAAACCTAGAAACTTAGCAAATATTAGAGATGAAGAGGACATCTTGAAGCTCTAGTCTGATACTTGATTCTTCTAGTTTAAAGGCTCATAAATGCCTCCAAAAAACCGATCTTCAGGACTTGAATGCTTCTAGGTCAAAATAAATGAAGAGAAGGAGAGGTAGGTATGAGAACTTGATGAAATGAGGGCTATAATCTCGACTTTAAGTCACAATTGCGATGTGTGGCCCCAAGGTCGCAAGTGTAAGGGTCGCCCGTGTCCCTAAGACATTTACGGTACACAAAACATGACGCTGGACATGCGACGCAAGAGTCGTGGGCTCCCAAAATGCCAGTTGCGGTATGCCAAATGTGACTTTGGCTTGCGGAGCAAAGGTCGCGGGTGCAAGGGTCACACTTAGTCCCTGACTAGAGCTTGTTGAGGACTTAAGTCATAAAACTTACCTTGTCTAAAGTGCCCATCGAACGCACCCAAAACCTTTATCATAACATTGTGCCAATCTTAGTTTAGTGCACTTATAATGCCTCAAAGTATACTTACCCAAAGTTCCAGGTGTTACCCCTCCTCCCAAAGACTCTATACAGACCCGCCCCTGGAGATGAACACATTATTGTCATAAAAATGAGTTGATCTCATTGTTGCTTGAATTGTGTAGAATAACGAAAGTTGGGGAGATACCATTTACGATCTTGAACATTTATAAAACTATTTAACTTAAAAAGTTCTACTGTAAAGCATAAAATTATAATGATACAATGTGAATTGACCAATCGTTTCAATCTAAAGGTTAAAGGCTATATTGCTTATGAATGATGCATAGAACCCTGAGTAGCTTCGTCGATTAAATCTTTGAATGACAACGGATAAATATATTGCTATAGAAACTTAACAGTATTCAAAAAATACTATTTTTTGGCTTATTTTTATTTCCTCTTGAATCATTCATTTTCTTTAAAAAAGAGATTATAACATAACGAGGTTCCACATTTTACATTTAAACAATGGAATAGAATCAAAGATGGTAACATTAATCTATGCACATCAAAAGGAAAAAAAATAGGGTAAACTTATATTTTCTCTTTGGTTTGTTAAATTAGGGTTTTTGTCTGTGCTTTTTCGAATTTACGGTTTTCATCCTTTTGGTTTGTAGTTTGTTGTTGTTTTTGTCTTTAAGCCTAACTACATTATTAATTTACTGTTAAGTATAAGGAACGTATATAGTAATAAAATGTAAACCAAAAAAACAAAAAATGTAATGAATTATAAACCATGTATAGAATCAAAAACTGTAATTTTAAAAACATGGTAACAAAGATAGCAATATTCAACCAACCATGGGGACCAAAAAAGTAGTTTACTCTAAATTTATCTATGACTAAATGGTGCTGATGACTTGATTGTTACTTATGCTTTATGTCAATGATACTATTGTTTTTTCCGAAGTCATATGCTTGGTTCAATAATTTATTTATGACAATGTTTTTTGGTTATCATTGCGATTATTTTGTCTATCTAATGTAGAGTAAATTACATTAATCAACCTTATGGTTTGCTTAAACTCTATAAATTGTCCCTGTAATTTTGGAATTACTTCAAATCTTTGATCATTTCAGTTTGCTTACACCATTTGTTCCTGTCCCTAACAAACATCTAAGTCCATCCATTAAGTTGAGAAGCATTGTGGTCATTTTTACCGTTTGTCATGTTTTTATACAAGTTTGTATGAAGATGATAACTGAATAACCTTAAAGGGTTAAGTTAGCTCATTGACAATAAGGATTTAAGTCTCTCCAAGGCCATTGATTTGATTTTACAGGCTATTTTCAAGGCCCCATGAGATTAGTCGAAATGCAAACAAGTTGGCCCGAACATCTATTGTTGACAAAAAGATAAAAATAAATAAACCAACTAAATAACACCCTTGATTATAAACTAAACTTTTGGAATCGTTATTAAATCATTTAAAATTAAAGTTGTGTTCTTGAAACCTTTTTTATGAAGGAAAAGGAAAGGAGAGGAAAGTAACAAAAAAGAACTCATGTCCTTGAAATTTTTTTAAGAAAGAAAGTAAAGGGAAGGAAAAATGATAAGTTTCATTCCAAAACTTTCCTCGTAAATGTGGAAGGAAAGAAAAGACATGAAATTTAATTAAGAAATTGTTAAAATTACAAAACGATCCAAATTTTCATTCTAAAGGGTACATTTTTAAAGAGTATATTGGTAAAAAAAATAACATCTTTTCTTTTCTTTTCTTTCTCTTATATATATATATATATTTTTTTTCCAATTTCAAGAAGGCAGGATAAAGAGTTTTAGGAGGGAAATTTGTAAATAAAATAAAGAAAGATAAGATTAGACAATGGCATGAAAAGGCGTGGTTTGTTAAGGTGGGATGGAGACATAGAAAAAGGTGAGATAATGAAGAAGAATAAAAAAAGTTGGTCATAAAATACGAGTCGTTAGTCGTTAATAAATTAATAAAAACTAAGGCGCCGATTGCTTTTGCGGCATCTTCGCTACTTAACTTTAAACACCAACATCAACGCCTCCAATTCCCTTTTTTAAGCATCAATATGCTGTTTGTTATCACCCAACACTCTCCCTCCATTATTTACCATTCTCATAACCTATTAACAATATATATATAGAGAGATTGTTTCAAATACAACTCATCGCATTTGTACAACCAATGTAATCCAATAAATTGAGATATTTATATAAATGATGAGAGTTCATTTATTATAATTTGAATATTTATGGAAGATGAATATGTCTAATTAATTATTATCAATACTTTATATTATGAAACAATCAAAACTTCTATGAAATCACATATTAATCAAATGAAATGAACGGTTGCGATTGAGTTGTATTGGTTGTACAAATATCAAGGGTTGTATAATAACCAACCTCTCTCTCTCTCTCTCTCTCTATATATATATATATATAATAACTTTGATTAAAAACACTATGTGAAATATTCAGTTTTTTTATTACTTTTAGTCTCATTTTCATCTATGAATTGCGTTTTAGAAGAGGACACCTCTGACCCTGTTGTTATCTGTTATCTCTACCTCTACCCTCAAAGGATAGAGTTATTTACTGATTATAGAAGATAAGATAAATGTTTATAGTTATTTAGTAATATTTGTCATCCAAATATATAGTTATACTTTGTATTCTAGGTTTTGAGTTTTCTTAAATACTAAAAGCATCATTATAAATATAAATATAAATATAAATATGAATAATATGATAAATAAGAAAAAGGGTACACTTTTTTGGGTTATTTGTTTTCAAATGTTTGATCTAAAATTTGATAAATTGCTATTGCTTGTGACAATGGTATAACTTTGTTAGTTTATCTAGTCTATGAGATCAAAAGGTTCACATAATTTGTGTTAAAACCCTCTAAAGGATACACTTTCAAACCCACAACCATCATGGTCAAAAATCTAAATAACTACTAGTTCGTGCCAAAGGCACTAATAAACTCGAGATTTATAACTGTAAAGATAATTCAACTGGTAAGAGATTGATTTGGCTTCGAGTGAGATCACTCGGTGTTTGTCAGACTTTTAATAATAAGATTAATCGAGGTGTGCACAAACTAACCATGACCCAAACAACCACAGTTATTAGAGAAAGAAAAACTCTAAGATATATTTGATGATTATAAATCTTGTAGCCGTTGACATATATTTTGATGGGTTTTTGTTGTCAATAACCAACATGATGTAAAAAAAACCTAAACCTAACATAACCGTCTATGATACGGTAAATGGTTACTTTAGGGAAAAGTAATAGTATAACCACTAATTGAGGATGTTATATGCTTATATAACGATACTTGATTAATAAACAATATAAAGCTTTATCAAAAAGCCATGATTTGCGTACATAGATTGGATTCAATTCCAAGTAGTACCCCTATAAAAGAAGGGCATTCCATTGTTCAACCCACAACCCACAACAATAACTTCTAACCAACTTTGCTTACTACAATTTTACATATGGGTTTCTCAAAGGGACCATCCTCCTTCTTGCATGTTTTCTTCTTGGCACTCTTGCTTTGGGACCATGGGGCTCAAGCCAAACAAAATTACAAAGATGCCCTTGCCAAATCCATCTTGTTTTTCCAAGGTCAGAGATCCGGGAGGCTCCCCACCTCCCAGAAACTCTCGTGGAGATCCATTTCGGGCCTCTCTGATGGCTCACTAGCACATGTACGTCGGTTATGTTCTCGTGTACTTGCTTGTCTTTTATGATTGTTGATGCTTATTTCTAACTCTCTTCCAAATTTTAGCACCATCTTTTGTATTTTTCAACTTCTTATAATGTCCGTTCTCCTGCAAATTGTTTGAATATGTTGGACCCTTTCTCTTGGTGCACTTTGCACAAGTCAGGGTCTTTGCTGAAACAACCGCTCCACTCTCAAGGTGGTGGAGGTCTGGTTTGCACATATCTCCCAAACCCCACCTAGTATAAGATTTATTGGGTCCTTTGGTTTGATTAATATATCAGTATATGATGGCATTTGCAGGTGAATTTAGTTGGAGGGTACTATGACGCAGGAGACAATGTGAAATTTAACTTCCCGATGGCGTATACGATAACAATGTTATCGTGGAGTGCTTTGGAGAACTCGAAGCCCCTTGGCCCACAGCTAGAAAATGTGAGAGTGGCTATTAGGTGGGGGGCTGATTACCTTATCAAGTGTGCGACAGCCACCCCGGGTGTACTCTATGTGGGTGTCGGAGACCCGAATACAGACCACAAGTGTTGGGAGCGGCCAGAGGACATGGACACGGCCCGAACGGTTTACTCCGTCTCCCGGAACAAACCAGGGTCTGATGTTGCTGGTGAAACAGCAGCAGCTTTAGCTGCTGCTTCAATGGTGTTTCGGGTAGTAGATAAAAAATACTCCAAGTTGTTGTTAAGAACAGCAAAGTCTGTGTTCCAATTTGCTGCACAGTACAGGGGTTCCTATAGTGACTCCCTTGGTGCAGCTGTTTGCCCATTTTACTGTTCTTATTCTGGATATAAGGTGTGTGATTTTTCATTTTTCTAACTTTTGACTTTGTTTTCTTGTACCTACTTACTTTTGTCTGTATGTTGCTTACTTACTGCTAACTAGGTTTTCTTGTTTCTAAGTTCTTTCTGGAACCTTCTACTTTTTCAATTTCCGCATACTTTTTCACAAATCAAGGATCTTCACAGAAACTGTTGTTCTGTGGTTAGATGGAATATACTTGGTTCGTTTGGTTTGGTTATTATTCTATATGTATAAGCTGATGTTTTCTTTTGTCAGGATGAATTGTTGTGGGGAGCTGCATGGTTGCTAAGGGCAACAAAAGATGTATCCTACCGCAATTTTATTAACTCATTAGGCGCTAATGATGCAACAGATATATTCAGCTGGGACAACAAACTTGCGGGTGCACGAGTTCTTCTGTCTAGGGTAACTACTATCCATATACGTTGAGAAATTCGACTTATTTTTATATCCGTTTTATTCATTCTTATCTGTTTATGTTCTGTTAGGGGAGTTTGGTGGCAAATGATAAGTCATATGAGCCATTCAAACAACAAGCTCAGGATTTCATGTGCAGAATTCTACCCAATTCCCCTTATTCCACTACACAGTATACTAAAGGTACAAACAATACATTAAACACACAGAAAACAACTACTCAAGAAAGCACACCTCAAGACTATTGTTCACTTGTTGCATGCAGGGGGTCTAATGTTTAAACTAAGTGCAAGTAATCTCCAATATGTGTCATCCATAACCTTCTTGCTCACCACCTATGCCAAATACATGAAATCAGCAAAAACCACCTTCAATTGTGGCAACATCTTGGTGACCCCAGATACCCTAATTAACCTTGCAAGAAAACAGGTATCTTCTTCTTGCTTTTTTTTCTTTTCGCAAGTGATTTGATGGGGTTTCACATATCTTATATGGTATCAGAGCCTAAAGGACATATGTACCCGTCTAGCCTCCATTGGAGGGGGTGTTACTTTCTTCTTGATATATGTTGGAACCCCCTCCTCTTCTCTCCTCAAGAGGCTCTTTTGGAGTATAAGCGAATCCTAACAATTTCTATATGTTTTTTCAGGTTGACTATATATTAGGAGACAACCCAATGAAGATGTCTTATATGGTAGGATATGGAGCAAATTACCCGCGAAGAATTCATCACCGAGGCTCCTCATTACCCTCAGTATCAACTCACCCGCAATCTTTTGGCTGTGAAGGAGGCTTCCAACCATTTTATTACACCTCGAACCCGAATCCCAACATACTAACTGGCGCAATCGTGGGAGGTCCAAATGAGAACGATTTCTACCCTGATGAGCGAACCGACTACAGTCATGCAGAACCTGCTACATACATTAATGCAGCTATAGTTGGGCCTTTAGCATACTTATCTGGGAGAGCTTAAGATAATACATTTAGAGCTTTCAGATTACATGCATGTTGTATCAAAATCAAGTATCTGCCACCCAAAGGAGTAGGTAAGAATACAAGTATTTTAAGTTGTAGTAATTAATCATGGTTCTGTATCTGTTTCCACCATATACTTAAATTAACATCCCAATAATGAAGGCAATATTAGCATGTTACAAAACTTGATATCCAAGTCAACCATTGGTCAGCTTGCATACCAATTAATGGCTCAAAAGAGGCATTGCTTCGAGTGTATAAAGTCTTAACCAACTTGAATATTATCTTTAGATTTACTTTTTTAGACGTTTTTTTTATCAGATTATGGGTCATATCTCAGCTGAAAAGAATAAGAGTTGCCACAATCTGTGGAATTCTTGTCTATTCCATGATAAGATTTAAAAGGAAACAGCTATTTGATGAATTTTGAGCCAAAAATGGCTATTTTATGTATTTATTTTTTGGTATATACACCACTAATCAAGGATGAATGGGTGCAACTTTGGAAGTAGCCATCAATTGGTATTTATTAATTTTGAAAGGAGCTTGTTTTGGTATGAGACTTCAGCACAAGCAATGATGAAAAGCTTGCTTATATGTTGTCTATTCTAATGACACAAACAATTAGTGATTGGCTTTTCTTAGTTATTCGGGGTTTTTCCACTCACAATCTTTACCCCACATACACATATACATATACATATACATATATATATATATATATACATATACATATACATATATATATATACATATACATATATATATATATATATATATAAAGAGAGAGAAAGAGGATCATGCTAAGTTAACTAATTTGCGAGAACATGAAAATGAATATAGATCTCACATAATTCATTAATTAAAAATTAACATAATTTTTTTAGAAATTAGGATAATTATTATTTTGAATTGGATAAATCTGTAAAAATCTTTTAGATTTATTTATTTTTTAATTTAATAAATTCATAATTATTTATAAAGTTTTATATAACTTTTTTTCTAGATATACCTTGATAAAAAAAATCAAAACTTTCATCAAATATCACATGTGATATCTACAATTAATTCATAAAGAAAGAAACGAGAACGCTAATTATTCAAAAAAAAAACAAGAAAAATGTCGTTAATGCACAAAATCACATGTGATTTTACATTAACATCAAAAAATGGAAACAAATGACTTTTGAACCTTTGTGATTTTTACATGAATATATATATATATATATATATATATATATATGTATATATAGGGGTTGGTTTAAATGTTAACCAAGATTATTGTGTTAACTTTGTTAACCAATCTTCACCATTGATTCTTACAATAAATGATTGTGATCAATCATGACACAAAATTAATTTTTTAAATTTATAATTTCAAAGAACATATGTGAACAATGGGGAAAATGGTATTTAGGTAATTTTCTTTTTTATGTAACTCCCATATCAATAATTGGGAGTTACAAAATCAAAAGGTCCCATTATTTTTGTTAATTTATTTTTGTTAATGTAAGAACCATATGAACACATCTATATATACATATGAACCATTGTGTCAAATATGAACAAACATTGACATATATATGAACTTGGACTGCATAGCATTTATGAACACAATATGAACATAATAAGAACAACTGCTACACGAAAGGAAATAAAAGAAATAGGTATGAACACAATATGAACAACTTGTGAACAACAGTTCTTTCATTATGAACACATTCAGGAACGAGCCAATGTTGAGATATGCAGCTAGTGTACATATGAACACAATATGAACATTTGTGAACAAGAGTTCTTTCATTATGAACACATCCAGGAGCGAGTCAATGTTTAGATATGCTACTAGTGTATATATGAATACAATATGAACAGCTTGTGAACAATAGTTCATTCATTATGACCACATTCAGGAGCGAGCCAATGTTGAGATATGCAGCTAGTATACATATGAACACAATATGAACACTTGTGAACAATAGTTTCTTCATTATGAACAATGGGTTTATCCATAATAGCTTGAACGATACCGAAAACTTTACTACCGAGTCTCTTCTACCGATCACAAATTCAAAAACATTATAGATAGAAAAATCAATATTATAAAAAAAACAAGATCAATAATAAATTAACAAAAGTTACGAATTCAATATTAGATGCATTGATTCATTTCCATACTAGAACATATATGAACAAACCTGAACATATATGAATACTAGTTGCAGTCTATGGCATGTCAAGCATCACAAACAGTTGATGGAGCCGAATGGTTATCAAAATTGGATTGCATAACAAATTAAGTTGACRATGAACTCATTCCATTTGAACATATGAATTGGGCTCGTAGTAATAATTAAAGAAAAAGCTACCAACACAATATGAACTATAAAAAACACAAAAACGTTATAATCAACATAATTTCGATTAAAAATTTGTATGAACACACACAGTTCATTAGATGCCTTGATTCATGTCCCTACTAGAATATATATGAACACAACTGAACGTATATGAACACTAGTTGCAGTCTATGGCAGGTCAAGCATCACAAGCAGCTGATTGAGTCGAATGGTTATCCGAATTGGATTGCATAACAAATTAAATTGACGATGAACTCATTCCATTTGAACATATGAATTGGGCTCGTAGTAATAATTAAAGAAAAAGCTATTAACACAATATAAACTATAAAAAATACAAAAAAGTCATAATCAACATAATTTCGATTAAAACGAATACAATAACATATTAATCCAATACCAATACAAACGCTTTGATTATTGTTTTCACTTTCGGAACTCGAAGTCCGATTGTTATCGTAAACCATTATAACCTTCCCATTGTTGTCGAGTTGTTTCCAATGAGTTTATCCATATTAGCTTGAACGATATCGAAAACTTTACTACCAACAATCACAAATTCAAGAACATTATAGATAGATAAATAAGTATTATAGAAAAACAAGATCAATGGTAAATCAACAATAATTATGGGATTTTTTGATTTTATAACTCCCAATTAATGATATGGGAGTTACATACAAACTAAAATTACATATTTACCCTTGTCATTAAATTATGAGATGGATATGAACCTAGATAAAAGATGTATTTTCATTGGTTGAGCTTGGTTTACAAAGTTAACACAATAATCTTGGTTAACATTTGAACCATGCTCTATGTATATATATGTATATACATATATATGTATATGTATGTATGTGTGTGTGACTCATGTACGATTTTGTAGATCCCAGATCTCTCAATAACACTAATAATCTAGTTATGAATAACCAAATTATAGTGATTTTATGAAGAAAGTTATGAAGTCTCAAGAATAAAATAAGAATATTTAAGAATAACTTTGAGCTTCAAAGGTTTTACTTTATAAATTCAGAAACGTAAAACAACGAGTAAAAACCTTTTTTTTTACAATAGGTCTGAGTACCTATTTATACTAATAAGCTAACAATAAGATAACTATCTAATGCTACTTTCTAGCAAATCGTCTATCAAACAGATAGGGTTTATCTTTCACATGGATAAACATTAACATTAAGATAAACTCGAAATCCAGCTATTGATTTGTCATCTCCAGCTGTCATTCATGGTATGATTATTTCATCCTTATCTTCAAATCTTCATTGCATGCTTGGATGCAGTGCTGGAAAATCTTCTAAGTGTTGATGACCAGAGGATCGATGAGAATGCTCTTTCCATCGCATCCTTAGACTGTCCATCGGTCCTCTGGTTGAACTATCCATCGATCTTCTGGTTGAATTCCAGACTTAGTCGATTCTGCCTTGATGTCTTCATTCGTCTTCTGGTTCTTCATCACTTGTTGTTTTTCATTACTTTTTACATCATGAATTATGGGGTTTAACAATCTCCCCCTAAGTAATGAAATAACAAACATAGTCTAATCTGGACACATATGTGAAGAACAGACACTAATCTAGTAGAAAATCATCAAACTCCAAATTTTCATTGGATGATGAAATTTCTTTACAATACTGGAAACAAAATACATCAAGGCAAGATAAGTAAAAGTTTTGACTCATCACTAGCTACCTGAGTATATCTCTTTGAAGCGCAAGAGTAGTCTTCGATAAGCAATGATCGTTGATATCTCGTGTATGAGATGACTCCCCTCTTCCCTTGGCACATGATTTCTGCCCACTCTTTCTCTAATGTTTTTCTGAAACCATTCAAGTGTATCTGTTGAATACTTGAAGGCTTCAGTCATTCTGAAGAACTTTTTAACCCCGAACTCATTCTTGTAAACAAGTCCAAGTTCAGGTTGAGTAAGAACTAAAGCAGAACGTATCTCCTGCAGGCCCTGGAAGTCTTCGTTTGGAGGAGCGCAGGATAATCTCTCAATGCCTAGCCTAAAATCAATTTCAAAATCTGTTCTGGCTCTGAGCTTTACTAGGGACTCCATTGTTTTTACAATAACTCGGTTTGCCATTCCAAATCGTATCCCATGATCTTGCCTTTGAGCTGTGTAGGCATATAACTCAATCAAGTCATATGGGTTGAGATTGATGAGGTCGTTTTCGTTGAACACGCTAACAATCCCACGGGCTCTCTCCACGGTGAACTCGATGTATCTGATAGCTCGGTTGGCAAAAGACTTTATTTTCAAGTCCACGACTTTCCTTATTCCATCATTTAAAAAGACAGCTTGAGGTTCTTGAGTAGTTTGTCTGACGAATCGATGGTGTAGAAGGTTCATTGACTCAGGTGATAGGATTGGAGGATTGGTTGACAAACTTTCATCGCGATCTTGATACATGTATTGATGGATATTTTCCATCAAGATTGGTTCCCTGGGCGGCAATTGAGGAAGTCTCCTCATCGACTCCATGTTCTGTATTATCTCATCTACCAGGCCTTGTGGAGGTTGCCTTAAAGAAGAGGGAATGTCTGCATGCACCACTGGTTGATGGGTTAAGGGTTGTGTTTTGGTTTGGGGTTGTGTATGGGTAGAGGGTGAGTTTTCTTTGGTTGGTTGGGTAGTTTCTGGTGCATGGGCTTCTGTAGGGCTTTGGGGTCGTTGAGGCGATGGTTTGGTTGTTGTAGGTTCTGGTTGTGTGGAAAGGGTGAAGGGTTGTGTTGTGCGAGGTGTTGGAGAAGGGGTTAAGGGTAAGTTTATTATGGGTGAGGAAGTTAAGGTTTGGTTTGGAGGTGTGGTTGGCTCTTCATCGGTTGATAAACTCAACACGATGGGGTCTGGTGTTGTGGCTAAGGGAACTTGAATATTTTGTTCATCATCAGAGGGCAAGGCCTCTGGTTCCCTTGCTTGGGTTTGTTGGGTTGATGGTGGTTGTTGTGGTGCTGATGGTTGCTGTGGTGCAGCAGATTCTGTATTTTGTGTAGCCGCCACCTCTTTCTCCCCCTCATGAGGTCCAAGACCTTGATCATCGGGGTCTGGATCTTCATCTCGTCTGCGTTTTAAGGGGCGGCTTGAGGAGCAGGAGGCTCTCGATCTGTTTTTCTTCCACAGGCGAATGTGGTCGGCGAGAGTACGCACCCGATCTTTGTTGCACCGTTGTTCCATGGTGCGAAGGAGAGTGTTTGTGCGGTCTTGTTGTTGTTGAAGGCTCATCCTTAGCGCTATGGTGGGTTCAACAGATCGGGCGGCAAACTTTGCACTTATCTCATTGAAAGATGAGATGAGTGCCTTCAGAGCCCGAAGGTCGGCTCTGGTGGCAAAATCTATGCTTGGTGGTGGTGGTGGAGTTGGCACAGAGGTTGTAGTAGATGGTAGAGGATGGGGAAGATTGGCAAGAAGATCCCTCACCTCTACAGTGAAGGATGAGAAGGCTGCTTCATAGGAAGGACCTGCAAAGGGAGGTGGGGGTTGAGTCTGTTGTGGGATTTGGGCAAGTATGGTTGCGGGTAGTTGAGTGAGGGTGGTTTGTATGGTGGCTATTTTGGTGGTGAGGGTGGCAAGAGTTTCATCGACTGATGAAGTGGATGGAGGTTGAGGTTGAGGAATTTGGGAGATGATGGAGGCAGGTAATTGATGGAGATTGCGAAGGATGGTTTGTAGTTGGGTGATGGTGTAGGTAAGATTTTCATCAGCTTCAGTTGCCTGAGCTGTGAGGTTTGCGAGGGATTGGATAAGGATTTGGTTTCTTTGGGTGGCTAGAGAGGATGAGGTGTTGTGGTGTTGGGTAACTGTATGTTGAAGCATCTGTAGGCGGGTAGTGATGGCTTGGGTTTGGGTTTCAATTTGGGTGAGATGATGTTGGAGGATGGCAAGAGATTGGTGGAGGTCTGGGGTATCGGGTGAGGGTTGGTTTTCCACAATCCCTTGTATGATGAGTTTAAGGTCATCCAAGGACCACGTCACTGTATCAACATAGGCTTGGAACTCAACCTTTGTGACCAGATCTGCTAATGTGGTAACCCCTGCAGCAACAGATGCTGCAGGTTGGGCCTCTGTTCCTGAGGCGCCTTCTTGGCCTTGTGCAAAGGTAGGCCTTGAAGGACTTCCATCATGTCCTTGATAGCCTTCGAGAGAAGAACTATCTCGTGATGTTTGAACATCCTCTTCCTCTTCCTCAGTTTCAGAGGCTGAGTAAGTGAAGCGGATGTGTGTCCCATTCGGTAGATCAAATACCAAGGGGAGTTGTGTACGAATGGAAGATCGCTCTGAACGATCTATAGGTTCAACTTCAGAAGCAACACATGCTTCTGTCTGTGTGATTGGTTGTGGCGAGCCCTGAGACGAAGGAGCTCTTGTCTCTTCATCACCTCTCTGTTGAGAGAGTGGTGATGGTAAATGAGTTTCCTCGGCTTGTTCATCTCCAGAGGCCCGAAAAATGGCCTCTGGATGGCTAGTTGGGGTTGGGATGGGACTGGGTCGTCCTTTTTCAATACCCCTTTGGCTTTGATCGCCAGGGGTAGTAGATGTGGGTGCCCTTTGGGAAGTGGGTTGAGGAATTGTGTGAGTAAGGCCGGCGTCATCATCTTCGTCATCCGATGAGGACGATGCTTGTGCTCCCTCGCTTGGAGGGGGGGACAGCTCTAAGTGCTCCGGGATAGCTGCCCTTGGTTCTTGGGACAGTATGGAGCATTCATAGGTCTAGCGTATCTCACTTGTTGATGGTATGATAGTGAGCATAGCCTGGGACAGCGGTCGGTTAATGCTGTATCCTTCCTTCAAAAGTGTTGGGCGATGTCCTTGCATCTTGTAGATTGGGGTGAAAGGCTCGAGAGCATGTAGACCGTGTTGCACCATCGCATCCCCAATGAAGAGGGCGAGGAATCGGGGAAAGAGAACTGCAGATAGTGGCTTTCCTGCGGCTTGAAGTTTGCATTTTTTGATCACAGCCGCATGAATCTCGTTGTAAATGTGGAAGGCGTAATCGAGATTTATGTTGAAGAAAAGCCCATACATAATTGTCATTATGTTGAGATTCCCTTGGTCTAGGGAACCTAGCTTGCAAGTGAGGGATCCGTTGAGGATGGAGAAGAACAAATTCCACATTGGCGGGAGGAATTGTSTTTTGAAGTCTGATACATTTCGTAGTTCACGATTGTACCCTAGCATCTTTACGAACCTGAGGATGTCGTTGGAGGAAGGTGGTTCGTCATATTGCTCGATCCCTAGTTCCCGTCTTGAGGGAATGCACAGAACCCTAGAAACTTTTGCTCGTGATATTTTTAGCGAGCAAATCATGTCACTTGGGGCGTCTATGTCCCCCATTATTCCGTGACTGGGAGGATCAAACTCGCAGTTCTGCCAGTATTGTTGAACATACTTTAAAGGTACGTTTGGGTTCACTAGAGTTAGGGCAGGTAGAAGGATACATTTCTTTAAAGAACTCAATCATTATCGCAAACCTGTCATCAAAGAGGGTGTTGCTTAGTTCAATCATGTGGTTGTTGGGTTTCATGGGTAGGAAGACGATTGCGTGGCTGTCGGTGCCTGTGGATTGGATTCGGCTGTCATTGTTGTTGGATTCGTCAGAAGCGGAGGAGGCCATTTTTGTGGAAGTTGCAGGTTTTGAGGCCATTAATGAATTGGACACGTGTCAAGCTGGGGTTAGGGAGGGAAAAGATTGAAACGACTCATGGGGGAAAGCCTGTATGGTGTCAGGCACGTGGTAGGATGACGTCGTGCCTTATTTGAAATAAAGATTTATTCCAAATAACATCTTGGAGAAGACGTTTCCCCAAAAAAATTTATTCAAAATCTCATCTAATTGTAAGATTAATACTAATTACGAAGTTTTGGTCTTCTAAAAACTGATKTTATAKTTTTTAGTCACAAAAGCTGCAATTTTGTATAATCTTTAAAAATGGTTTTCAATTAAGATGAGTTTGAGTGTAAAATGTATTTTCATGGAACCAGAGGAGCTCTGGTTATGCATGACAGAGTGGGTGTGGAACMAGAGGAGTTCTGGTTGTAATGTCGATGAAGACAAGTAGTGATGTTGGATTTGCATGATGTAGAGGCTTTGGTTAACAAACTAGAGGCTCTGGTGAAGTGTGGCAATCCATTTTATAAAACCAGAGGATGTCTGGTATTATATTTATATATAACATTTTATGTGACCAGAGGCTCTGGATAGTAGAACAAGAAGCTCTGGATGGAAAATGCAAGTTTACAAAAGTAAGCTTTTGCTCCCCCTCAAATGATCCATATGGATTAAAATCAAAGACTCCCCTTCACTTAGATAAAATTTGAGAAGTTTAGGAGACAGAGGCTCTGGTCTATGCAACCAGAAGCTCTGGTCTATGCAACCAGAAGCTCTGGTTGAGAGAAGCATATGCCAAGTTAGGATTGAAAAGTCATTGAGATTAAGGATGCGATGGGTGCAAAGAGAACAAACCAGAGACTCTGGTCTTTAGAACCAGAGGCTCTAGTTGAGAGGCATGGCTTGAGGGTTTTTGAAAATCTCAAGGACATTGAATCCAGAGGCTCTGGTCTATAGAACCAGAGGCTCTGGTTGTGAAGGCAATGAGTGTCATGAACAAGGAAAAAGAATCGTCTTTGAGACCAGAGGGGCTCTGGTGACAAAGACTTTGAATCCAGAGGCTCTGGTCTTTAGAACCAGAGGCTCTAGTTTATAGAAAAGAAGATATAACAAGTAGTGGGGGAAAACCAGAGGCTCTGGTCTTTGGAACCAGAGGCTCTGGGTGGTTAAGGAGAAAGAAATAATGAGTAGAGGATGCAAGAATCCAAGGATTGAGACTTTGACATCTCAAAGTGTTGGAGTCCAGAGGCGCTGGTCTATAGAACCAGARGCTCTGGTTTGAAGAAAAAGGACTTGGTTAAAAAAATACCAACTATTTGCTTTGAACCAGAGGGGCTCTGGTTACAAAGACGAAATTTTGCCAATTAATCGAAGTCATTCTAAATGGCCATAGGCTCTGGTCTTTATGACCAGAGGCTCTGGTTTAGGATACTTAGAAAATTTATGGCTAAGTTATTGTATCACTTATGGGCATAACCATGAGATATTAAAGATCGCTGGTTTAAAGATAATTATTGCCTCTAAGTGGTGAGATTCAGCATACCCATCTTGCTGACTAGGAATAAAAAACGTTTCTCATCAAGAGCTTTTGTAAAAATGTCAGCAAGTTGAATCTCAGTTGGAACAAAATACATTTCTATGTTACCTTTTTCAACATTATCTTTCAGAAAATGGTACCTTA
>NC_037530.1:25449539-25453295 GCF_001531365.2 Cynara cardunculus var. scolymus
CCTTATCTTTCCGCAAACAATCTTGTAAAATCTGTATTGATCTTCTCTATCAATATATATTTTAAATTTGAAAATTGTGTTTGTATTCATCCCCCCTCCTTCTACAAACTGTTTAGTATTCTTGTAGACCCTTTTGGGACCAACAGGAACCCTGGGAATAATGGTCATAGGCAGATAGGGACCATGTTTGATGGATTCATACAATTCCAGGTCTAGACCTTCATATAAATTTATCATCTGAATCTTCCACTGGGGATATTCATCCCTAATGAGAGACGGTGGTTTAGTGAGGGATCCAACACTATACATTGAGTTCCAGAATTAGTTGGACATCTTTCAAGAAAAAGGTAAAACAGACAAACTAGAAGTTCTGAAGAATAGAAAACAGAACTTGAAGAATGCAAACTTGGAGAAAATATTCATAGAAGTTTATCATCTGAATCATCGCTGGGGATATTCATCCCTAATGAGAGTCGGTGGTTTAATGAGGGATCCAGCAGTATACATCAAGTTCCAGGATTGGTTGGACATCTTTCAAAAAAAGGGTAAAACAGACGAACTAGAAGTTCTGAAGAACATAAAACAGAACTTGAAGAATGCAAACTTGGAGAAAATATTCAAATACGATTAACTTCTCAGAAATAAACGAGAACTACAGATTTTCAAGAAAATTTTAGATATGGAATTAAAAGCGATTTCAAGAAGACAAAATAACCAAACAAAAGAGGATATCCTTTATGGATTGGATCCAACTAATCAATAGACTTATTAGAAGGCTCTAATACCAATTGTAGGAACCCAGATCCTCTAATTCACTAGTAATCATAGCTTAAGTCAACAAGTGAGCGGAAGCAATACTATGAAACTAGTAGGTTAAGCAAAAATGAACAAGACATAGAAATCCTTGTAGTATTGAACAAGTCAGTTGTATTGGAATTGCTAATGAGAATATGTCAAGAACACGTACAAGTGTATGCATAAAATATCTCTCAACTAACTAATTTCTTACAAGTCCTAAAATATCTCTATAAACTGGGAAGGAGCGCGGCTTCTTCTTTTTTTGATTGGTAAATGATATCCTTAGAGGAATTACCTTTTTATAGGTGTTTCTAGAAAAAGAATCTTCCATAATTTGGGAAATAGGAGAAGTCAATGCGTCTACTAATCATCTGCCTCCATGTGCCTGATTGGAATAACTGTTTTTAGAAACGTGTCGGCATGAAACAGAAACACTTGCAAAATGCACCGTGGAACCTTCACGCACAAGGAAGAGTAGGAGACCTAGAGGCTCTGTATGTATAGTGTAGAGGCTCTGTATCTTGATTCGGGCTATGTATCAAATCCTTAATTTTTTGACGCGTAGTCTTCGATCTTCTTTCCTCTTAGTGACGAGCTCTATATCCGGGTATCATCTCTATATCCGAGATCTTGGTTCCAGGAAGCTTTCTAAGTCCTCTTGACTAGATCAAGAGGCTTTTTACTTACACTTTTGAAATAAAAATTCTAACATTAGTTGAATAATTTAGTCAATCGGATTGATACCTTTCACACCATATATCCGAGGAGATCATCGAATGATGATATTTGTACAAGACATGTATCATATCCAATTTGTGCCTCACTTCTATCAATCTGATGAACTTCCTTGTATGAGATGTAACTTATTCATCCAAGAACTTACTTGTATCGGAATTTGAGTTTTCAATCTGATGAGTTCCTAAACTCACTTTATTCATATCTTATAATCCTCTTTTCATCAGATACAACTTTTCTTCTTCCTAAATAGACAAGAATCCGATGACTGTTATCTTCCAGCGAAAACCAAGAGGTTTATCCCCTTTCTCTAGGGTTAATCATGAAAATTGTCAAATTAGATGTGGGGATGCGGTTTTTAAATTAAAACTATCCACATAACCTCCACAATTTGTCTAATCGTACGAAACCTCATGATTATTATTTTTCTCTCCTCTCAATAATAAGTACCTAAAACCCATCTTCTTCTTTACCACACCCTTTGGTATTTTCTGATATAGAAAACCCCCAAGATGAGTGCTTTTATGATTTCAGTGGAAAATATCAAATTCTCCTCATCAAACTACATTGGGTATTTGGAAAAACATTGTGGTCATTCAAACTATCATGAGATGATTGATTTCTTGGCTAAAAGCCCTATCAAGCATGCACTTACGGTTTCTCCTTCACCATATCAGATGAGCACCTTTCACCGTTTGACTGGATCCGATCTAGCAGGGGTATGACATGGTTGTGGACCCGTCTCTTGGATTGAGGTCGAGGACTAAAGTCCCCAATATTTCGAGGGATATGCCTTGTCATCTGAGTCAAAGACCGAAGGTCCACATGTGAGGCAACAGGTAAGTAGATGTGGTATGCGTTTTTTTCACTAGTACATAATAAACTGACACTAATGTCTTTTGTGTTGTATATTTTTCAATTATGAAGGTTTGTAGAGTCGATTGTTCTTCAGAAGGTCATCTCCATCTTTACTTCCATATTCGTTTGTGACACCCCAGTCTCCACACATTGCATATTACATAGAATTCATTCATAGAATACATAGATTCCCACATAGGTCCAAAATTACAAGAGTCTGTGCTACAGGTTTATGATACAAATTGCATAACTTAAAAATTCCAAAATACATGCATTTGTAAACTAGTATTGCTCTCCTCCAAAACACATCTAGATATGGTCTTCAACATTTAAGCACATAAGGGAAGTAATCATATAATGTTTTTTCTCTTATTGATATTATAACTAGTATTACCTGCACACATATTTTAAAACATAAAATGAGGGTTAGACAAAAGTCTAGTGAGATTCCCTTTTTCATGCTATGCAGGGTGAGATCACCAAAACATTTACGAAAAATCTCTAAACATAATGAAGAATAATAAAAGAATCGCATCCTGTTTAGGTCCATCGGGTCTCTTGTTCAAAATCTCATACTTAGAAAAATAATGGTTTTCCAGTCCATCGGCCTCTGGTTCCAAAGTGTCCATCGGGCCTCTGGTTCCAAATACACTTTAACAAATATTTTGATTTAGAGAACCAAAGCTCCTATGAAGCACCAGAGCCTCTTTCTTAAATAACAACTCCCATGAAAACTCATTGATCAATTCTAATAAACATAACCTTTCCAAGAAGTTAAATCATATTTTAGAATGTCATGAAGGACCAGAGCCTCTGGTTCTTCTAACCAGAGCTTCTGGCTGTACCTATGAAAGCCAACCAGAGCCCCTCTGGTTTGTTTTATAGAAATTTCTAAGTATAGAGACTCTTTTGAAATATCATTTTAAAACTATAAATATAGCATTAAGCTTGTTTCTAAAAGATATAAAACTTATTTTCAAACTAATAATTTATAAAAGATTTTGCATCATTTTTAAATCAATATCCATAATCCTCTAGTTCTATTATGAGGGTAAATCAAAGCCCCTCTGGTTCCTTGCAAGATATAACCAGAGCTCCTCTGTTTCCTCATAATCAATGCTTTTATCCAAAGCATATTACTCACAACCAACGGTCATGAACCATGTTTGCTCCAATCCCATAACATCATCATTATCATTTCTACTAAAAACAACATTTCCAAATTCTCAAATCTCCAAGAAATGAGAACTTAAATATGTTGTAACTTTAATAAATGTCATAATAAGAGTTAGGCCATGCAGACAACGACCAACATTATATCCTCCCAATAATCCCCTTTTTATGATGTTCCACCCTTATATCCTC
>NC_037530.1:25453428-25453830 GCF_001531365.2 Cynara cardunculus var. scolymus
TTCATAATTCCCAAACCAAATCATGGTTTCAACATAGGTTTATACTCAACCTTTTTGTACATTAAGAACAATATGTTCTTCCAAAATAGTTTCAAACACTGTTTTTTTGACAAAATTTCATACAAACTGGTTTAAACCCAGTTACTGTTTGAATCCTTCAAAAACAGTTTCAAACCTTCAAACTCACAATCTTTATGTTTAAAACATCTAGAAAACAGYTTTTCACMAAGCTCTTTCTATACYCAAATCATTAWAACTTAACAGTTCACTATTCATAAATATAGAAGTTTTGGGTAATAGACTCACAGTTATAATCAAAGAACAATTTAAAACTCACAATTTATATGAGCAATTTAAACCTCACCTTTGTTTTAAACAGTTTCTGCAGACACAGATCAAACA
>NC_037530.1:25454530-25459390 GCF_001531365.2 Cynara cardunculus var. scolymus
ATTATAATAAAATCAATGCTTAAGGGTGAAGATTCCTTATTCCAAATAAAATAATACCCCATGCATGTCCAGTACCACCACATATAGAATATTCACAAATATATATATATATATATATATATATATATATATATATCATATTATGCATTTTATCACATATGTATACTATTCAAGAAATTAATCAATTAATATGCATGTCATTTTGTAATTTACCACATAATCACGTATAATTTATCTTGACCCAGATTGTCTGAAACCAGGTTATAACATCGTTGGTCCATGGGCTCATTACGGGGATATCCCTGAGTCCCACCTCAGGCTCATGTTTGTGCTTTTTCAGGTTTGTATTTTAGTCAATACAAGCTATTTGTTTTAATATTTTTACTTAATACAAACAATGTGTATGCATGGTTAGTTTAGTTGGGAGCCTTATATAGACACAAACGTTTTATATGCCTTATGCCATACCTTGCAAAATAAGTATGCATACCAGACCCTATTTCGACTCGGGACCATTTAGGATCCCCTGTTTGCTATGACCTGTGATCCCAGGGCCAGTAGCAGCAACAAGAGCTAGTATATAATTACGGGGAGGTATGTTTCATATAGTTGCAATATATGTATATTGTTTTTTAATATTTATCGCCTAACATTGTTACTCAAATGTTGAATAATTTTAGGTAGATACGCTAAAAGAGAAGATGACAAGCTATGAGGAATGATTAGATGTTGAATAGAAAAAGATGACAAACTTGGAGCTCAGACAGAAAGAGCAAGAAGACGAGCTAACTCAGTAGAAGATGTTGACCGCTCAGTTAAAGGCATTCATGATGCAGTTCCAGGGTAGAAACCCTCCCCTCCCCCTTCCTAGTCTAAGAATATTTTATATGTTATTTTAGGATTTCTTTTTATACGATAATTTACGATTTTCTTGTAAACATAGTTATACACAAAATTTAGGTATTTTAAATTAATTAATAAAATATTATTGGCAGATTAGTGACAAATTATTTGTCGGTAAATTTTCTAACTTTTTTTTATTTTTTTAAATTCGTCTATGATCTGTTGATAATGTGGACGTTGGTAATCCATCGGTATACTGTCCATTGGTGATCTCTCGGTAAAACTGTCCGTCGATGATCCATTGGTAAAAATGTCTGTTGATCATCCATCGGTAAAACTTTCCATCGGTGATATCATCCATCGGTAAAACTGTCTATCGGTCATCCGTCGGTAAAACTGTTCGTCAGTCATCTGTTGGAAAAATTGTCCGTTGGTGAATCGATGATGTCAATGCATCGATAATCTGTCCATTATATATGTTAGTAAAAGTCCAATGATAATCTGTTCGTTATGGCGATACCCACGACAGTTCTTTTGAAAGACTTTCATCGACGAATCTCATTTTTAGCAACTGGTTACCGGCGGATTTCTCTGTCGTTGAAAGTTCATTGTTTTGTAGTGTTAGTTCACCTCAATTTTGGATGTTTAACAAGGTTTTTGGTAATATTTTTAAACGAAGTGTCTTATTAATCATTTTATATGACAGTATTTGAGAAAATATCTTATAAACAAATGTCATACACAAATTGTGTTAATATGACACTTCTCAAAAAAAGTGTCTTATAGAAAGGCTAAAAATGACACCTTATTTCAAAAGTGTCCTAAAAAGCTTGTTAAAACGTTTGAAATTATCATATAAACTTATTACAACACTTTTAGATAAAATATTCAATGATTTGATCATATAAATTTAAGCCATATAAAATAATTTATTAGAACACTAAAATACATTTTAATGTCCTATAAACATAATTTTGTTGCGATGAACGTTGTCAATGAACCAAAGGGTCTTTGGCCTAGCGGTATCGTAGTCTTTGACATACGAAGAGGTCAGGGTTCAAATCTCACCAAATATGAAAAGAATATGTAAGTTTATTTATTGTATTTACCGTATATAAATATTATATACTTAAAAAAAAGTATAAATGAATTCTCCATTCACCATATATATATATAGGGGCCTATTCAAGGGAGAACTGAGTTGTTTGTGGTAACCGTGAGAACCAATATTAACCACAAATCAATAGATAAATTAAGAAATTTATAAATTTGGTAATTTTAAATTAAAATCTTAATGCAAGGATATTTTTGGTATTTTAAAACTCTTCTCTCTCCGGCCACTGTTCTCCGGCCTCCGGCCTCCGGCCACCGTCCTCCCGTGATACCACTATGATACCACTGTGATACTTAAAAATATTGACTCTGTTAAACAAAAGATACATTGTGATACCTAATCATATATAAGATGCATAGTGATACCACTGTGTTACATCTTCGATCGACCACACAAACGACATCAATGTGATACCCAAGCACATATATGATGCATTGTGATACCATTGTAGTATCACTGGAGGACGGTGGCCGGCGGTCGGTGGCCGGAGGACAGTGGCCGGAGAGAGAAGAGAGGAGGGAGGAAAGTTTTAAAATAGCAAAAATATCCTTGCATTAATATTTTAATTCAAAATTGTCAAAATTATAAATTTCCTAATTTATCTATTGATTTGTGGTTAATATTGGTTCTCACAATTACCACAAACTAATTAGTTCTCATTTCATTAGGCCCATATATATATATATATATATATATGAAAATGAAGCTCTCACAAAGCGCTACGCAAATCTATAACATCTTTACAATTAGCATTTACGCTCGACTTTGTTTTTGGGTTTAAAATAGACATAAATACTTTTTAATTCTTAATTTTTCCAACGACTTTTAAGTTTATATTTTTAATTTTTTTCAACATCGTTTAAGGTTATAGGTTTAACAACTAAATTATATATATGTGTGTGTTATAATAAGTTAAGCTGACGTTAATCGATAATAAGTTATATTTTTAGGGGTCGTTTGGTTCGCGAAATCGAAAAAATTTGATGGAATTGAAATGACAAATTTCTTTGACCAAATTTCAATTCTTTTGTTTGGTTTATTTCCTGAAATGAAAGGAATCCTTCAAATTCCATTGAATTCCACAAATTAATAAATTCATCATTCCTTGACATAATGGAAGGAATTGAATTTCATCATCAGACCATGCTACTATTATTTGTCATAGCCTACCCCTAACCCCCACCACCACACACCACTATTGTTGCCACCCCCTACCCCACACTAACCACCATGCCACTGCTGTTGTCATCACACCCACCCATCACTCGGTCACTCACTGCAGATCCCTACTTCGACCATGCTATTATCATTACTGTCACGCCCTTAACCTAACCCCTACCACCATACCGTTATTGTTGTCGTTACAACTGCTACTCACCCCCAACCCAACCCACCACTAACCACCATGCTCTTATTGTCGTCTTTAACCACCCACTCCCAGTCAACCGACCACCATCCCACCATTGTCGTCATCATAACTACCACCTCGCCATCCATCCCCACCGCCCCGCCCCGCCCCATCGCCCAACCTAACACCCACCCCCATACCACTATTGTTGCGTTCACAACCGCCACTCACCCACACCTCAACCTACCCTAACCCACTACTAAACACTATGTCATTATTATTGTCGTCATACTCACTCATTCCCAGGCCCCAGCCACTTGACCGCTATCATCGTTACAACTACCACCCCACCACCTACCCCTAACCACCCCACCGTCCCGTCCCTCCCTGCCCCCACCCCCGCCTCACCTTACGCTACTCCAACATACAACTAACTATCATCCTACCACTGTACTCGTCAAAGCTACCACCTTGTCGCCCACTGACCCATTCTAGCCCCACCGCCTCGCCTCACCTTGCCTGCCCCCAACACCTATGGAGAAGGAGTGGTGGGGCGGGGATGGAGTGGTGGGGCAGAGTTTTGGTAGGATTGGGGCGGGGTAATAACTGTAAGGACGACAATAATGACATGGTGGCTGGTAGGGTGTAGGCGGGGAGATGGGTGCGATAGTCCAAACAAAGACGGAACAATTTTTTTTTGAGAAATTTCATTCAAATTCCTACCAACCAAACGCGTGGTCAAATTCTATTTCATTTCCTTTTAAAATCAAATTATTTTGATGTATTCAAATTTCATTATGTGAACTAAACACTCCCTTAGTTGTTTGGATGAAATTAGACAACCAAATGAAGTTTAATCAAGAAGTAAATTGTTTCATTAGCTCTTTTAAAAAAAGATTGGGGCACTTAACATTTCATTTTCTAAGAAATGTATTACTTTTAAAAGCGTCTTATAAAAAGCTAAATGGAAAGATTTAATTATTGATGTTTATTTAAATTTTAACTAAGTCATATTAACCAAAGATAAAACTTGTTAGATAACTTAACCTCATCTTAACAACTTATTGTAATCTTTTTTTTATAATTTGTATGGTTGTTGGTTGTATAAATTTAAGGGAAATTGACCAAAATAACCAATCTCCCCACTCTAGTTCACTTTATAGCCACTTTTCTAATACAATTCCCAAAATAGTTGGATTTTATGAAAATGTGTTACGGAATGTTTTGTAAACCATAATTTTGTTATGGTTCACTTTATATGCTAATAATTATTTATTTAATTTAATTTATATCTCTTATTTTTTTATTTTCTATAATCGTATATTAACTAAAACGCACCAAAAGTATACGTTTCTTTTTTTACAAATTACATCATTATAATCGTATCGTCAATATCTTCAAAAGAAGCTTAATATTGAATTTTTTTGACTCAATCATATTATTAAGTATCATTAATACGTACAAATTATTTTTAATACTTATATTTTCTATCCTTATAGTTATTTATTTAGTTTGTAACAATAAAAGTATAAAACGCATGTATTAAAAGCATTTC
>NC_037530.1:25459570-25462062 GCF_001531365.2 Cynara cardunculus var. scolymus
TAATATAGTAAATGTGTAAAACAAAATATATATTAAATTACATAATTAATTATAATGGCATAAAATGAAATATTTTTAAAATCTTTACACAATTTGGGTAAATCATATTTTTTTTTTAATTTGAAAAAATGGTTTATGCATTTGCCTAAAATCTAGCTAATTCTGGGATTGATTTAAAAATTAACTACAAAATATATTGAAGAGAAAAGATAAGACAATTTCGATCAATTTCCTTAAATTTAAACGTCTTGTTCATTATTAGAATATAAGGTATCAACGATGAAAAAAAACCTTCACTGATTAGCGACAAATCAATGAGGGAAAGGCCAAAAACCTGTTCTCTCGCTGATCAGCGAGGGATTATCGAGAGAATTAGCAAAAACAATTTCCCTTGCTGATCAGAAAGGCGAGAAATCTGTTACCTTAATTTTTTTAATTAATAACTACAATTTAATTAATTATTAATCAATTACCAATTATTTATTAGAATATTACAAAAATTAATTAATACAACCGAATAAAGTCCAATAAAATAGATTAAGACTCAATAAAACCGAATAAAACCCATTAAGTCCCAATAAAACTTAACAAAGCCCAATAAAACCGAATAAAGTCCAATAAAGTCGAATAAAGCAAATTAGGCGCAATAAAACCGAATAAAGTCGAAGAAAATGGATTAAGGTCCAATAAAATTGAATAAAGCCCATTAAAATGAACAAAGCCTAATAAAACCGAATAAAATCTAATAAAATAAATTAAGGTCCAATAAAAACGAACAAAACCTAATAAAGGCCCAATAAACTCAATAAAACCCATTAAAGTCCAATAAACTCAATAAAGCCCAATAAATGGATTAAGGATCAATAAAACTGAAAAAACCCCCCAATAAAATGGGTTAAAGCCTAGTAAAACCGAACAAAGCCCAAATAACACAGACATACTTCTTTGATACATTCACATATGCATATACATTTAAACATATATACATCATCTGATGTATATATATATATATATATATATATATATATATATCTTAAACAATATATAAATCGATCCAATCGTGGTTAGCGACCAGCACACATCTATACACATCGTGTATACATATGTATATAACACGGACCGATGGATATATATACATATAACATATACAACATCGTACAAACATATGTATATAACACGGGCCAGGGTAGCAGAGTTGAGAAAGAAGTTGGCAAGGGTAGAGGAGGAGGCGCGACTGTGGGAGGAACATCATCAGACCGAGATGGAGGCCGAACGGAAGAGTAGGGCAGATTTGGTGGTCGAACAGCTCAGACATGCTGCTGCCTTAGCCGAACAGGTCACCTTATCGGAGCATTTTTCTGTGTTTATGCGGCAGTCAGGATAAGTTTTCTCCCCTCCCCCACCTCCCTCCCGGTAGTTAGATTGTTTAACTTTCAACATTAAATTGTATGAAGTTGATATTTTAAATTGTATGAATTGGTTATTTTTAATTTGTTACAATTTCGATTTGTTATTTTATTGTGTATAAATAAATACAGGAATTATGTAATTATAAAATATTTATTTTCAGATTAATAAACATTAGCAAGGGAAAATATGTCGCTAAAAGTCCCCCCCGTCCCTCGTCGATCCATCGCTGAAAGTTTCCCTCGCCGATCCATCGTTGAAAGGTTCCCTCGCTGATCCATCGCTGAAAGTTTCCTTCCTTGATTCGTTGCTGAAAGGGTCCCTCGCTGATCTGTTGCTGAAAGTTTCCCTTGCTGATCCGTCACTGGTCTGTCGCTGATAGCATTACCAACGAGCTTTTGACCGACGGACTATCAACGAGGAATCAACGATGGAACATCCCTTTTGTGACGGATCAGCAAGGAAAATGTTCTTATTTTTGTAGTCGTTACTTACATGCTCTAGTTATTTGGATGGTTTGACATCATAACATGATTGCATGTCTATATTGATATGGGTAAAATCTAATGGATCTAAGTACATATTAATGAAGGTTTTTATAAAAACTTATTTTTTGTTGTTATATTATTTATAACTTATCAAATAAGAACTTAATAATAGTTTATAATTTAGTTCTTTTAAGAACATTTTTTTAGATTTCATATACAAGCACAAGTCATGTTATTTAAGGACTCTCTTCAATAATAGTTATTATGAGACAACAGTTTTTATTTATAAGAATCTATCATTAAAGATACTCTTATAATTCAATATTGTAGTTAAATATATATTTTTCATTGAATTATGAAGGTTATGTAAATAAATAATTATCAACTATAAAATGATATTATTATCAGGCGGACCATACAAGTGAATATGATGGCACGGGCCACAATTTGAAGGTCATAAAAGATGTTATCGTGTTATTTTGATACATAAAACCGTATATATATATATATATATATATATATTCTGAAACTATAATAAAACATTAGATTTTCATGGTAAAGTTGGTTTACGTGGCTTTTCTCTCATCCTGCGGGGTT
>NC_037530.1:25462633-25463719 GCF_001531365.2 Cynara cardunculus var. scolymus
CTAATTATATTTTAGATTTTTTATATTTTAAAATAAGATGCTTATCATCTATTGAATTATTTTTATCCGTAGTTAGTTACACGAATTCAAAACATGGAGCTTTACTAAGTTGTAGTTATGTATCATTTATTGTACTCTTGAATTTTAAGTAATATGTATCAATAAACAGTATTTCATGCATAAAAAATAAATTTTAAAATTTTTTATCAAATATTTTATAATATAGTATAGATGTGTAACTTAAAATTAAAGCATTGAGAAAAAATGAAATGAAGGGTAGTTTGTTAGTTGAGAACTGAAACGTCAGTTGAGGAAAACCATGCAACATGCAAACTTATTTAATTGTTTTTTTCTCATCTAAAAACACTAAAAATAGAAAATGGATGGATACCTATACGTGGTCTTCCTTCCAAATAGGGATGGCAAAAAAACTCGCACCCGATGGAGAATCCGATACCCGTACCCGATTTGACCAGGGAATCCCCGAGTTGACCGGGTACGGGAACGGGGATGGGGAATCCCCAAATTTAAAAACGGGGATGGGGGCGGGGATGGGAATACCCTTCGGGTCCCCGGCCCCGAAATATATATATATATATATTCTGAAACTATAATAAAACATTAGATTTTCATGGTAAAGTTGGTTTACGTGGCTTTTCTCTCATCCTGCGGGGTTTAGGTTTAAATCATGTTTATGTCATTTTCTTAGTTTTGAACTTTTAATCTCAGATTTATTATGTTTATAAAAGGAATTTGCAATAAAAAGATTCGAACACGTGATCTCAAATACGAAAAATGAAGGAACTAACCAATAAATCAATAATGATTTTGTAAAAGTCATCCATATCTTTATTTTTTTATGGTTAAATTAAACGATCATTTGAAAAAATCCCTAAGTACGTGAATGTATTATATACGGCCTAGAAGGGTACTTGTGTAATGCAGCGAGATACATCTTGATTTTAATATTTTATTTTATTATTTATCTCAGTCGATGTTATAGAATGGTCTTATGTGATTTTAAAAAAATGATGATGTTTTTATTTTTGAATAAAATATAAATTTGAAAATATCATAAAAATTTGA
>NC_037530.1:25463939-25478979 GCF_001531365.2 Cynara cardunculus var. scolymus
GATGGGAAGTGCAATCCCCGATGCCCCCGGCCCCGTTGCCATCCCTACTTCCAAATCAAATGGGTGATGTCTTCTTATAATGGAATTCTTTGCATGTTAGGGTTACTCTCGTCTTTTCATATGTGTTTGTTAACTGCTACGTAAAGTCTTATCGTCATGATCATATTTATATACTAAACTAGTTGTGTACCTACTGCAATACAACGAGATCTAAATGTTTTTCTAAACAAGAAATATGAAGCTAATACAACCATTGATTATGGCAAAACTTAGGTGAGAATAAGCAAAATTGCTTCTCTTCTATTTCGTATAACTTTGGATCCGCATATGAATTCCTTTATTCATAAGACAAGATGTAATCTTTAAATAAATTCTCAACTCGTCTATCTTTTGTTTGTTTTTGTTGTTGTGACAAACAACAGCTCTTGTTGTTGTTTTAGTCTAAATTCATGTTGCTCGATGATCACGTGATAACGGTTACCGTTCTCGACGTGTCAGTTGTGTTCTCGACTTGGAAGGAAAATACATCGATAGTATATAACGATAAAAGGCATAAGATCAAGTTGATCATATGCATCAGATAGTAAATTGGACTATCTTCCTTGAAACAAGTTAACATTGTAAAAGGGATATGCTCTATTGAGACAAAAGGGCTCTTCATGTAAAATGCTTACCAATTTAGAATTTTCCACGAGTTATACTAAATGAGAGAAACTTAGTGGTTGGCTTCTCAACCCTGTGAAAACTATTAAACTGAGGAAATACTCCTAGTGATCTATCTTGACTGGAAAACCAACTCGATGCTCTTGATCCAGTGGATATAGCAATCTGCACATGACATCAAAGAAAAGATAACTTTTTGAACCTGTCATATGATCATATAAGGAGGGTATAACATCACATTGTAAGATATATTTCAAATTTTGTACTATGTCAGTCTCTTTACCACCATGGCACATCTATTTGAAAAACGCAAATCGTTCGATTATATCTTACAAGTAACAAGGCCCATGATATTCGTTTCTCGATAAATTTAGTGGAAGTAGCATCACTTAGGTAACATCTAAATATTAGAATATCTCCACGAATAACAAATGCACCCTCATTCTCATTGCACCCTTGTGATGCCTTGTGAATTTTTCCATGGCAGCCTACCATGATCAATTAAATTATTAAAAAACGAGAATTTCATTATCTTTACCTTTAAATTCATGATTATAATATATATTTTTTAAAATTTACATATAAATGTTAAACTGATTTAGAATCCCAATTATAAACTATAAATTGATTAACGTATAAGTTATAACTAAGATTCACACGTTAATCTATATTAGGATTTACATGTTCATATATGAATCTTAAGTGGTTTAAAATCTCCGTTACAAGTTTTAAATTGACTTATATACAAATTATGATTAAGATTTTGGCTATGTGTTGGTCTCGTTAGGGTATACAAGATGTGTATAACAGTTTGTAGAAGGGGGGGGGTGAATACAAACACAGTAAACTATTCAAATTTAAAATATATATTGATAAAAAAAGGACCAATACAGATTTTACAAGATTGTTTACGAAAAGATAAGGTAAAAATAACCTATCTAAACAATCTAAGTTACACACTAGTCCTTAGCAAAGAGAAATATTTGCTATAAGAGACTTAGAAGGAAGTAAGTTCTTTCTGGGTAAGAACTATTTAGAATACTAAAAAGGAATTCTAACTTGCTTTTGAAGATAAGCGTAATGTGTTCTTAGATGTGTGTTCTTTTACTTATGAACATAAGTTAGGGTTCAAGAGTAATTATTAGAGTATCTCTGCATGGATGTAGAACACATCTATTTGTACCCATTACATTAAATACACATTTAATGCACTACGTTAGGGTTTGAACATGTGCCAAGTCTTTAGAGAAAGACTTGTCATTTGCAACAGTAAATTATACAAAAGCCTATTCATGAGCAGACATCCTTTCATAAAGTTGATGGGTAGTAGAGTGAACTAATCGGCTCCGTACCATACTATACTTTAAAAAGGGTATGGGTTTGTCCTTTGTGTGTATAAGGACAAGACAAAAGCAATCATGCTCAACAAGCTTCTTTTGATCGCTGAATGCTAGAATAACCTGAAGGTCTTTTCAGCATTAGCTGAGACTTGGGCAGTCTTCACACATATGTAGACCAGATTGTAATCACTGAATACCGCTTCAGATCACGTACTCGCCAGTCTCTAATCTTCAGTTCAGTTTTCGACTTTTCCTGAAGGTTCTTTGGTGTGAGTTTTGTCTTCTTGATAGATTTACATTACATGTTCTCAGCGATCACTAAACAAACACAGTGATGATTGCTGGAACTGAAAGACAGAAACATAAATATACTCCGTACGAGGTAAAAGGGATTATCATCAAATCACTGAGAGAGAGAGAATCAACAATCTCCCTCTATTTAATGATAACAAGACAACATAAATAAAGTTGTATTATCAAATAACAGTATGGAAAAGTTACATATAAAGTACATGTCCCTTTTAACTGTTTTGGGATCTTTTTCAGTGAGTCAGTCTTTACTTAGAAGATTTTCTTAAGTGTAAGTCTAAGAAAAATTTAAAAGAAGGAAAACTGAAACTGAAAGCATATTCACTGACTTATAGATTGTTAGTGAATGTAAGATTGTCATTGGAACTCATAGACTTGTGTTCATATTCTTTCTTATATTAATTTCAAAGGAGAACAAAAACACTTATATTAATTTCAAAGGAGATATTACAAGAGTTTCAATACATGTCTAGACTTACAAAATATAATAATAATCACTGAAAGTAGACATAGGATATAGTTTACAGTGCATGAACAATATTACAAAGGAAAGAAACTAATCTAAGTCGGTTAGCTTAATGTAACCTGGTACATTTTCTCCAAACTCCTTTCGACGTTGAAACTCCCTTCTTATCTTTCGGTCCATCATTACACCTCTAAAGTCATCATCTAGCCAGAACCTGAGATAAATGAGATGTTCCATAGGGCATAGATGTAACTCAGACATTCTCGGAAATCTTACTTCACCGTCATATTTAAGAAATATAAGTCCTAACTCATGTTTGAAGTGCACAGTGTTGGGTACATAAGGACCCTTCGTTGGCAACGAAATATTCAACATAGAGATGTCTGGATTCTCCGAAACCCTCAGGACTTCATATAAGGAGAACTTTGTTTTATGTTCGTTCCCTAGGGATGGTCCATCATTAGGTCTTGATGGTCTTTTCTTTCTTCCTCCTTTCTTCAGCGTTGGCACTTCAGGAACTATGACATATCTTGACACTTTTTTGATCAACTCGTTGATAAAGTCTTCGATAATCGTCTTATGTCTGGATTTGGAGCGCTGAATGGCTTGTCGAATCTCCAGCCATTCGTTATAGCCATACTCGCCAAGGTAGGAGGGGTACTCGGTCACGGCCTCGAGATTGTCCCTGGTGATGAGCATGGAGAGCAGCATCCCACCATCTTTTGATCGTCTGCTGATGCTGACGCTCTTGATAGGGTGAGGAATGATCCTCTTATTTATGCTTGCTTCGTTCTAGCGCTTTTCCCGCTCATCCAGCTTCAGGTTTTTCTCGTGTTCAGCTTCTACAAGAGATAGGAGCTTATCCTGAGCCTGGACAACAAGCACCTTCTTTTTGGAGTTTCTCTTGGGAAGAACATTGGCGCCAAGGGACTTGGCCAGCTTTAAGCTGTCCTTAGTCTGCTTCTTTTGAAGTTATAGTTCTTCCTCGGCCTTAAGTGCCTCGAGTCTTTTAGCTTCTCTCAGAAAGTCGAACTCACCACCACTAGAGGTTCAAAGAGGGATTTTTACTCTAGTCTGGTCGAGTGACTCCCTGAGCTGAGTCATCTGCTGGTCGGTGGAAGTGCTGGGGGTAGGGTTCTTAGGAACCCATTCCAGCCGACCACGGGTAGTAGAAGGTATCTTGAGTTGATACAGGGAGGTGATGACTACCTGAGAAGAGGAGTCTTCAAATAAGGGTTGAGAGGTTTGGAATAATACCTTTAAGTTCCCTTCTTCAGCGACGCCTTTGCCTTTCGACTTAGGGTCCTGGTGATTTTCTTGAGAAGGATTTTTCATCCCTTGCTCCCCCTAGGATGCAGAATCCCTGAGGACAACACCCTTCGTGGCATCAGCAGGTTTCTTGTACTGGATTGTGAAGTCGTCATCATCGTTGTCATCATCATCATCATCCTCCAGATCTTTGCCGGTGTCAGGAAGGTCGGGGGACTTATCGTCTTCATCATCATCACTTTCCTCATCCAAATCACCAGCATCAGCTGCAGAGGTGACTGGAGGAGCATCGTCGCGAGCTTCAGCTCGGGTGGCATCAATATCCTCAGCTACGAGAGCTTCACAAGAAGTTGGATAATCAGCAACAGCAGCAGCTTCAGCTTCAGCTATGGGAGCTTCAACCTCAGCTTCAGTTGCTGGAATATCAACAGTAGTAGCAGCATGAGAATGACCAGCTTCAGTTGTTTTCTCCCCCTCTTTGACTATTCTGCCTGAGCAATAGCCAAAGAAGTGGTCGACTGTTTGAATCTGGAGCTTCATCAGCTCTTCGAGGTTTGTCAGAGCATAGGCCATGATGACATTGGCCTCATGCGCCTGATGTAGCTCATCACGGTCATCAACAGTGAACGACGGTTCAACTACTGGAATTGGCTGTTGCAGAGTAGCCAAGATCTGCTTCAGGACCTCCATTAGCTGAGCAAGTTGGGAGTTTGCATCATCATCCTTACTCGTTAAAGCAACGATGGCCTTAGCATTTGCTTTAACCGTCACTTGCATGGAGGAGAGATGGGTCTGGACCTCATAAACTTCAGCCCTGACGGCTGAGAGGTGAGCAGCGACTTCGTCCCGTTGAGGAAATCCCTTATGGACTTTGTCCATTTTATTGAGTACAGTCTCAACCTCTAGGAGGAGCAGTTTCACGTCTTCAGCCATGTCATAGGAATCCTCCATGGCTGGTTCAGCAAGTGAACCTTAAAAAGACGGAAATTGAGCATAAGAGAGCTCAAGATTAGATGAAATGAAAGGATAGGAAGATGGAATACTTGAGGGGTCATCAACTATATCCGAAGGATTATCGCTGGTACGCTCCATGATGCACTCATGAGAATGAGCATCAGTTTGCTGAGGAGCCTCGAGAGGAGCTACCTCAGGTCCAGTGGTGAGTGTCTCATCATCGGGGAGGACAATCGTTGATGAATCATGGACACGTGTAGCGACTAATGATGGAGGAGAAGGAATATGGCTGAGAGAGATTGTGGGTGTTCAGCGGTGGCGGCATTGATATTCACACCTTCAGTGATTTGAGTCACTAAGGCGGTTGGGAGAGGTACCACTAATACGATAGTGATGTCAGGGATCACTGAAAAGCTTGGAAGGCTAACTGAAGGTGCCTCAGGGGTAAGGCTTGTTTCAATAGTTGAGACATGTTGAGAGGTCACAGTTGGAGATGTGGTTGTCCCATTTTTGGCCTTCTTGGCTCTTTGAGAAGAACCAAGAGTTGGTTGTGCTGGTCGTTTGGAAAAAGGGGTTTTGGTGGCTGAGATAGACGTAGGGGGTTTTCCTTTGTCTTGACCACCATAGGAGAAGAAAAAGCAGGAAGAATGGAAGAGTGTTGCACTACAACAACAAGTGCAACATCTTCATCCCTCAGCTTGTGATCCAGAATCCTGGATCCAAGCTTGCAGATAGGAAGGTTACCTTCCTTGGAGTATTTTTCGCTAAAGATTTTGGCGAACACCATCGAGAGGAATCGGGTGTAGGGAACCACCTTCTCCCTCTGGCGCTTGTTCAGATTCAGCACCAGGTTTTCAAAAATCACAACGACATAGTTGATGGGTCTTCGGCGGATGGCTGACACGTCGATAGTAAGAGCGACCCTCGATGCCTAATATTTTCTACCAGTCTTTCCTCCCATGTTTTTTATGAAGTGGGAGAAAAGATATTGCCACACCGCTAACATGCGGTTCTTCTTAATCTTCGACAGAGACTTGAGCGGCTCGTCGAATTCTTTCTTCAAAGGCCATTGGTAGCCCATATCATCGAGACAAGCGATGATGATATCAGTGGAAGGGTCGCTGACGAATGGACCCTTAGGGAAGCGAAGAGCGTTCCTGAGAGTGGCCACGCCAAAGCTTACTGTCCTCTTCTTGCACCACCTCCGCAGTCATCCAGAACTGCTAAAGGGCCTCCCTAACCATGACAGGTTCATGGTTGAGGGCGTAAGCAAAAGGGGACATCCTGAGGAAGGCAGCAACATCCTCGTAAATAGTCTTGTTGGAAGGAATGTCTAACAAAGCAACGTGGTTGTTAGCCTTGAAAGAGATGTCTTCAATGGAGAAGTTAACGTTCTTGGCATCCATTGTCTATTATAGGTTTTAAGAAATAAGAAAAACAGTTGTTAGTAGTCCAAGATTTGTTATCTTATTTAGTTTTAGAACATTAAAACTTCTTTTGAGAAATCCTCAAAAGAGATATTAAGGTTTTTCAAGTAGATTTATGTTTTGATACAAGATTATAACCAAGAATAATAATCTGTTATTAATCTTTCTGTTTGTGTTTTAAGAGAACAAGGTTCTTAAAATCTCAAACATTTGTTTCATATAAAGGAGAAGAACAACTCTAAGTTTAAAAATAAATAAGTATCGACCTTAGAGTAGTTTGAGAAGAAGGTCGAAGGATTCGAGTTCTTAGAGTTCTTGGAGTTCTTGCTTGCAAAGTTATTTTAGCATAGGTTCGTCAAGAATTTTTGTAAGCGTAAAAGAAATATGAGAGGAAGAGTCTCATATTTATAGATAGAAGGAGAGAGAAAAGAAATAGGAGAGAGAAAAATACGACGGTTGAGGAAAGGCCATGATGAGAAATATGGCATGTTCTCATCCATGATTGGATGGAAGATAAAGCAGGTCGCGTGTGTCAGACCTTTTTGTGCGTCTCAAAGCGTTTCGTATTGGTAACAGAGAATGTCGTCATAAAGACGGTTCGTTAACTATTTCTTTTAAAACATTTAAGGTTTTAAGAAAAACAAAGCATCACATTTAGTAGTAAGTTAATCACTGAATAAAAACCTTTTAAAATATTTTGATCACTGAAGAAAAAAGCTTCAGTGATGGTTTTGTTTTAAGAACTGAAAATAACTTAAAAGAGTATATTTTCATAAGGACTTCAGTGTCAGTGATAAGAGAATCACTGAAACTGACATTTAAAAACATTTGAATCACTGAAGGTAGAAAAGTTCAATGATCATTTTGATTTTAAGAAAAGATAAGTATAAAAGAAATATACTTACATAAAAATGTTTAGCGAATGAAAGAATCACTTAAACAAATTTTTAAAACAATTTGATCACTGAAGAAAGAAAGCTTCAGTGATAGTTTTAAGTTCTTAGAAAAAGAATAAGTATACATATCTTAGAGAGAGTAGATATATTTACTCAAGAGTTCAAGGATAGAGAGAGAGCACTGAATCGTTTCACTTACTGATTGATGTATATAGTTGAAGAAAATTATTCTTCAGCGTTTAGCATCCCTAGTTCGCTGAACAAGATGTTAAATTTTGTCTCATCAAGAGGCTTGGTGAAAAGGTCAGCGAGCAGATAATCAGCTGGAATAAAGTGAAGTTCAATATCATCATTCATAACATGATCTCTGGTAAAATGATATCTGATCTCTATATGTTTGGTCTTGGAGTGAAGTACAGGGTTTTTTACGATTGTAATAGCGCTAATGCTATCACAATATATGGGAATCTTTGAGAACTAAAGATCATAGTCTTTCAGCTGGTTTTTCATCTAAAGAACTTGGGCACAACAACTTCCAGTGGCTACATATTCAGTTTCAGCGGTTGATGTGGACACTGAATTTTGCTTCTTACTTGTCCAGCTCACCAACTTTCCACCTAGAAGTTGACAGCCTCAAGTGGTGATTTTTCTATCGATCTTGCAACCTGCCAATGACTATCCGAATAACCTATTAAGTCAAAACCTGAACCCTTAGGGTACCAAAGACCCAAGTTAGGAGTTCCCTTCAGGTATTTGAAGATGTGTTTTATAGCGATCATATGGGATTCCTTAGGTTCATATTGATATCGTGCACATAAGCAAGTAGAATACATGATATCTAGTCGACTAGCTGTGAGATACAGCAGAGAGCCGATCATTCCTCTATAAACAGTTACGTTTACAGGCTTTCCATTTAGATCCTTGTTGAGAGAGAGTGGAGAAGCCATTGGAGTCTTCATAGATGAGCTATTAGATAGATCAAACTTCTTCACATGTCACGAACATACTTACTTTGACTGATAAATATGCCTTTATTTGATTGCTTGATCTAGAGACCTAAAAAAAAGGTTAGTTCTCCCATCATACTCATCTGGTATTCTTCTTCATGTGATCAGCAAATCGAAAACATAAAGAGGGATTAGTAGAGCCAAAAATAATATCATCAACATAAATTTAGACTAGAATGATATGACCTTTAACTTTCCTAAGAAATAAAGTCTGGTCAATCTTTCCACGAACAAATTTCTCAGAGATGAGAAATGAGGAGAGGGTATCATACCAGGCACGGGGAGCCTGTTTTAACCCATAAAGAGCTTTATTCAAATGATAGACATGGTTTGGATACTTAGGGTCAAGAAAACTTGGAGGTTGTTCAACATAAACTTCCTCTTAAAGTTTTTCATTAAGGAAAACGCTTTTTACATCAATTTGGTAGACTTTGAAGTCTCTATGGGCAGCAAAGGCTAGGAAGAGTGAAATTGCTTCGAGTCTAGCCATTGGTGTGAAGGTTTCATCATAGTCGATTTCTTCTTCTTGTCTATAACCCTCAGCAACAATTCTTGCCTTGTTACGGGTTACCACAACTTCTTCATCTAACTTGTTGCGATAGACCCATTTGGTGCCTATCACAGTCTTATCAGATGGACGTGGGACAAGGTACCAGACTTTGTTCCTATCAAACTCAATGAGCTCCTCTTGCTTGGCAATGATCCAGCTAGAGTCTGAGATAGCATCATTGATTTTCTTGGGTTCAACTAAAGAAAGAAAGTTGACAAAGAGACATATATTATCTAGACCACGAAGAGTCTTAACCTGCACCTGGATCACCAAGAATTTGATGAATTGGATGGTCTTTAGTCCATCGTTGAGCTGGTAGAGGATTATCATCTGGGTAGAGAAGTTCAGGAACAGTGGATGAGGCGTTAGTTGTAGTATCTTCAGCGATTGGAACAATTGCTAAAGGAGCCTCAAATTCAGTAACTGAAATAGGTTCAGATGCTAAAGACATTTCATTCACTGATTGATCAGTGTATGAAGTAGAAGGAGGAACACAGCTAATGGGCACAACAACGATCTCTGAAAAAGACACGTTGGTGTGACTAGATGCAACTGGAATGATTAATGGTTCATCTTCAGCTTCTAGGGCTTCAGTATTGAGAGGAATGATGAAGGAAGCTTCAAGTTTTTCGTAATGAGAGAACATCCAGTTTTCTAATTCATCTTCATCATTTAAGATGAGTTTTGAATTAGCTGATTGAGGTTCATCAAAAGTGACATGAACAGTTTTTTCTATCGCCTGTCGGCGTTTGTTAAATACTCTGAAGGCTTTGGATACTGAAGAATATCCAAGAAAGATTATTTCATCAACTTTGGGATCAAACTTTCCTAGTTGATCATGGTTGTTGAGGATAAAACACGTGCAACCAAAGATATGTAGAAAGCTAATAGAGGGCTTTCTGCCATGGAAAAGTTCATAGGTTGTCTTCTTGAACCTCTTAACGATCAGCGATCAATTTTGAGTGAAACAAGAGGTGTTGACAGCTCAGCCCAAAAATTGGTAGGGAGATGGGACTCGCTGAGCATTGATCGAGTAGCCTCAATGATTGTTCGATTTCTTCTTTCAGCGACCCCATTTTGCTGAGTAGTTCTCATTGAAGAAAAGTTGTGAGAAATTCCCTTGTCCTCAAAGAAGTTATCCATAGTACTGTTTTTAAATTTAGTACCATGATCACTTCTAATAGATCGTACTTTAATGTTGTTAAGCACTTCTATTTTCTTGATGAACGATATGATGTCTTCAGGTGCTTCATTTTCGGATCTGAAAAAGAAGACCCATGTGTACCTGAAATACTCATCAACAATGACAAGTGTATACTTATTTCCAGCAATAGATTGCACATTCACATGACCAAAGAGATCCATTTTCAGTAGTTGAAGAGGCGATGTCACTGAAGAGATTTGCTTTGACTTAAAGTTAGCTCTTGTTTGTTTTCCTTTCTCACATGTTGAGCAAAGAGATTTCTTTGCAAAGGAGTGTTGAGGAAGACCAGTGACAATATCATTTTGAGACAACTCACTAAGTGTCTTGAAGTTAAGGTGAGAAAGTCGTTTGTGCCACAGCCAGTTGATGTCTGACGAGGCTTTAGAGAAGAAACAGTTATTTTCAGTGATGGAAGAATCCATATTGATGATATAGACATTCTCTAAATGAGAACCGGTCAAGGAAACCTTATCATCTTTGTCAAATGCATAGCAAGAATTCTTGGAGAGCTTCACTGTGTAGTCTTTGTCACACAGCTGACAGAT
This sequence comes from Cynara cardunculus var. scolymus, assembly GCF_001531365.2. Lineage (NCBI taxonomy): Eukaryota > Viridiplantae > Streptophyta > Magnoliopsida > Asterales > Asteraceae > Cynara > Cynara cardunculus. The sequence continues at coordinate 25,474,570 of NC_037530.1, forward strand.
GCTGAAAAGATTGTGCTTCAGTCCTTCAACGTATGCAACACACTTGAATGTGGTTGCGCCGTTGGTTAATATACCAAAACCTTTGGTATATCCTTTTCCATTACCTCCAAAGGTTACGGAAGGTCCTCTTTTTTCTTTGTAGTTAATGAGCAAGGATTTGTCTTCGATCATATGCCTTGAGCATCCATTATCTAGATACCATATTCCTTTGACTTCCTGGACAAGGGAACCGTTTAAAAATGCTTTTGATGCCCATCTATTTGGGTCCAGCAATGTTAGAAGCTTCATCTATTCAGGCTGAAGATCCCCAGACACAGAAGGCTCATGAAGTTTTATATCACGGGGTAAGAAACGTCTTAGGAAATGACTTAACTTAAAAGACAGATGACGCCCCAGCTTGACTCGAGATCAAGACTCTGGCCATGCCACTCTACTCAGAGATGCATGCCATAATTTATATCAATTCAACCAGCATCAGCAGATGGCTTCACTGAACCTGGAGAGGTTTTAGTGGAAAAGAGAACAACCTCTGACACTAGAGAGATAGAGTCAGTGGGTGTCTTCACTGAGCCAGATGAAGAGGTTTCAGTGGTGGAAACTAAAACATTTGATACTAAAGGCTTAGCATCAGTAGTTGTCTTCACTGAGCCTGATGAGGAGACTCGAGTGGTTTTCTTCACCTTGGTTGCTTTAACAGCCTTAATGGTTGATTTCGCTTTGGTTGATTTCTCAGTCTTAGCTACTTTCTTGCCTTTGGTTGGTGGACCAACCTTGGCGGCAGAAGGAAACTTACTGACAATGTGTGTGGTTTCACCACAGTGCTTACACTTCCTATAGCTGAAGGTAGCTTTAGGACCAGGAAGTACAAGATTTGAAGAGGGACCAGATCCAAGGATTCCCTTCTCATTAGTTCTAGGAAGAACTTTTGAGGATTTGGAGTCCTTAGGTGAAGCATTCACCTTGAGATGAGACTTAGATTTCTGAGAAGATTCAGATTTCTTAGTCCCTGAAGAAGAAGAAGGTTTACAAGCTGAAGGAATAGAGTTAGATCTATTTGACTTGTTAGCCTTCTTAGGAAGAGGTGCTTTGACAATGGATTTACCCTTGTCTTTGCAACCTAAACTCGAAGGAGTTCCATCAAGATGACTCTCAGTGAAAGAAGACTGAGAGGAAGAAATGTCAAGAATAGAAGAGACAAATATACCAAACCTTAGCATGGACTTGTCAGTGACACTGCTGATCATAGGAGAATCCTAGACCAGTCTTTATCTTGGCAGAGATCTGAGCGTTAATAATCTCTTAGGCCTTGACAGAGGCTTTGCACCATTCTTCTATGGTAGCCTTCTCAGCCTTGAGTTTAGTAATTACTTGCTCATGCTTTGCTATAGCCTGTTCGCGTTCGACGGTGATGGTTTGGTTCACAATAACCTGATCCTTAAGATTTTCTTCAACCTAGTCAGCTCTTTGATCTTTGAATGAAAAATCTTCAACTGTTCTTGAAGATCAAGATTAAGCATTTCTACTTTAGACTTGCCATTCAGAGCATTGTAAAGGTCCACCGTCAGCATATCTAATGCTGTTAGGCTATAAGAAGAAGAAGAAGAAGAAGAAGAGGGTTCATTCAGAATACATACCTGAGCAGGTGAGGACGATGAGGGATCATTAGAAGTTGATGTCTCTGAAGCTTCTTCTTTGACATCTTTGGCCATTAAGCAGAGATAGGTCGTATCTTTCTCATCAGATGATGATTCATCAGATGAATATGTCCAGTCGTGCTCTTCAACGACCAGATCTTTGGCCTTTCTTTGAAAGTTCTTCATCTTCTTGTACTTCTCCTTAAGCTCAAGTATTTGTCATCCGTAGATCTAAAGGATGATGGGGTTTTAGAAGCTAGCGTCACAGCCTTCTTAGACTTGCATTCACCAGCAAAGTGACCCTTGCTGTGACAGTTGTAGCAAATTGCTGAAGCCTTGTCTATATTATCAGACTTTGGCTTTTCCTTGATGGTCAGCGAAGGAGATCTGTGTAAGTTACTTTTCTTGGCAAATCTCCTAAAAGATTTAGTTAATAACGCTAGTGGTTCATCAAAATCTGCAAGATCAGATTATGATAAATACTCAGAGTTAGTAGAGTCTAACTCAGTGATTACAATAGGATGAAGAGAAGAAGAAGAAGAAGATGGGATTTCAGTTGAAGCACCTTCAAAGATTAGAGCTAACAGAGAGCTCTTCATTTCTCTGGAATCCTTGATTAGATTCCTTTTCAGCTAACGAGACTGCTCATGATTAAGCAGTATCCCATAAAGAGTGCTAAGAGAGAGAGAGAGAGGACATGTCATTGGATATCTTGAGACACATTGAATAAGTATCCCAAGACTTAGGCAAACATTCTAGAAACTTCATTAAAGTTTCAGAATTATGATATTCCCTGCCTACAGTTCTTAAATCCATAAGAAGACAATTAAAATGTTGATGTACTTCAGACAATGTTTCAGTCTTTCCACAGAGAAAAATTTCATATTGTCTTACTAAATTAATCTTACTCGATTTTTGAACCTGAGAGATCGTTCATATTGAACACATAAAATGTCCTATATGGCTTTCGAGGTTCTGAGTTTCATAACAGAATGATAAACGTCATCAGGAAGAGACATAGCTACTATAGACCTAACATGAGTGTCTATAGCTATCTTCTTCTTGTCTTCATCGCTCCATTGATGAGAGAGTTTTGGAATCTACCATTAAGAAATCGTGGCAATCATAGCTGTTTCTGGAACAGCCGGAGAAATAGCATATGGAACATATGGTCCATTTTCTATATAGTGTGGAATTTCAGGATCCACACCTTCCAGAAAAAGGGACATCCGTTTTTTCCAAAGATTAAAGTTGTCTCGGGTAAAACGGGGTGGTTTGCCAAGAGAGCCATTATGTTGAAAGTGTGTGTTTGTGTTTTGTAAAGCCATTAGAAAGCAGTAAGATTATCTAGAGAAAAAGATAATATAATGCAGAAAAACAACTAAACAACAAGAATAGAGAATACATTGCTCTGATACCACTTCTTGGTCCCGTTAGGGTCTACAAGATGTATATAACAGTTTGTAGAAGAGGGATGAATACAAAAACAATAAATTTTTTAACTTTAAAATATATATTGATAAAGAAGGATCAATACATATTTTACAAGATTGTTTGCAGAAAGATAATGTAAAAAATAATTTATCTAAACAATCTAAGTTACACACTAGTTCTTAGCAAAGAGAAATGATTTGATGTAAGAGACTTAAAATGAAGTAAGTTCTTTCTGGGTAAGAACTATTTAGAATACTAAAAACGGATTCTAACTTGCTTTTGAAGATAAGCGTATTGTGTTCTTAGATGTGTGTTCTTTTACTTATGAATGTAAGTTAGGGTTCAAGAGTAAGTATTAGAGTATCTCTACATGGAGATAGAACATATCTATTTATACCTATTGAATTAAATGCACATTTAATGCACTATGTTATGGTTTGAACACGTGTCAAGTCTTTAGAGAAAGACTTGTCCTTTGCAACAGTGAATAGTACAAAAGTCTATTCATGAGCACATATCCTTTCATAAATTGGTGGGTAGTAGAGTCAACTAATCGGCTCCGTACCATACTATACTTTAGAAAGGGTATGGGTTTGTCCTTTGTGTGTATAAGGACAAGACAAAAGCAATCGTGCTCAACAAGCTTCTTTTGATCGCTGAATACTGGAATAACCTGAAGGTCTCTTCAGCATTCGCTCAGGCTTGGGCAGTCTTCACACATATGAAGACCAGGTTGTAATCACTGAATACCGTTTTAGATCACGTACTCGCCAGTCTCTAATCTTCAGTTTCAGTCTTCGACTTTCGCTGAAGGTTCTTTGGAGTGAATTTTGTCTTCTTGAAAATATGGTTGTCGCTGATAGATTTACATTACATGTTCTCAGTGATCACTGAACAGACTCAGTGATGATTGCTGGAACTGAAAGACAGAAACATAAATACTTCGTACAAGGTAAAAGAGATTATCATCAAATCACTGAGAGAGAGGATCAACACTATATTTGGCAAACTAGCTGATAGTTTAATTGGCAGTTGATAAGCTAGCATATGACTGAAAAGCTAGTTGTTAGCTTATAAGCTAGCTGATAGCTGATGAACAAATCATATTTGGCAAAACTAGTTCATAAAAATGTAAAATGACCAAAAATGACATTTTAAAAATTAGTCAGTTATAATATTTCAAAATAAAATTGAAATAATTTTCTAATAATATAATATATTAACTAATACAAATAAAATGATAAAAATATATATAATATATCGGGTCCGACCACTACTGTTTGAAAGCTTGTGTTCCATATATGCAATTTTTCTAATCAAACCGTGTTAACTTTATCTTGAA
>NC_037530.1:25478999-25491491 GCF_001531365.2 Cynara cardunculus var. scolymus
TTTGTTAAAATAAATTTACAAAAATCTATTATTTATGATTTTAAATAATTATTACGTATAATATGAATAAAAATAAAAATGGTTTATCTCATATGTCCTAATTAATTAATAGTTTTTAGAAAAATATATTTAAAAAATGTAAAAGAACAACCAATATGGGGAAAATCAAAGGGCATGTATTCTCGTTAATTATAAACCCTATAAATAGAAACGTGTTACAAAATGATAACCATGAGATACATGATTATAATATAACTCTAATATGTCTATATTTATCTCTAGGTACCTTTATCTCTATATATCCCTATTGTTATATCATTTTGATGATAACACATTTGTCATTAAACACTCCCCCTTGTGCCTAGCAAAATGAGTGATGGTGTATTATTGTTGTCTCATTAAAACCTTAAGTTAAAATAAAAACCTAGTTGGGAAAAATAAAAATAGGACAAATGAAAGAGTACAACACACACGTTTATAGACTATTCTTTTAGTCTAGTATTCCCTCATATTGGTACATCAAACATAAGAGTTAAGAAAACCAAGATAGTATTTAAATTGTGGCATCATTAAAACCTTACACCAAGGAACAAAATCCAATAGGAAAAATAAAACATTGGGTGAAGGAAATAACACAACATACCAATATCACATGTATAATAGACTTCCCTTTTGTCCACTACTCCCCTTTTTACGTATGTTAATCAAGGAAGTTTGAAAAGTCTATGCATTCCAATTCATTCCACATGTTTCTCAAATGTGGCCTTAGACAGTGATTTGGTAAACAAATCAACCACATTCTCCTTAAACCTTATTTGATTCACTTAAATCTTAAGGAGAGTTTGTTGTTACCGATTCTATAAAATCTTTGGCGAAATATGCTCTATATTATCACCCTTGATATATCCTGCTTTCATTTTTTCAATACAAGATGCATTATCTATACTACCTTATAAATTAGATTTATCAAAAATCTTAAGAACAATTTTTAATGCACGAAGTACTATATATTTATGCACAAAGTCTTAAAAACAACTCATAATGCATTAAGTACTACTACTTTATATTTTCAGTCTTAAAATCTTTTAATATATAATTAAAATAACATATAGTAATAGTTATCAATGCACATTATTAACTTTTCTTTTCATTTTCCCAAGATATTTTTGACACATTTCACTCATGTCTTCACCCTCTCATACATCTATGTCTTCTAAAGGTGAGATTCAAACTGATATTGATTATGAGTTATTAAAAGTTCTCTCATTCATCTTTCATTCAGTTGCTCTAGAACTCTTTTGATTCTTTGCTCTTGGTGTAAATCAAACACATTTGTGGAGTCATTTAAATATATTGGATTTTAAACTATCATACAATTTTTTTTATCGACAGACTATAATTGGAACCATAACTCTTATTTATTCAAATTGTATTAATATGTAAAGACCAAGTGTAACTTATATCATCGTTAAATCCTCTCTAATAAAACTAGTCTTCATATATGCATGGGGGGTGTTCCTCTTCATGTTCGACAAAATAGTACAAAAAATAATAAAAAAATAATTTGGTGGGGCCCACATGTATCACCTTTAGGAAACCAATCACTATTTGTCTCGATATATGGGATCGCCCCCCACCTCACCAGATCTATCCCCGGGGGCGATCCATACATTTTTTTACCACTATTTTGTCTTTTAGTATATATCGATTAAGGGGTTTTTTGATAAATAGGAGATGATTTAAACTATTTTTTTTACCTTTTTAGGACCAAATGTCATGGATTTAGTTTATAAAATAAAACACTTCTACTCTCACAACCTGTAAACACAATCTACCGTGACAACCATTAAAAAAATGATTGTACGTGAAAATTTCTAATTTTTACCACTTTTTCTAAATTGCATAAATTAACCAACGAATGTTGTTATATTTTCTTATAAGAAATAATTTTTTTACCACACTAAATGTTGATATTCTATAATAATTGTGGACACGAAAAAAATTATTTGTATCTGATTTGGGGGACAAAAATCAGATATTATATCTGATTTACGTAGTTTGACCGCTATTTTGTCTTTTAGTGTCTAAATTGATTTGACAATTAAATGGTGTTTTGAATAAATAGGGAACGATTTAGAGTGGTTTTTTTAACTGTTTTAAGATCAAATGTCATGGTTTTACTGTATAAAATAAAACATTTGTACTCTCACAACCCGTAATCCGTAAACACAATCTACCGTGATAACTCTTAAAAAAATATGATTGTACGTGAAGATTTCTAATTTTTACAAATTTTTTTGAAACCCGTAAATTTACCAACGAATGTTGTTATATTTTCTTACAAGAAATATATTTTTTATAAACACCGAAAAATAAAAAACACAATCTACCGTCACAACCATTATTATAGAATATCAACATTTAGTGTGGTAAAAGAACATTTCTTATATGAAAACATAACAACATTCGTTGGTTAATTTATGCAATTTAGAAAAGGTGGTAAAAATTAGAAATATTCACGTACAATCATATTTTTTAAGGGTTGTCACAGTAGATTGTGTTTACGGATTGTGAGAGTAGAAGTGTTTTATTTTATAAACTAAAACTATGACATTTGGTCCTAAAAGGTAAAAAAAAATAGTTTAAATCGTCTTCTATTTATTAAAAACACCCCTTAATCGATATACACTAAAAGATAAAATAGTTGTAAAAATAAAATAAAAAATAGCATGGATCGCCCCCGAGGGTAGATCCGGTAAGGTGGGGCGATCCTCATTATCGATGCAAATAGTGTTTGGTTTCTTAAAGTAGATACATATGAGTCCCATCAAATTAATTTTTCAATACTTTTTTTGTACTATTGGGTCAAAGTAGTATGGATCGCCCCCATGGTCAAACCATGCCTCCAGGGCGATCCGTGTAGTCATTTTAACAATTTGGGAAAAAAATTGACTATTTTGTTAATACATTTTGATCGTTTTGGTGATTTTTCCAAATATTAACTCTTACTAGAATCATCCATTTAAACGAGGGGTATTTGGTCTTTTAACCTTCTCGTACCCCTACCCAAACGCCATCTCTAGCGATCCAGGAGACCATCCCCCTCCCCCCCTTCTCCTACAACCCCAACCCCTTCCATCTTGTCTTCTCCCTTTAAACCCACTGCAAGCTCCCTTCCATCTTGTCTTCTCCCTTTAAACCCACTGCAAGCTCTGAGCATTTGCCACATCTCTACCTCTCCCCCTTCAACCTGCAACCTCCCTGCCTCCCTTCAACTTGCAACCTCTCAACCCAAAGTACAACACGTTTTAACTTGGTCCTTTTTGTAGAAAACGATGTTGATGGATCCACTGGAGAAGACGTTTGTGTTGAAAGTTTAATATCTATACTAATTTTAAATTAAATGGAGTTTTAGACCTTCCGTATGCTTCAATTTTTCATATGCGTTGGTCTTTAATATCAATGGAATTATTTTTCATTATGGTGGCCTTTATTCTTTCTTGTCTTTAGAACTTTCATATGCTTTGGTTATACTATTTTTCTTTTATTCATGTTCTAATTCAATTTCCCATAGTTTGTTCAAGCATTGATGGAAATTGAACCATTGAACTGAGAGTTCGTAGAAGAGGAGCTGCTCAGGTTTTAAAATGGATTGTTAAAACAACATGGCCATGGGTACACAATTGCATGCGTGGTTCTCTCTTGCCTCAATCATACATACCTCGTTCATAAACAAGATTCCTCACGTTGGATATGCTTATGTGTTTAGAATCGTTGAGTTTGGTGGTTCGAGATGGATAACAATATCGTCCTATGTGGTTGTATCCCTCGTTGAGAGAATTTCTTACTGGATTCAGCAAAGTCGAGAATAGTCGATGGGTCTTGTCTTAGCTGAAAAAGCAGAGAGAGAGAGAGAGAGAGAGAGAGAGAGAGGTCATTTTCAGAGCAAAATGCAAACAAGGAGAATGGTTTTTAGACTTATTAAAAGTTAGGTCCCATTTTCAGATATTTTTCTAAACCCTAAGGACCAATTTGTATTTTATACTCTTAAAATAAAATTTTCTATTAACTTTGTACACAAAACTCTTGAGAGGTGACTATGATATGAATACATATTTTTACAACTATCTTATTTTTATATCATGTTTACAAATAATTTAATATAAAAAGTTTGATTTAACATTTTATTTCATAGTAGTTAAAAAAATGCTTATTGAAATTGTCCTAACAATTTATTGTAACACATTACATTCATAATTGTTTATTTATATAAACTTAAGTTGTATTAAATAATGTATTAAGACATCATAATCAAATAAAAACCAATATCATTGTAAGTGACTTATTTTCATAAAACCATATAATATTTAAAAAGTATGTTTTCATAGAAATATTCTTGTATTTTTAAGTCGAATATTAATTATAACATTTTAAATTAATATTTCCAAAGAGAAAATAAATTGGTCAAAATGTTGCTTTAGATGAAAAAGGTACACATGCTTTAGATTAGGATTACATTGGTAAAACAAATTGATCAATATTTTAAATTAATATTACCAAATAAGGTTTCATTAAAAGAATACGTATATAATATCCTATAAATTATGTGATTACTGAAGATACATGTTTTGAAGTCGTTAAGCCAATCGAAGGAATATATAAAAAAAAAGTTAAACATACAGTTTACAGTTATGAAGGCAATTAATATCGAGTTACATATCTTTTATATATATATAAAGAAAACAGTAGTGACTTTAATTGATGCTCTGTATTTTTCCGCATGATAATGATCAAGAAACAACAACAATAGATGCATCATCAAACACTGGAGTCGACTACATAAATTGTTAGCATTAAAAACGACAATTCAAACAATTAGATCAATGATCATCGACTAAATTACTCTTATTTTATTAAATATAAAGTAACGATTTTGATATTATTGGAGATGAACGACAAAGTAAAGGTTTACACCAGAGTATGTAACACAACTTCTTTGTCAAATGGAACAAATAAGTCACATTCGCACCTTTCTTTTAATTTGTCTCCATATATGGTTAAAAGAGACATTTTATTGGCTCACGATGTATGTTAGAAAAAGACATTTGTAAATATGAAAAAAAATCTCCAATAAATGGTCTTTATTATCAAAAACAAATTTGAATACGACAAAATGCTAACAGTTCATATTAAACAGTTTCTACGAGTATATTTATAAATAAAATTAATCAATAATAGTTACTAAATCAGTAATATCTATATATTTTTTCAACATTTTGTTCTACCATCAAAAACATTATATGATAAATGATATCATTTATATCACAATGTTGATTGTTCGGAGTAACATCTTATAAGAAACGATATGAACCATTTGGGTTTCTATCTCACCCTATACGAACATGTTAATTTTTTTCAATTACCATTAATCAAAAAATTAAAAGCATATGTTAGTTATAACTTCCTATCGTATTCTTGTCCTATAAACACATTTTTTTAGCTACACTTGTTTTTATAAGAGACTTTTTCAAATAGCTAATACGACATTTTTTATTTACAAAAATGTCATGAAAAGCTTGTTACGACATCCAAGAATGTTCTATAAACTTATTACAACACATTAGATACGACGATTTATTGTTTGATTCTATGAATTTAAGTCTTATACATCAGTCTATTAAAACGTTTATACATTTTTGTCGTCCTATAAACCAAATTTGTTGTAGTGGTAATAGCCAATGATATTGGACTTGGTGTCAGATAAAAACAATTCGAGATACAATAAGCTACAACTAGAAAACAAATGATTATTTAATTTTTAGAGATTTTCTTCTTCAATGTAAATCATCAATACTTTTTGGACCGTTGTTACTACTATATTCTTTTTGGTCTATTATTATATACTACAAAATTTTTACTCCGACTTCATCTACGAAACTGTTTTAGAATACTACTATATATACAAAAAAAAATCATGGCTCCCGTTTTTTTGGGGTCCTGAGTAAATGATTGTCGAGAGGACAACCCTGATAGTTAATATAATAATATTTGTGACATAATCTGGTGCCGTTGGGCACCTAAATTTAGTGTACCATATTCGTGACATCAACATGTGAGAGTTTGGGTTTGTCAAGTGTAACGTTCACGTTACAATTCTTTTCACGATTGATCTTTTTGTGGGCACCGAAACTCTTAGTTAAGTTAGGCAACTAGAGGACCATTATGGATGTCATTTTTCTCTCATTGATGCTATTGAAAGAGGTCATTTCTTGGGGTAGCTCCTTAATTTTCGTATATCATGTATGTTGGATTAATTGAAGAAAAATAAAATTGAGATGATAATTCTTTTTGTTGTCTTGCTATTGTTTTGTAACAATAACACTACAATATATTTTTGTGAATAATGAATTGGTATTCGATGATTTTGACCCAACAATTTCATAATATCTTATAAACCACCCGTTTACCTGTATTATAAGAAATTCTCGACTATTTCAACTAACAAATGTTGTCTCTTACAGTACAACAAAATTGAGTTTGTAGGATGCTCTCAATCTCTAAGTGTCCCAATAGACCGTTTTATAGGATTTAATTTATAGGACCAAAATATAGAACATTTTATCTAAAGGTGTTGTAATAAGTTTATATGACGCTTTTGGGCGTCTTAACAAGTTTTTAGGACATTTTTAATACAAAGTGTCGCATTAGCAACTTTATAGGACATTTTTGAGAAAATGTCCTATAAACTCAATTTTTTATAGGACACTTGTTTTTACAGGACAGTTTTTCAATTTGTGTCTTGTATATAATGTTGCTAATGAGACGCTTTATATTAAAAATGTTCTAAAAAACTTATTACGACGTCAAAAAATGTCATATAAACTAAATCCTATAAAAAGGTCTATTATGACGCTTAGAATTTGGAAGTGTACTATAAACCCGATTTTATTGTAGTGTTAGAACTGATAACAGCCATAAACTGCATCTGTAAATAATGAAGAAAACTATTGGACCGAGCACTACGATAAATGTTGTCTATTAAGACACCTATAGATAAACCGTCCTAATAGATACTTAACAAGATATCAAGTTTATATAACTACCAATTATATAATAAGATTTAAAGTTGTTCATCCTAGCGAATTTTTTCACATGAATATTTTTAAGCATTTATCTTTAAAGTTTGGAACATTTGTCATATAAAAACATCCATAATTAAAATCAAACGTTTTTGAAGCTGCGAGTTCAAGATATGGGCATGTGTTTTTTAAGCATTGAGCATTTCAGAATAAGGGAGACAATGCAGTTTATAAAACATTTACTTTGATAAGTGCTTAACCATTAAACTATCTTATCGGATGATTAATTAACAAGGACCAAGAAATTAAGTTACCTGGTAAATGGGAAAGCAAAGATCGATAGTCTTATTGGGTAAGTGATGGTGATGACTTTTACTCGCTTATTGAGTTATAAACGCTTACCATCAATCCATTATAATGATCGAGAATTTTATTTTATAAAGTAATTGAGAATGGTAACTCTTGCTGCTAAGTACTTGCCGGCGGTAAGTATTTATTTGATTGGTTTCTTACTTTAAGTTTTACTAGTTTAATTTTGTATGTATGTGATTGCCCATTGGATATATGGTAGAGAGAAAGAGTGTGTTTTTAAAGAAAAATAAACTTTTTTTTTGGTCTTTAAGTTAGTCAAACTCCTTGAAGTGTCATCAATTTATTATATTACATTAATATAAAGGTATTTTAAAAATAATTACATTTTTGGTATTCGTCTATGGTTATCTTTTATTTACGTCTCTATATTTCAAAAAGTACATAGACGGTCCAAATTTCGTGTTTCAGAGCCTAAACTGGTCATTTCACTTGACATAATTAAAGAAGACTTGATTAAGTTAGTTATTTACCCTCACGTAAGAGTTATGTATTGTCATATTTTATGCCTGAATTTAGAGCGAATTACATCCTATGGCTACCTTTTGGTTTTCGTATTTACAATCTATAAATGACACTAATAATCCATTTTTTTTTTGTGTTTTGAATCGTAAAATGGTCCCTCCACCGATATTATTTGTCTGACAAACCAACCAACTCCATGAAAACCCCTGTTCATAATTAAACATGGTTTGTGTTTGACAATGGTTGACTTTACTTTTCAATTATCTAAAAGGGTTTTTGAAACTACAAATCTCTCGATTTTTACTTAGATTATGAATATTCACAAGAGTAAAGTGAAGAACAAGATCTCAATTTTCTATATTTAGAGAATCTATTAGAGATGCTTTAATAATATTATGCTTGAGGTTCATCAATAATTTTTTTCAAAAAAAGTTTTTCACCTCAAGCTCGTATATTTTTTTTAATACTCAAGCTCGAGCACAATGCTCGTTTAATAATTTTGATTTACACATTATAACCTGTAATTAAGTTTTACAAGTTTGTTTATGGGCTTAAACTTGAGACCAATTAACTCGCTCATTAATTCGAGCATTTTGATCGACTATACGAGTAACAGAAATATGAACATGTTCCGTTTCAAAAGGTATATCCTCATATGACGCAACTCGACTTGAAAAATATAATCATGCTTGGGGGCAATAGAGTCTAAGAGACCGTTTATCAAACGCTTACTCGGGTAAGTGAACACCAAGTCACATTACCTTACTAGATGAATATGGTAAGGATAAAAAACTTACCCGCTAAGAGCGAGACAAGTACCAAAAGTCTTACCCGGCAAGTAAGGGCGACGACTCTTATCATGGTAAACGCTTAACGGATAAATTGTTGCATACAATACCGTTCTGATGGACTAAAATCTTACCCGGTAAGTAAATGATAATGTTAAACTTTACTGGTAAGCGCATACCAGGTAAGTGTTTGATAAACGACCCCTAACATTAGGTTCACGAAACTAAACTCTTTTAGTTAAATAAACTTTATTTTATGTCCGAATTCGAGTAGCTTGTTAAATATTCAAATCGTTAACGCACATATTGGTTATGTAAGTATATATATCACTCAAAACTGTTTTTAAGTTTAGTGCTTGACATCTAAAATTTAATTGAGGGATCAAGTCACTATAATAAAATTGAATTTATAGGATAACTAATTTGTTCAAGTGTCCTAATAGCGTGTATTATAGGATTCAATCTTATAGGACCAAAAAATAAAACATCCTTTCAAAAAGTGCTACAATAAATCTATAGGACGTTTTTGGACGTCGTAACAAGTTTTTTAGAACCATTTTAAAAATAAAACATCGTATTAGCTATTTTATAGAACATTTTTAGAAGTGTCCTATAAATCTATCTATTTTTAAGATATTTATGTTTATAGGACACTTTTAAGTAGCGTCCTATAAAATAGCTAATACGATAATTTATTTTAAAAAGGTTTTAAAAACGTCATATAAACTTATTGTAACATTTTTAGTTATGACACTTTATTTTTTGGTTTTATAATATTGAATCCTATAAGGCATTTTATTACGACGCTTAAACGTTTTAATCGTTGTGAGTCATTTTCACATACATTTAAATTGAAAAAAAAAATGAAAATGTATAGGACACATATACATAACGCTAAATAACATAAAGAATGTGTGAATATGAGATCTACATTTGCTTTATAGCTACAAAACACCATACTTTTGTAGAGATGACGCATCAACAGTAAACTATTTAAATGCAGACAAAGAGAATGGTATATATATAATGATAATGAAACGAGTTCATAATGTAACTGAACAGTTAGTCATAAACTGCTTTAAGACATGAACAATGATGCTGTAGGTGAATGGTTAAATTGATGAAATGGTAAATAAAACAGGTGCATAGACAAAATCGATTCATCATTGCAAAAAATGGATGAGATTCAATATCAAATGAGGATAATGAAACTAGATATTGCATAATAATAAAATTTAATAAGCGCATTAAACAATGATGATGAAACATATTCATGTTCAGGTTTCATAGTGATCCATGTTGCATTGTGTGTGATGAGGATCCGTTTATTCGGAGACTTGACTATGAAACGAGTTCATTTGCAATTGGTTAATGATTGTTGATCTCGTTTCATGGCCAACCACGTTGTAGGATTATGTAGGGGGTCCGTTCAATGGATGTAACGTGTTAATGTCCCTGAAACGGGTTCATAATGTAATTGAACAGTTAGTCATGAACCGTTTTAAGACATGAACAATGATGCTGGAGGTGAATGGTTAAGTAGATGAAATGCTAAATGAAACCGGTGCATAGACAAAATCGATTCATCATTGCAAAATATGAATGAGTTTCAATATCAAATGAGGATAATGAAACTCGATATTGCAAAATCATAATATTTAATAAGCGTATTAAACAACGAAAAAATTTTATTAACTAAAATGTAACGAATCCGTCTACAAGTAAATTAAGAAAAACGAAATATGATTATTTATTTTATTTTTTTATGAAATTATTCATTATACGTTAGTGAATATGTTGTGTTTTGATTTTGATATAACTTATTGATGGATATTATTTTAAAAAATGTTAACATTAAAATAGTATATTACTTCACAAAGTGAATCAATTTCATTAATAATATAATTTACCTGATATGGTTGCCTTGAATAAAAAATACTRTGAATTAAATTTGTTTACCGATTCTACCCTTATTGATGAAATAAAATAAATATTAATTATTTTTTAATTTTTAATTTCCTAAAATAAAGTAATGTAATCTTAGCCATTGATAAAAAAAATGAATGGATGAGATTGGTTTATACGGTTTACACAAATGGGTCAAGTTTTTATTTGAACGCTCCTATATATATATATATATATATATATATATATATAGGAGCGTTTAAATAAAAACCACCTAATTTGTACAAACCATGAAAACCACATTCAATCAATAATAATTTTTCATTTTGTTCATTTTTTTTGTAATTATGAGAGGTTGATTAACCATTTTTATTGTGGAGGGTGTTAATCATGGATATTATCATCTTCATTATTTTAGTTTTAGAAAAATACATGAAACAGTTTCATCAAAATTTCATTAAATATTATATAAAACAGTTTCATAGCCATATATGAAACAAATTCATCAAAAAAAAGTATTATATGAAACAATTTCACAAGATTAACAATTTTATGAAAATTTTTCATAAGATTAAACAATGAAATCGACGTATGAGAATGGTTTATACGGTTTGTATAAATGAGGGTGGTTTTCATTTGATCGCTCCTATATATATATATATATATATATATATATATGTGTGTGTGTTTTTTTTCTATTCTTCATTTCGTCCTTTTCTGATTCTTCGAATTGTCGGGCAATACATGACAAATAATCCCAGAGATATTTATGAAGTTTCAGGCGTCTCTGAAGGAGGGCAAAATGGACTCATAATGAGGATCCAATGTAAAAAAAATTGGGTTTATAGAATATAAAAAATGTCCAAGTATCTAAATAGACTGATTTATAAGACTATTCAGATTGTTTGTTTCATGCAGATGAATGAAAATGACAGGAAATGAAAAAAGAAATGAATTTTCGTTCGTCCTAATTTAACCTAAAATGAAAATTTGCTCTTTTGGGAGAATGAGTTCATTTTATATATTATATTATAAAACATTTCACCGAAAAACTATTTTTTATATATGAAGTACTGTTTATTGATGCACATTACTTAAAATTCAATACTAAATGTAAATTATGCTTAAGTACAACTTATTCAAACTCCATGATCAAATTCTTGTAACAAATTGCAGATAAACATAATAAAATACAGGATAAACATCTAATTTTAAATATAAAAAATCTAAAATATAATTAAAATAATCATTAAGTTCTAACAACTTAATTATTATCTTTATAAAAAATTATATTATTAAACCAAAAATAAATTATTTCTTTATTAAGTTTGACTTAAATTATAATAAAAAAGATTGAGTTAAAGAAATAATAAACATGAACGAGAACTTTTAAGTAGTTAATTTGATACTAATTTTGATATATTTTTTTTTCAAAATTTTTATGATATGTTCAAATTTACATTTTATTCAAAAATAAAAAGATTACCTCTTTTTTAAAACCACATAAAACCGTATTGTAACATCTACCCGACAAATAATAAGATGAAACATTAAGATCAAGAAGTATATCGGTTTGTATTGTGCGAGTACCTTCTAGTATTATATAAACCAAACAATTTATTTTATTTTGTAATCCCGTTAATAATTGTATTCCTCTAACCAAACACCTCCTTAGACTATGTTTGACAAATTAATTGATTACTGATAAACTAGTTAATATACTAAATCTGTTTGGCAAAAATTAGTTAATAAACTAGTTTAAAAAAATGTAAATTGAATAAAAAGGATATGTTTAAAGTTAATAACTTTTAGCATTTCGTAACATATTTAAACAATTCATTAATAATATAATAAGTTAATGGATATAAACCATAGGATAAAGAAAA
>NC_037530.1:25492901-25494483 GCF_001531365.2 Cynara cardunculus var. scolymus
AATGTATATCATTTTCCCTCACGACGGGTATATATACTTATAACACATGCATATATCGCGGTTAGCAACCACAACATATATATATATACACACACACACAAACAACACATGACATGCATACATACGATATCAACATATAAAAATATGTACATATAACACATAAAAATGAGAAAATAGGAAAAATAGAAAAATCCCTGGCTGATCCCTCGCTGATTTGCGGGGATCAGCGAGGGATTTTTTAGAAGAAATTTCCCTCGCAAATTAGCGAGGGATCAGCGAGGGAAAGATTTTTTTGGCATTTCCCTCGCTGATCAACGAGGTATCAGCGAGGGAAACTTTCCCTCGCATATCAGCGAGGGATCAGCGAGGGAATGGGTTTTTTGGCATTTCCCTCGCAGATTAGCGAGGGAACAACGAGGGAATGAGTTTTTTGGCATTTCCCTCGCTGATTTCCCTCGCTGATATTCGTCGCTGATACCTGTTTTTCTAGTAGTGTACTCCAACTAGTATTTCAACACGTTAGCTTATGTCATCCAAATGTTACTCAAAAAACAAATGCTAGCTTATGTTTGCCAAACAATGCCTTATTTTTATAGAACCAAACAATCAGTACTAAATGAAATACTTTTGCCTACATAATTTTCCTTGGGAAATTCATCGCGAAATGATGATTCGTCACAAAACCATGATAAATTTGGTGGGTAAATTTGTTTTGTAGTGAATAAAGTGTTGTCAATAAAAAATTTATGGGTGATTTTTGTGAGTAAAATTCATTTGTTTTGTGGTGAATAAAACGTCTTGTCTAAAAATGTTGTAATAAATTTATATGATACACTACTAGAAAAAGAGCTATTAGCGATGGATAGACCACAAACCAATGTCTAATTTGCGACGTATACTTGTCCATAGCTAATTAGCGACGGAATCCATGGATTTCAATTTTTTTAAAATGAATATGAAAATCCGCATGTCCGTCTGTCGTTAATTAGCGACGGACTCGTGGATTTTCATTTAAAATAATAAAAATAAATAAATAATTCCGTCGCTATTAGTGAAGGATTAGTGACAAAGTTATTTATTTTTTGTTTTCTCATGTGTACGTGTTATATGGATTCAATGGTCCGTGTTATCTATACTACATATATAAGCATTTAAGTCATTGTCTTAATTACAACTCTTGAAACATAGAGTACAACCATTTTATGCAAGAAATTTAAAAAACTCTTAATTAAAATTTGTATACACAATGTACAAGCCTTTTATGCAATAACTCACAACCCACAACCCACAACCCACAACCCCAAATGTTAATTGGGTCAACCCCACCTTTTTCTTATCAGACTTTTAAAAATACCCTTTTGGGCCGATTTCTCCTCCTTCAGAATTCTATCTCTGCAACTAAAACCACAAGATCAAAAGCTTTCTTCTTCTGTCATTTTTGTCACTTACGATCAAAACATTTTGGGATAGATAGCCGATAACTTTCTTCTTTACAGACCTCGTTTAACATAACAATGATGGTTTTGATGTATCACCTCGAGCAGATGTGCGATTTCATGAATCAAGGGGATTTGATGTATCA
>NC_037530.1:25495618-25497374 GCF_001531365.2 Cynara cardunculus var. scolymus
TGCTGTAATGCATAAAGAGGTCTAAGAAAATCTGTTGTAACTCCATATTTAATTATTTTTAAAACACTAGACTTGTTCAAAAGAGCAAACTGCTCCTTATGTGTGTGTGTTTAGATACAGCAGCTGTTACATGTTCATATTTTTATCTACATGAACATRCCTATGGAGTTATGCACACACACAGAATGGTGATGGCCTTATCTGCTGTTTAAATGGACTGTTTGAACAGCAACCTGTGGTTTGATGCATCTTCCCTGGCTTCTGTTTCTTAGGTTGAGCTTAGATCTTAAAGAGAATGATAGAAGCCACAAAGGCTTTGTTCTCACCTTTTGGATTTCCTTTTATGCTAATGTTATCACCCTTTATTAAGTATATCAAAGTATAAGGTATATGTCAAAAACGATCTTAACCCTTCATTAGTTTATCAAAGTAAATTGAATGTACAGAAATGATCTTAAAAGTATTCAAGTATCCGAAGCTTGTACAAAGGTATCCGAAGCTTATACAAAGGTACGTATAAGGACCACCATGCACCCCCCCAAGAGTGATATGCATACATACCACACATCTTATACATACACACATGACACATCAGTGCATAAAAACATTAAACCTGTTTAGATTGAGCTTTAAATATAACTTGTTTCAATTTCATCTTATACACACACATCAGTGCATAAAATCTTTSAACTTTTTGCTCTTCATCATCAAACCTGTTTACATTGAGCTTTAAATATAACCTGCTTGAATACCTGTTTAAATTGGACTTGCATAATGGTCTTGGATAATGCCAAACTTGTGTACTGATTCAATTTGGTTGTTTGGTGTTAGACTTTCGAATTGTTTGAGGACTTGTGATGCATATACATAGGTGTAACAAGATATGACAGGAATTGTTGTTGTTCTTGGAAGACTTTGTGCTCTAATAGACGACATGAAGTATTATAAGCAAATTGTCTGATAAGAATGACGAAGATTAGTCAATTGAAAACTTTCTTTCGTACATTTACTAATAGATAGTTTTGACACACATGATATGCCAAATTGTACTTGTGGCAATTAACCTTTTTTAAATATTTACAAAATATGTAACTTGGCATCAATTTTAAAGTTTTTCTGTCATTTTTGAAGTTATTTAATGTTTAATACATGTTAATATATTATCAAGTATGATCTTGTAGTACCCATCCAATTGTCTAATTGATTTATTTGAGTATATATGCATGTACATACATATGTAAGTTGGTCTTAAAGACCATCTGAACAACATTTCACCATCCGCTGTTCTAGACATGTTCCTACGGTTGTAAAGACTAGCTACTTGGAATAAAACAGTGAACATGAATTTAAACAGCTGCTTTGAATGACAAACGTGATGAACATGTTAAAACTTCTCCTTAAACATCTTCTCAAACCTGTTTTGTCCTGTTGTCATGTTTCAACTATTTTATCCTGCTGTTTTTTTCAACAGTAAACCGTAAACTGTTTTGTTTCAACTGCTTTGATATTAGTTATGCAACTATGTAAACAGTAGTAACTGAGAAACATGTTTTGTTTTGTGTATCTTTTATACACACACACACACACATCTTGCCACAAACATGTAAATGTGAGAATGCAAAGACTAGCTACTACTGCTRCTGTCATATCTCCAAAGMTGGGATTATGCCTTCTAATCTAGACAGTCTGTTAAATGCTGAAAACAAACAATTAAAACAATATGAGACAAGACTCCATATAATCCATACTTTTAGAA
>NC_037530.1:25497474-25500104 GCF_001531365.2 Cynara cardunculus var. scolymus
GCTCTCTAGGATTATACTTGTATTTGTTCTTGTAATAGTCAGCATTCTTTACCAATCGTCCTCTGCATTCTTTGGAAAAATGACCAAGTTTTCTGCACTTGAAGCAGCGGAGGTCATTTTTCCTTCCATCCTTGTCCTGCTTTAATTTCATCATCTAATTTAGAAGTTTCGTCTTCAGATTCTGATTCTACCATCAGTGCTTTCTTTCTTGTCTTCTTATATTCTCTGGTAGGGGTCCTTGATATTTTCTTTTCATCGGCAGCAAGAGCGAGAGGTCCACCGATAGATACCTTCTTCTTCATAATGTCGTTCTCTTATGCTGCAAGCGTTCCATAAAGATCATGAAGTGACCAGCCATCTAGGTCCTGGTTTGCTTGAAGGGACATAGACAGCTGAGTCCATTCATTGCCAAGACTGTTTAGGAATAAAACATTATTTTCTTCCTTAGTTCTGGAGATATCGTTTCGACGACATTGATTGATCAATGTGTTGAAACGATCATATGTCTTCTGTATCGGTTCATCAGGAAGGGCCTTGAAATTTATGTATTCATTGAGACATTGTGCTCTACGATTTTTCTTCGTTTTTGCTCCTCCTTCCAGTTGGCTTGCCAGTTCATCCCATAGTTCCTTGGCTGTGGAACATGCATCGAGGGATTGGAAGATTTCATTGGGTATGGCCATGATTATCAGTCKTTTGGCCTTCTTGTYWGTCTCTACCCGTTCTATGTCGTCTTCATCCCAATTCTTTTCATCCTTGGGCATTTAGTAGGCAGGAATTTCAGCTGTGGTGTTTGTTCCTGGGACTCTTGGGACAAGAGTTTGTGGAATGTAAGGACACTCCATTACAGATCGCATGAGGTTCCTGTCCATTTCTTCCAAGAAATTCACCATTCTTATCTTCCATTGTGGGTATTCTTCTCGTTGAAGAGTTGGAGGCTTGGTGAGGGAGCCAACACTATATGCAGAATTCCAGTTGACCATTGAGAATTTTGAAGAGAGAGATTTTATGTTTTGAAAAAAAATTAAGAGATTTTAGATGATCGTTTTGATTGGATAAACTATCAATTGGCTCTGATACCAATTGTTGATCCCAGATCTCTCAATAACACTAATAATCGAGTTAAGAATAACCAAATTATAGTGTTTTAATGAACAAAGTGATGAACAATCAAGAATGAATTATGAACATTAAAGAGCAATCTTGAGCGTCAAAGGTTTCACTTTATTAATAAGAAAAACGTAAAAGCGACGTTTAATACAATAGGCCTAATCACCTATTTATATTAGTAAGTTAATTAGAAGATAACTATCTAGTGAGACTATTTAGCTAATCTTCTATTAACAGATAATGTTTATCTAAACTATGGATAAGCTTTAATATTAAGATAAACATGAAGTGCTGCTGTGTCATCTCCAGCTGTCTTTCATGGGATGATGAATCAACCTTATCTTCATATCTTCATCGTATGCCTCTGGTTGAATTGCTGAAGAAAACTCTAAGTGTTGTTGACCAGAGGGGAGATGAAGATGCTCTTTCCATCCCATCTCTGGTTGTTC
Source organism: Cynara cardunculus var. scolymus (assembly GCF_001531365.2). Taxonomy (NCBI): domain Eukaryota; kingdom Viridiplantae; phylum Streptophyta; class Magnoliopsida; order Asterales; family Asteraceae; genus Cynara; species Cynara cardunculus. The sequence continues at coordinate 25,499,034 of NC_037530.1, forward strand.
ATCGACCCTCTGGTTGTTCTCCAGACTTACTCAATTATGCCTTGATGTCTTCATCGGTCTTCTGGTTCTTCATCACTTGTTGTTTATTACTTTTACCCTTTATAGATTATGGGGTCTAACAACTAGTCTTAATCTTGGTAGGGATCTGAGCGTTAATGATCTCTAAGGCCTTGACAGAGGCTTTGCACCATCCTTCAATGGTAGCCTTCTCAGCCCTGAGTTCAGCAATTGCTTGCCCACGCTCAACTATAGCCTGTTCAAGTTCGACAGTGATGGTTTGGTTCACAATGACCCAATCTTTAAGATTTTCTTCAACCTTAGTCAGCTCTTTGATCTTTGAATGACAAATCTTCAACTATTCTTGAAGATCAAGATTAAGCATTTTTGCTTTAAACTTGCCATTCAGGGCATTGTAAAGGTCCACCATCAGCGTGTCTAAAGCTGATAGGATAGAAGAAGAAAAAGAGGGTTCATTCAGGAGACATACCTGAGCAGGTGAGGATGATGAGGGATCATGAGAGGTTGATGTCTCTGAATCTTCTTCTTTGACATCTTTGGCCATCAAGTAGAGATAGGTCGTATCTTCCTCATCAGATGAATCAGCCCAGTCGTGCTCTTCAACGACAAGACCTTTGGCCTTTCGCTGGAAGTTCTTCATCTTCTTGTACTTCTCTTTCAGCTTCAGGTATTTGTCATCCTTAGATCTGAAGGAGGATGGTGTTTTAGAAGATGGCATCACAACCTTCTTAGACCTGCATTTACCAGCAAAGTAACCCTTGTGGTGACAGTTGTAGCAGATCGCTGAATCCTTGTCTATCCTATCAGACTTTGGCTTTTCCTTGATGGTCAGCGAAGGAGATCTGCGAAAGTTACTTTTCTTTGCGAATCTCCAAAAGATTTTATTAATAGCGCCAATGATTCATCAAAATCCGCAAGATCAGTTTATGATAAATCCTCAGAGTTAGTAGAATCTAACTCAGTAATAAGAAGAAGAAGAAGAAGAAGAAGAAGAAGAAGAAGAAGAAGAAGAAGAAGAAGAAGAAGAAGAAGAAGAAGAAGAAGAAGAAGAAG
>NC_037530.1:25500369-25515863 GCF_001531365.2 Cynara cardunculus var. scolymus
AAGAAGAAGAAGAAGAAGAAGAAGAAGAAGAAGAAGAAGAAGAAGAAGAAGAAGAAGAAGAAGAAGAAGAAGAAGAAGAAGAAGAAGAAGAAGTGAGTTCAGTTGAAGCATCTTCAGAGATTAGAGCTAACGAAGAGCTCTTCATTTTTCTAGAATCCATGATTAGATTCCTTTTCTGCTGTTGAGACTTCATGATTGAGCAGTATCCCATAAAGAGTGCTGAGAAAAAGAGAGGACCTGTCATTGGACATCTTGAGACACATGGCATAAGTATCCCAAGACTCAGGCAAACATTCCAAAAACTTAGTTAAAGTTTCAGAATTGGAATATTCCCTGCCTACAGTCCTTAAATCTATAAGAAGACAAATAAAACATTGATGTACTTCAGATAATGTTTCAGTCTTTCTACAGAGAAATCTTTCATATTGTCTTACTAAATTAATCTTCCTCAATTCTTGAACCTGAGAGGTTCCTTCATATTGAACACATAAAGTGTCCCACATGGCTTTCGAGGTTCTGAGTTTCATAACATAATGATAAACCTCATCAGGAAGAGACATAGCTATTATAGACCTTGCACGAGTATCTATAGCTATCTTCTTCTTGTCTTCATCACTCCATTGATGAGGGAGCTTTGGAATCTGCCATTCGGGAATCGCGGTAGTCGTAGCTGTTTCCGGAACAGTCGGAGAAATAGCATATGGAACATATGGTCCATTTTCTATGTAGTGTGGAATTTCAGGATCCACACCTTCCAGAAAGAGGGACATCCGATTTTTCCAAAGACTAAAGTTGTCTCGAATAAAACGGGGTAGTTTGGCAAGAGAACCATTGTCATAAAAGTGTATGTTTGTGTTTTGTAAAGCCATCAGAAAGCAGTAAGATTATCTAAAGAAAAAAATAATATAATGCAGAAAAATAACTAACCAACAAGAATAGAAAATACAATGCTCTAATACCACTTGTTGGTCCCGTTAGGGTCTACAAGATGTGTATAACAGTTTGTAGAAGGGGGGGATGAAAACAAACACAGTAAACTTTTCAAATTTAAAATGTATATTGATAAAGAAGGATGAATACAAATTTTACAAGATTGTTTACGAAAAAATAAGGTAAAGATAACATATCTAAACAATCTAAGTTACACACTAATTCTTAGCAAAGAGAAATGATTTGTTGTTTAAGACTTAAAACAAAGTAAGTTCTTTCTGGGTAAGAACTATTTAGAATACTTAAAAAGGAATCTAAGTTGCTTTTGAAGATAAGCGTATTGTGTTCTTAGATGTGTATTCTTTCACTTATGAACGCAAGTTAGGGTTCAAGAGTAAGAGTGTATCTCTGCATGGAGATAGAACACTTCTATATATCCATTGCATTAAATGCATATTTAATGCAATGCAGTAGGGTTTGAACACGTGTCAAGCCGTTAGAGAAAGACTTGTCCATTTGCTACAGTGAATAGTACAAAAGCCTATTCAGGAGCAGACATCCTTTCATGGAGTTGGTGGGTAGTAGAGTCAACTAATTGGCTCCTTACCGTACTATGCTCTAGAAAGGGTATGGGTTTGTCCTTTGTGTGTGTAAGGACAAGACAAAAACAATCGTGCTTAACAAGCTTCTTTTGATCGCTGAATGCTGGAATAACCTGAAGGTCTCTTCAGCATTCGTTGAAGCTTAGGCAGTCTTCACACATATGTAGACCATGTCGTAATCACTGAATACCGCTTTAGATCACGAACTCGCCAGTCTCTAATATTCAGTTTCAGTCTTTGACTTTCGCTAAAGGTTCTTTGGTGTGAGTTTTGTCTTCTTGAAGTATCGTTGTTGCTGATGAAATTACATTAAATGTTCTCAGCGATCACTGAATAGACTCGGTGATGATCCCTGGAATTGAAAGACAGAAACATAAATACTTCGTACAAGGTAAAAGGGATTATCATCAAATCACTGAGAGAGAGGATCAACAGTGTCTATCATAGTTTTGTCAGATGGACGCGGGACAAGGTACCAAACTTGGTTCCTATCAAACTCAATGAGTTCTTCTTGCATAGTAATGACGCATCTTGGTTCAGTGATAGCCTAATTGATTTTCTTGGGCTCAACTAGTGAAAAAAAAGTTGACAATGAGATACATATTACCTAGACCACGACTTGTCTGAATACCTTCACTTGGATCACCAAGAATTCGACGGATTGGATGGTATTTCGTCCATTACTGAGTTGGTTGAAGACGATCTTCTGAGATTGAGAGCTCATGCATAGAAGATGAGGCATCAGCAACATATTCTTAAGCAATAGGTTGGATTGCTAAAAAAGCCTCAAAGAGCGATTCAACAATTGATAGAGGTTCAGTGATTAGTGATTGAAGGAGATTCAGTGACTGAAGGGTCAATATTTGAAGTAGAAGGGGGTAAGTGACCAATGTGAACAACAACAATCCCTGAAGAGGATTCAACTTCATTACTAGTCACATCTGGAGCAATAAATGGATCATTGTCAACTTTTGGGGGGTTAACGTTCGGTTAATTGCTGAAGGAAACTTCAGGTTCTCCATAGTGAGATATCATACAGTTATCTAACTCTTCATCATCTTTAGAGATGGGTTTAGAGTTAGATGATTGAGACTCATCAAAGGTCACATGACTAGATTCCTCTATTGTTTATCGTATTTTGTTGAATACTCTGAAGGCTTTAGACACTAAAGAGTATCCAAGAAAGATTCGTTCATCAACTTTGGAATAGAACTTTCCAAGTTAGTCTCTGTTGTTTAGAATATGACAAGTACAACCAAATATATGAAGAAAGTTGAGAGAAGACTTTCTGCTATGGAAGAGTTCATAAGTTGTCTTCTTGAATCTTTTGACGATTAGCGATCAGTTTTGAGTAAAACAAGCAGTACTGACAGCTTTATCCCATAATTGAGTAGGGATACGAGATTCGTTGAGCATTGATCGAGCAACTTCAATGGTGGTTCGATTTCTTCGTTCCCGTTCTGTTGTGGAGTTCTCAAATCTGAGAAGTTGTGTGAGATTCCCTTCTTCACAAAGAAATCATCAATGGTACTGTTTTTAAATCCATGTGCAATAGCTAAAGAGGAGAAGTCACTGAAGAGACTTGCTTAGGTTTGAATCTAGCCTTTGTCTGCTTTCCCTTTTCATACGATGAGCAAAGAGATTCCTTTGCAAAAGAGTGCTAAGGAAGGCCAGTGACAAGATCCTTTCGAGACAGCTCATTCAACGTCTTGAAGTTGAGATGAGAAAGTCATTTGTGTCATACCCAGTTGATATCTGAAGAGGCTTTAGAGAGAAAACAACTATTCTCAGTGAAAGGAGAATCCATGTTGATGACATACACGTTCTCCAGACGAGAACCTATAAGAGCAAGGTTGTCATATTTGTTATAGACATAACATGAGTTCTCATATTTGTCATATACATAACATGAGTTCTTAAAAAAATTCACTATGAAATCTTTATCATATAACTGACTGATGCTGAGAAGATTGTGCTTTAGTCCTTCAACATATGCAACACGTCTAAAGGTGGTTGCACCATTGGTTAATATACCAAATCCCTTGGTATATCTTTTAACGTTTCCTCCAAAGATCACGGATGGGCCTCTTTCATCCTTATAATCAGTGAGCAGGGATTTGTCTCCAATCATATGTCTTGAACATCCACTTTCAAGATACCATATGCCTTTGACATCCTGAGCAGAGGTTGATGACGAGGAATCACTGAAAGTTGATGTCTCTAATGGTTCATCTTTGATATCCTTGGCTATTAGACAGAGGTAGGCCATGTCTTCCTCGTCAGAGGATGATTCTTCAGAAGAATCAGCCAAGTCATGCTCTTCAGCGACAAGACCTTTTCCTTTATGCTGAAGATTCTTCATCTTCTTGTACTTATCCTTTCGAGGACTAAAGGAGGATGAGAGGTGGGAAGATGGTGTTGCAGTTTTCTTCGACCCGCTTTCACTTACAAAGTGACCTTTGCATTGACAGTTGTAGCAGCTCGCTGAATCCTTGTCAATGGGGTTTGACTTTGGCTTTTCACTTAAGGTCAGCGAAGGAGATCTGTGATAGTTACTTTTTCTGGCGAACCTACTGAAGGAGTTAGTTAGAAGGGCTAGAGGCTCATCAAACTCTAACAGATCAGCGTTTGACAAGCCCTCAGAGTTAGAAGGATCTAACTCAGTGATAGATACAGAGGAAATAGAAGGAATAGAAAAAATAGAGGGTCAACTGAAAGGCTATCAGAGATCAAAGTTAACGGAGAGCTTTACATATCCTTAGAGTCTTTGAGAAGATTCTTCTTTAGCTGACGGGATTGCTAATGATTAAGAAATATCCTATAAAGAGAACTGAGAGAGAGAGGGAAGACATGTCCTTAGACATCTTGAGACACATGGTATACTGATACCATGCTTCTGGAAAATATTCAAGGAATTTTGTCAGTGTCTCTGAGTTGGAATATTCTCTTCCAACTATCCTTAAATCAATAAGAAGACAACTAAATTGCTGATGTACTTCAGACAAAGATGTAGTTTTTCCAGAAAGAAAACTTTCATATTGTCTTACTAAATTAATCGTCCTCGATTCTTGTACTTCACTAGTACTTTCATATTGAACACATAAAGTGTCCCACATGGATTTTGGGGTTTTAAGCTTCATCACTGAGTGATAGACCTCGTAAGGAAGAGCCATGACTATTATAAACCTCGCACGAGTGTCTAAAGTCATTTTCTTTTTGTCTTCATCACTCCATTGATGAGGGAGCTTTGGAATCTGCTGTTCAGAATTCGCGACAGTCGTAGCAGTTGGAGGAACTACTGGAGAGATTGTGAATAGAATGTCAGGTCCATTCTCAATGTAGTATGGGATCTCGGATCCACACCTTCCAAGAAGAGAGACATCTTGTTCTTCCAGAGACTGAAGTTGTCTCTGATAAACCGTGAAGGTTTGGCAAGAGAACCACTATCGTGAAAGTTGGTGCTAGTGTTTTTCAAAGCCAGTTATGAAAGGAATAAATTATTTAGAAAATAAAAGATAATAAAACACCAATAAAACAACAATAAAAAACAAAAAGCAAACATTGTTCTTGTAAATCAAAATTAAGTTTTTCAGCTTTGGATTTGCCATTCAGAGTATTATAAAGGTCCACCGTCAGCGTATCTAATGCATATAGGGTATCACAGAAAGAAGTAGAAGAAGGGTCAATCAAATTACATACATGAGTAGAGGTAGATGAGAGGGATCATTAGAGGATGATGTCTTAGATAGTTCATCCATGACATCCTTGGCCATAAGGTAGAGATAGGCCGTGTCTTCCTTGTCTGAGGATGATTCTTCAGATGAATCAGCCCAATCATGTTCTTCAGCAATAATACATTTGCCTTTACACTAGAGATTCTTCATCATCTTGTACTTCTCCTTCAGTTTCAGATATTTATCATCTTTAGGGTTGAAGGAGGATGAGAGGTTTGAAGATGGCTCCGCAACTTTCTTTGACCTGCATTGACTAACAAAGTGTCCTTTGCGTTGATAGTTAAAGTAGTTAGCTGAGGTCTTATCATTAGGATTTGACTTTGGCTTGTCAGCTATGGTCAGAGAAGGAGATCTATGGAAGTTTCTTTTTCTGGCGAACCTCCTAAAATAATTAGTAAGAAGGGCCAGTGACTCAACAAACTCTAATAATTTAGCGTCTATCAAGTCCTCAGAGTTGAAAATGATCTAACTCAGTGATAGAAAGAGAAGAGGAAGGAGTAGAAGAAATAGAAGGGTCAGTTGAAGGACTATCGGAGATCAAAGCTAAAAGAGAGATTTTCATTTCTATGGAGTCTTTAAGAAGATTCTTCTTTAGCTGATGGGATTACTCATGATTAAGCAGTATCCCATAAAGAGAACTGAGGGAAAATGAGGACATGTCCTTAGACATCTTGAGACACATGGTATAATTATCCCATGATTCTGGCAAACATTCAAGGAACTTTGTCAGAGACTCTGAGTTGGAATATTCTCTTCCAACTGTCCTCAAATCAATAAGAAGATAATTAAAACGATGATGTACTTCAGACAATGATTCAGATTTTCAACAAAGAAAACTTTCATATTGTCTTACTAAGTTTATCTTCCTAGATTCTTATACTTCATGAGTACCTTCATATTGAACATAAAGAGTGTCCCATATGGTTTTCGAGGTTTTTAGCTTCATCACGAAGTGATAAACCTCGTTAGGAAGAGACATGGCTATCCAGGACAAATCTGTGAAGAAATTGATCATCCATATCTTCCATTGGGGATACTCTTATCGTTGGAGAGTTGGGGGTTTGGTGGGAGATCTAACACTATATGCAAAATCCAGTTGGCCATTTAAGATAGATTTGGAGAATTTTTTAGAAGAATTTGAAGAAAAAAAAGTTGAGAGAATCTTGAATGCTCATATTCAAATTGATCATTTTGATTGGAAAATCAATCAATTTGCTCTGATACCAATTGTTGATCCCCAGATCTCTCAATTTAACAATAAGACTTAAGTATAAGAACGAAAATTTATCTTTTGGATGAAGAAAATGATGAACAACATTCAAGAACGTATGAAGCTTTCAAATGATTTCACTATAATAACGATAATGAGAAGGTGTGTTCAATTACAAGACATATGAATGTTATTTATACTAAAAATCTAGTCTAAGAGATAACAATCTAGGATAGGATATCTATGAGATAAACAAGGAGAAAATATATATCTAAGAGAGATGGTGATTATCTTTAACTATATATAATAACATAATTCATGTTGGCGATGAGTCATGTCCAGCTGTCTTCAGGTAGCATGTCTAATCAGGATTCTTCATGTATCTACTTGCTAGAATAGCTCTGATTGAACATTAGTTGACATTTGTAAAAACTCTCCAGCTGTTGTAAACTAGAGGGGTTATACTTATGGAAAGGCTAAATTCATCGATCTGATGAACTCTTAATTAGTGGATGATTATCAAGTTAAGTACTTCAGGTCTTCATAGCCTCTCTGGATCTTTATGTTATCTCTGGTTTATCTTCAGCACTTAGAATCTTTTCAGCTCCTTCTTCTGGATTTCCATCAAGTTTCCAGACTTTCATACTTAGTACATTTTTCATTACTTTTACATATGAGAGTTATGGGGTCTAACAATCTCCCCCTAAGTAATGAAAAATAAAAAATAACTATCTATGAATGATAAAAAAATAGCTATCTATGTACAATAGACTAATCTAGAAGAAACATCCTTTTTGTCAAAAGTTTTTCATTAATAGGATCGTTTCATACAGTACGGAAAGATAGAAAAATTACATATCATTCATGGTCTCCGTTGGATATCTTCCATAAGCGCATCATCAGCTGTCTATATCTGATGACTGTAAAGACTCCACAAATTAGCTCTGTTACCTCTCCCCTTGGCTAATGGCTTATGCCTAGTCTTTCTTGAACAATCTTCTGAAACCATTCAAGTGTATTGGTTGAATACTTGAAGGCTTCAGACACCTGAAAGAACCTCTTGTTTTTTTATTCGTCCCTATATACTAGGCTCAGTTCTAGTTGTGTCAAGACAGATGCAGTCCTTGTCTCTTGAAGTCCAGGAATGTCTTGATTCAGAGCCTCGCAAGAGAGTCTTTCAATGTCGAGTTCTAGCGTAATCTGGAAATCATTCTTCACTCTGAAATTGACAAGAGTTCCCATTGTCTTTATGATCGCTCCTTGAGCTATTCCATACCTTATTCCATGATCCTCCCGTTGAGTAGAGTGCCCATATAAATCAATTAAGTCCCACGAGTTAAGATTGACGAGATCATTATCGTTGAAGACACTGATCATCATGCTTGCCCGCTCAATTGTGTACTCGATGTACTTGATGGCTTTATTGGCAAATCTTCTAAGTTTGATATCATGGACAATCTTTATTTCTTCGTTTGAAAAAATGACGTGCGGCGGTTGAGTATGCTGTCTCACGAACCGGTGCCTGATCAAGTCCATGGATTTCAGAGATAGGTTTAAAGGATTCAGAATTATTTGCTCATCACAATCATTGTAGAGATACTGATGGACATTTCCATCAGTATGGGTTCCCTTGGAAGCACTTATGGGTGTCTCTGCAACGTATCCATATGTGCAATGACTTCCTGCACTTTGTCGATGGAAGGAGGTTGCCTTGAGGAGGAAGGGATATCTGCAAGAACCACTTTTTTATTGGGTATATGGGTGATGGTTCTGGTTGGATGGTTTCTGTTTTGGTGGTTTATGGTTGTATGGTTGCAAGTTCTGGTTGGGGTTCTGGTTGGATTGGTGATGAAGGTGGTGTAGGTGATGGAGAGATTGGAGGTTGGGATTTTGGTTGCTTTGGAGTTGATGTGGTTATGTGTTGTGTTTTTTAGGGTGATGAAGAACTCACTATGATGGGTGAGATAGATAGTGGTACTTTTGCTAAGGGAATTTCCCTTGTTATGGGTGTAACGGTGCTTACAGAAGGATCAGTAGTATTTGGAGCCAAAATAATCGAGGGAAAGGGAATAATATGTAAACTTTGTACATCATCAGAGGGCAAAGCCTCTAGCTCATTCGCCTCTGTACTTCTTTGGACTAGAGGTGGTTATGGAGTTGCTTGAGTTGCGGGAGCTAATGAAGTGGTGGTGGTTGGAGCGATGGATGGTATATCCCCCTCATGAGGACCGAGACCCTGGTCATCTGGGTCTTTGTCATCATGCCTTGGCCATTTGGAGCGCCCCTCTGCAGAGCAAGAAGAAGAGGGCCTCATCTCTCTACATAGTGGTGAAGCATAAAGCCTCACAACCATCATCCTTCTATCTTCCTCTAGCTGGCGGAGGAGTGTATCGGTGCAGGCCTGTTGCTGTGAAAGTTTGAATTGAAGGGTGGCAGCAGGCTCGACAACTTTTTTCACAAATTTGGTGTTGATCTCAATGTACGTGGAGATCATTGATGTTTTGAATGTTTGGAGCTTTTTCATTGTTCAACTCTTTAACAACACGAAAAAACCATTGTTCAACTCTTTGACGCCTTAAAGACCAACTCCGAGGAGGAAAAGGCAACAATGGTAGTGGCGGGTGTGGTAGTGGCTAGGGAGGTTATAAGTTCCTTCAGCTCTGCAACAAAGGAAGTAAAGGCTTCATTGGTGGGTGTTGCTATAGAGGAAGGGGTGGAGATGGGTAAGAGGATAAGGATTTTTATGGTTTTGGAGAGAGTGGCGATGGAAGTGTTAGTGGCAGATATTTGGGTAGAAAGGGAGTCAAATATGGTGACCATAAGATTGTTGTGGTAGTTATGGTTTTGGGTCACCAGAGTTTGTAGTGAATGAAGGAGGGTGGTGTTTTTTCTTGATTGAGCTTCAAGAGAGGGGATGGATTGCTGAATATGGGTGATATGGTGGGTGACCCTTCTGGTCTAACCCTCATTTTGTGTTTTAAAATGTGCAATGTAGGAACTGCGGGGTCAAGGGATATTAAGGGGAAGAGGAAAATGTGATTATTTTCCTTATGATATCTACTTTTGAAGATCAACATGAGATTGCTTATTTTTGAAGATACATGTTGTTATACATGTGATAGTACGGGAATTTATTTTGGAATTTTTCATATGTAGATTTTGTACATATAAGAATCCTTGTACTAGTGGGACCATTGTGATGTAAATTGTATTTCTTTGCAATGAAATATATGTTATATACAAATGTGGTGTTTGGGGGTGTCACATGGCACATTCCATATTGTTGGGAGCATCGATTATACCCATGATTCCTTTAGCACAAGAGTGATAGAAGCAAGTATTCCGGTATTCATGAACACATCGTTTAGGAATGTCAAAGTCTGTCAGAGTGAGAACAGGTTCAAGAATGTGATGCTGGAGGAATTCAATCAGAATGAAATACTATTCATCATAGTTTTTAAACCTAAGATCTACTTGATGATTATTAGGTTCTAAAGGAAGAAAAATGATGAGATTGTTGTCCACCTTAGAACGCTTTCGTTGTGTGAGTGATGGGAGTTATCAGATGTAGCAGGAGATGCCATTTTGCAGGTTTTTTGAGAGTTCGAAGAAACTTTGAGCACACAAAAGTTCTAGAGATAGAAATATGAGAGCATAAAATGAAAAAGGAGAAGGGTGAAATATATTTGTATGGAAGAAGCACTTGAGTGTTTATTCAAAAGGTGTTTAGAAAAGATGTTTAAAAGGAACCATTTTTTATGTAGGTCGTAGGGGTTTGACATGTGTCATAGTGGGTTAGAAAATGGCTTACATCATGAAAACTCACCGTAGGAATATTAGAGTGACATGATAGTCACAGTTGTTATTTCACCTACAGCTTGATGAATAGATCAAAAACACACAAGTATTAATGTCTAGACGAGGTTAAGTACAAACAGAACCTCTGGATATTGACCATATGCAATTCTGGACATGTAACATATAGAAGAACTCCTAAAATTATTTGAAAATCGACTTCATGGTTAAGAAAGATGTATAAAACAACCAAATGGAAATGTCAGAAGCTCTGGTTAGTACAACCAGAAGCTCTAATGTTTCGAATTAAAATTATTCTAAGTTTTGGAAAGATTTGTTAACAAGAAGATCGAGGAATCCCTGACTTGCTTTCAGGTATGAAACAAATAGCAGTCCAGTCTTTTTTGAGAGAAGAGGTCAAGGGGCTAAGTGACTCTCGAAAGTCTTTACCACTCCACTCTGTTTGTAGGAAGGTACTTCCGGCCCTCCTCAAGGATACCCGCAATGATTGGGTCAAGATTTTTAGGTTGTGATGGGCGGTCGTCCGTCGTCATAAAGTAGTCCCCGCAAGCCTTTCTCATTTCAGTGCTCGCCCTTTGAATCTTCAGTAGGGGCCTTTAGTCTAGATCTAGAAGTCATGCCTTGCATAAATTGATGATCATAAGAAGCTCTGGTGTTTGATTCTTAGTAACGCAAAATACCAAAAGTTCTGGTCTATATAGCCAGAAGCCATATGAAGTGAGATCAGTGCTCCCCTTTGACAAGACATTAAGAAATGTGCCCCCTTGAACTATGTTTAGATCAAAGATGATAAATATGCACATAAATCATAGTTCAAGAACATCAGAGACTCTGGACTATATGCTTTTTGATCAACCATTATTTTTATATAAAAAAATGTTTATATAAGCAAATAAATCAATAGAAAACTGTGTAGAAATCATAATATTTCAATAAATTTATATATATTATCAAAAGTTGAATTCTGATGTCTTTTTTTATCATATAAGTCGCAAGATGATTTAAGCATCCTCAAATCTTGAATTGTGATGTTATTTGGTTATCTTGCATCGATAGAAAGACGATAAATTTAGAAGAATGAGTGAGTATGTAAAAGGTACATGTGATGTCTTATTGGATTATCACACATCCACCTAAAGCCAATAGATTTGGAAGAAGATTGTTAGTATACAAGAGCATCTTCAACAGCTTTTTTAAAATAGAGAAAATAAGTTTTTTGTTCTTTATAATGCTCCAACAGCTTCTATATCTTATTCTCTAAAAGAGAGAATCATAGAGAAAACTCTCAATATAGAGAAAACTCTCAATATAGAGAATTCTCTAAAACTCTAAAAAAAGGAGAGAGAAATGAGTTTTTTTATTCATTCCACCAATGTGGATTGAATTAATATCATTTTATATAGTAAAAAAGTTATAGAATATTTAAACATATATAATTAAAGAAAAAAATCTCTAAAATAGAGAATCTGTTGCAGTTGAATGTAATTTATTGTAAAGATTTTGACTTTTGTTTTATCTATTTTAGAGAAATGAGAGAATCTATTGGAGATGCTGCAGAAGGTATATGAAATGTCTTATTTGTTTATCTCACACGACGAAAAAACGATAGATTTGAAAAAAAGAGGTTAGGATATAAAAAGTGGATGAGATGTTTTATTTGGTTATCCCACATCGATCGGCGTAAAAATAGTAGATTTGGAAGAAGAGATAATTATATGAAAAGGTGGATGAGATGACTTACAAGTTTAAAAGAGTGTGTCACGACTTATATCTTTTAGTCGACTTCTTTTTGCTAATAATCAATGTTTATAAAATATTAAACTTTACTTATATATAAATAACAATTGTTAATAATGAGATGACATTATGAGATTATAAAGAATGAGGGATTGTTTTAGTAATCAAAATTAGTTGGCTAAATATGTTTTTGGCCAACCCTTATTTTAAAAAAGTAACGTGTCTGATTGGTTTGAGTTTGGCTCCAAAGGTCAAAAGTATCAGGATGGTGCCTGATTGGTTTGAGCTTGGCTCCAAAGGTCAAAAGTATCAGGAGGTCTCAGGTTCAAATCCAAGGAGAAATAAAAATCCCCTTTGTGGCTGTGGAGGTTCAAATGCGGTGATTCCGGGCTATCTACAAAGCAGATGGTCGTACTGGGATTAGTCGGCTCGCATAGCAGATTAGATATTCACGTTAATAAAAAAAGACTATTATATATAAACATATACAAATTAACCGCTCATAAAAATACATTAATTATTTTATATTATATTTAATTAATTGTCAACTGATGAATTACGTTTTAACTTATCTTGGTACATATATTTCCTAAAAAAAATTATTGCCCCTAAGGAAAATCTTAAGGGATTGTTTGGTAGTTGCTGAATGGTTTAGTGCAAAATGATTAAGTATTCAGAATGATTAAGAGGCTCTCATGATATAGTGAAAAATGAAATATAATTGTTTGGTAATTTTTTACAATGAAATTAGGGCGTTGAATGGTTAAGGAAGGCCCATGATGCAAAATCATTCAGAGAATTTTAGAATCATTAAGAAACAGACTTTTCTTTTACCAAACAAGGTTCACCTCTTAACGATTCAAAGACTGCCTGTTAATGAAACTTAATAGATGATGCAGTACAACCAAGTTTGAGAATTCATAAACGTTAAGTTGTGATTGGATTTAGGTTATATTCACATTTCTATGAAGATGATGGATTTTAAAAAGATGGTTATATAAAGGAGTAGAAGATGGTTTGGAAAATCAAAAAAATATGTTTAACTATATATATATATATATATATATATATATATGTGTGTGTGTGTGTGTGTTTTGGCCAAATATTAATGATGCAAACGTAGTATAGGATCAAATTTCATTGCTTTCATAAAGGCTGCTCTAGCAGGCACAAAGCAAAGCAAACTGAGGGTGGTTCATGATAGGGGCAGACTTAGTAACGGGTTAGTTTATCCAAACGTTTACTCGATAAGCGTTCCTTGATAAGAGTCAACAATTTAATTTCTTTTATCATGTAAGATTGTAGTCCATCAAAACGGTATCGTATGCAATAATTTATCCGATAAACACTTACCGGGTAAAAGTCGTTACACTCACTGACCTGGTAAAGCTCTCCGTCCTTATTTTCACTCTTATTGGTTAAGATTCTCAATCTTGCCATGTTCATTAAGAAAAATGGTTTGATAAGTAAGCGTTTAATAAACATGGCCTCGTGCTATCATAAAATTGTTCTCAATCCAAGCCAATTAATAAGGGACAGCTTGGTTTGCAATCCAAAAAAATCTGATGCAATTGGAATAGAAATTTATCTGATCAAATTCCTTGACCTTGTTTGGTTTGGAGATTGAATGGATTGAATTTCATTCAATTATGTGAATTCCATGACAATTCTGTTATATATGTCGATGAATTTAAATTCCATTTACCGGCTATTGTCAAGTCAAGGATTTCATAATTTCATTTTAAAAAGACAAAAATAACATTTGATTCCAGATTTTCCAACACCACGATCACCTCCTCTACCACCATTGCCACCATTGTCGTCATTGCCACCACCACTGTCGCCATTGTCGCCACCACTATCCCCTTCGTCATCATCACTACCACCATCCCCACTGCCACCTCCACCATTGTCGTCATCGTCACCGTCACCACCACCCACCCCACCATCGTTGTTGCTTTCGCTCCACCACCACCACCATCATCGTCACCACTGCTAATGAATATTTTCTATAATTTATCATTATATAGTATGTATAATTTATGCAAGAAAGTACAAAAACTTTGTAAATGGATATTTTGGTCATTTACCATTATTTCATTACAATTCTGAACTTATATTCTACGAACCAAACAGACATATTTTATTTCATTGCGTGTCAACCAAACGTGTGGTTTAACCTTATTCAATTCTATCTCAATTCCTTCAAATTCCAATTTGTTTGACATAAACTATGATATAACCACCCCCACCCCCCTAGAGTTCTTATTGATGAATGGATGTAGTCGTGACTTATGGTGTTGTCTAGCTCTACCTTTCTACAATCGAGCAAGAAGGAAGAAAAATAGGTCAAAATCCAAAAAATTGCATGTGAACGATTTTAATGGGCAGAAATCATCGATTATGTCGATGATATTCCATTACAAAATGGAGTTAGAGATGTCAAGATAACATGTACATTTGGTATAGAATCGATGGCAGAACATAAACATGTAGTTCAAAGATTAATTCTTAAACTGTATAATAAAGGTACTTTATAACCCAAGTATTAACAAATGAATCAATCTGTTTGCTCTTCATTCTTTTTGTTTGCACTTTTTTGGAAATCAACGAAGTTTTTGGAACTAAAACATAAAGAAACAAGGTTCGGACACCAACAGTCTTACTTTCTAACGGTACACTAATCAACCTATTAAATTGTTCAATGACCAAAACAATGTTTTGTAGTTGATACTAAATGACTGATAATCAATACCTATCACTCTATATATATACACATATATTATAGCCGAATGATTATGTAAGAAGAAAAATTAAGGTGAGAAGTATAAGAAGAGATTTGGACCCTTGATCATCTTTAATCTCAAATTCACTCATGAGTTACGCTTAATAACGGGATTGATCCGATGCATCTTGATACATCTCATCCTAATGTGCATTCAATGATGAATATCACTTTTTACCCTTCTCACCTTAACTCTCTCTCACCAGACCCAAACCATTATATATAGGGACTCATTTAAGGGAGAACTGGGTTGTTTGTGGTAATCGTGAGATCCAATCTCAACCAATCATTTTAATATATTAATTATTCAATTTAATTCAATTTAAAAGGGTATGTTAGTCAATTCCTAAATTAAGATTAAATTTTAATTTTTAAAATACAACCGTTTCACAAAAATAATTAATATTGATTTACATTCCTAAATTATAGATTAATATGATTCAGTGGAATAAAATCAAAAAATTTAATCCGTGAGTGTAAACATGATCATGATTCTAAATTATCACATGGAATCACACATATTTGTTGAAGATTTTCTCCATAATATTTATGGAATGTCAAATCAACAAGTGTTTCTGCAAGAATTTTACCACAATGTAGCACATCATTTTTCACACACTATCATATAAATATATATATATATATATATATATATATATAGAGGAGTGATCATATGAAAA
>NC_037530.1:25516308-25518478 GCF_001531365.2 Cynara cardunculus var. scolymus
TATATATATATATATATATATATATATATATATATATATATATTGTAGCACACCATTGTTCACACACTATCATATAAATAAATATATATATATATATATATATATGAAGGGACACGTTCAAATGAAAACCGTGCATTTCTAAGAAACCGTGTAAACCAATTTTGATCAATAAGAAAATTCTTTTTTTTTCTAATTAAATTTAATCAATAAGGGTATTTCGGTCATTTATAATATTTTCTATTAAATATGGAAGTTTAATAAATCTTAATTAAGGAAACGTAATAAATAAAATTATATAAATGATAACATTTAAATATTTAATTATATTAAAATATTAAAAATTTGGATTTCATATATTGTCATGAGTTATAATCAAGAAATGTGTCTTGATGAAACAATTGAATCATAGAATGAAATCATCTAGATGAACAAAAAAAATCCACAAAATGAAACATGAAACCGGTTCATGTTGCAAAGAAATTAGGTGAACCGAAACATTTTTATGGTGAACCCGTTGCATTGATGGTGTAGTTAATCTTTTTTTTTATGAGAAGCAAAATGAAACCGGTGCATTTTGAAAAAAATATGAAAAGGAAAATGAAACAGGTTTCATGAACGTGAAACCGGTTCATGTTGTAAATAAATTAGGTGAACTAAAATATTTTTATGGTGAAACCGTTGCATTGATGGTGTAGTTGATTCATTTTGTTGATGAGAAGGAAAATGAAACCGGTGCATTTTGAAAATAAATTATGAAAAAGAAAATGAAACAGGTTTCATGAACATGAAACCGGATCTTGTTGCAAATAAATTATGTGAAGCGAAACATTTTCATGTAACCAATTTCGTTCATATAATGTAATTCAAAATTTAAAACGATTCACTCCATATAATTGAATATGGTGTGTTATATCCATTTTTTTTATGATTTATTGATGGATGTGATTTAAAATTAAAAATAATATATTGCTTTAATAAAATGAAAATAGTGTCATTAATATCTAGAAGGATGTTAACAAATAGTAAATTTTGTTTACCATTTTTGCCCTTACTGTTGAAATAAAATAAATTTTTAATATATATATATTTTTAATTTCCTAAAATAAAGTAAACTAATCTTGGTCATTGATCAAGAAAATGGATAGATGAGATTGGTTTACACGGTTTACACAAATGGGGCAGGTTTTTATTTGAACGCTCCTCTATATATGAAAGCAAGATGCAGCACATATATAGCTGCTAGCTACATTAATTTTGGGATCCATTTCTTGTTAACTAGATTAGAAGTCAAATCTCTGTGTTTGTGTCTGTATATGTGTATGTGTTGACTATGTGTCTGTATATTTTACCACAATGTAGCACATCATTGTTATATATATATATATATATATATATATATATATATATGAAAGCATGATGCAACACATATATAGCTGCTAACTATATTAATTTGGGATCCATTTCTTGTTAACTAGATTAGGAGTCAAATCTCTGTGTCTGTTTATGTGTATGTGATGACTCTGTGTCTGTATATTTTACCACAATATAGCACACCATTTTGATCAGACAAGATTATGATCAATTCGTTAGCATCCATCGATTATGTATATGGTTCCACTTGCGATCGACTCTAGGGTTTAGGGAAATCGTGTCCTTCTCGAAAACCAGGCAGTATCTTCACTCTATTTGGATTCAAATTGAAATGTGTATATTAAGAATAATAACAGATTTGTAGCGCGTGCTCAAATCAGGCTCAATAAATAAATAAAAAATGTCCATCTTGCCCTGCTTTACATTATGTCATTAAATGTCACTAATCTATTTTTGGAATTACATTAATTAAGATTCCTTTCAATTTTAACCATTGATTATTAGGATGTATGGTTGAAATTGGATCTCACGGTTACCACAAACAAAACATTTCTCATTTGATTAGAGGGGCGTTCAAATGAAAACCACCCTGATTTGTAAACACCGTACAAACCACCCTCATGCGTCGACTTCATTGTTTAATCTTATGAAATTTTTTCTTGAAATTGTTTAATCTTGTGAAATTGTTTCATATAATATTTTTTTTTTGATGAATTTGTTTCATATATGGTTATGAAATTGTTTCATATAATATTTAATGAAATTTTAATGAAACTGTTTCATGTATTTTTCTAAAATT
>NC_037530.1:25518693-25520889 GCF_001531365.2 Cynara cardunculus var. scolymus
ATGAACAAAATGAAAAATTATGATTGGTTGAATGAGGTTTTCACGGTTTTTACAAATTGAGTGGTTTTTATTTGAACGCTATATAGGGCCTAATCAAATGAGAACTGAATAATTTGTGGTAACTGTGAGGTTCAATCTCAACCACAAATCAACGGATAAATTAGGAAAATAATAATTATGGTAGTTTGAGTTAAAATTATAATTAAAGGGCATATTAGATATTTTTTTTAAAACTTCTCTCTCCTTTCTCATCTCTCCGACCTCCAATCTCCGGCCTCCGGTGAAATCGGTATCACAGTATATCATAATGGGTATCACATTGTGTATCTTTGTTTTTAAGGTTTGAGTTGGTATCACAATGGCATCACAGTATATCACAATGGGTATCACATTGTGTATCTTTGTGATTACTTGGTACCTGCCGGATTAATGTTCACTGGASGCCGGAGATTGGAGGTCGGAGAGATGAGAGAGGAGAGAGGAGTTTCTTAAAAATACCTAAAATGCTCTCTAATTATAATTTTAACTCAAACTACCATAATTATTAATTTTCTAATTCACCGTTGATTTGTGGTTGAGATTGGATCTCACAGTTACCACAAACTAATCAGTTCTCCCTTGAATGGACCTCTATATATATATATATATATATATTTTTTTTTTTTCTTTTTTTTTTTTGTAACACTTGAGATTTGTGTCAAAGATTTCTTTTGACATTTAAGTTTTCTTTTTTTTTCCTCTTTTCCTTCTATAAGTCTAGAAAGTTTCTTTATGTACTATTCTTATTTTCTTGGTTAGGTAAAACAAAAAAAAGGGGGGGGGGTCTGCTGCCTTAGCACGCTACCTGTCCCATCCTCTTAGAAAAGATAAAAAGAGAAAAGAGAGGGGGTGAAGTGCCTGGATGAGAGTGCTGTCCTTTTTGCGAGAAAAGAAAAGATAAAAAAGGAAGAGGATAACCAGGAGCTGGGATGTTGGGTTGAGGAAGAGTGGACCGTAGCGGCTGTTTGGGATCAGAAAATAGCAGTCGGTGACTGTCGTTAGGGACGGACAACAGCAGCTGGTGGCTGCCCGTTTGGGGACGGCAAGCAGCAGTCGAGACTGCAGGTTTTGGAGCAGAAAAAAAGGTAGCTTAATGGTGGGTTAGAGACAGTTTTTGGAACAGCCTTAGCTGCAGATCCTTAGAAGAAAGGAAGATCTGGTTGCTGTTCTTTCTTTGGGGTTTCGATCGAAAAGCAGCAGCAGACTGCTGTTGGGTGAACAACGGACAGCAGCAAGAACAGCAAACAGCGGTTTGCTGTGATGTTCTCTACCTTCGGACAGCAACAAGAAACAACAGCAGCGATAGCGGGGGGGAGCAGTGCAGCGTCTGGCCGGACAGCAGCTCTGCAGTACCCTCTTGTTTCGTCTCGGGCTCCCACAGCAGCAGCGGGCAGCTGCTTGTTCAAGCAATAGTCGGCGACGCAGCAGCAGACTGCTGTCGGGCGCGCAGCGGACAGCAGCGAAGAACCAGAAACAGCAAACAGCGGTTTGCTGTGTTGTTCTCTACTTTTGGGCAGCAACAAGAAGCAGCTATTTTGTGCCCTTTTTCTTTCGTCCCGGTCGTCGTTCAACAGTAAAGCAACAGCAGGGTCTGAAGGTGCTGTCAACCCCTTCCCTTGCCGCAGACAAACAGCAACTTTCGCTGTGTCTCTCCCGCGTCTTCACGAGCAAACAGCAGCAGCTAAAGCTGCTGTATTTGAGCTGTGGTGTTGCCACTAAGCCTGTGAGTTCATTTTATTATGTCATGTATTGTTACCCTTCGAAGCATTATGGGCTTAGACTTAATTCCTAAACATACTACAAATATACTACCCGTATAAAATGTCATGGAAAATTCACTTGGATGATGAGGGTTTATTACTTGCCTAAGAAATCTCAAATTTGATGAGTGAGTAAATGTGAAAGCKAACTAGAGGGTAGTACTAAAACGAGCATAACTTGAAGAAGAGATCTTGACTTATGAAGCTATTTACAGGCTCTATTATGATTAGAAATCCTAAGGCGTTTTATGTCAGAGAACTCTATTACTCTTAGGTTATACATATGGTAATCACTAAYGGTAGAAGTGGAATATTTTTCTCTAATAGTGGACTCGCGTACAGTCTCGATGTTGGAATAATATCACAAATATATGCATGCCCAATATTAATTATCCAG
>NC_037530.1:25521104-25527894 GCF_001531365.2 Cynara cardunculus var. scolymus
TAATCAACGGTAAATCGGGCCTCCCCCGTCATCCTCGGATGTTTTGACTCCTCTTGAAATATTTTAACTTTAGTTGTGYTCTTTTAGTATTTAAATTGATGTTATCTATATTTAAAGGCTTCACTGTTTTTTTGCGATATTAATTGAACTCACTAGGCGTAAGCCTAACACTTCTTTTGATATGACTTGTATATCAGGTTCTTTTAGTGGCGGGGCCAAAATGGGTTGAAAGGAGCATTGGTTCGTGAAGAGGCTCTTTTGTAGTAAAGCCTTGTTGTTTTTGAGCGTTTTGTTTGATGATACCGTACTTTTGGAGATTGATAGAAACACCCGTCTATAATCTAGTTGTAGAAAAATCTAGATTAGTAGGTTGTTATTTATCTTCTCGGTATTTGTTTTGTAAAYGCCTTACTATTACCTTTTGTCGAGAGTATTTTTAATTCAAGTTTCCGAGTCTCGTTAGATTTCTTTTGTCTTGATTTATCTTTTAGCATGGGTGTTACAAGTTGGTATCAGAGCCTTAGTTTAAGTGAATTAGGCGAGGAAGTAAGACGCCTAAACTTAAACTGAAACTGTAAACTTTAATTCGCGAGCTATGGGTAGAGACTGTTAAGATAGGAGAGCTTTAGAGTCAACGGAGTTGCATGATTCATGAATTTATCGTGATGGTGTTGAGGATCCTTATGTATAACCTATTCAAAAAATTTCACTTAGCTAATACTATTTTGAGTAAGTTGTTGCATGAGCATGCTTGGACTCACTGTTATTATAAAAAAAATTATGATTGTGTCGGTACTGTATTATGTTAGTTATGTATATATATATTTTACTTCTATTCTAACTCTCTATCACTCTCATGTACAAAACAGACTTTATGGTAAATACTCGGAGTAGACGAGATACCTCACCTGAAGGTCAAGTGGTGACTGAATCTACCGCGGATCAACCACCACAGACCACCGCTAGGGTTCAACTGAGGCAAAGCAACTTGGGCGGTAGAGTTGAGCATGTTCCCCAAGTTGACCTTGCCACCTCTAACCCTCTGATGGAAGAAGAGACCCCGGAGTCAAGGATGTTGGGTACAATGATGAACGCTATGAACAAAGCCATGACTCAACAACAAGAGTTCTTTATGAAATTGTTGGAAGATAGAGATGCTAATCATCGTAAGCACGAAGCGGTTGCCGAAAACATAACTAATGTGGGATCCAGGGGCACTGAAAATGGGATCCCAACCCAGGAAATGGCAACGATTGGGGCAAGGCAGATGGATAGAGTTTGCTCCTACAAGGCCTTTTTATGTTGTAAACCACCGGAATTTGTGGGGTCGGATGACCCCGTGACTTGCATGAATTGGCTTCGAGAGATCGAGCAAGCCTTCCGGGCTTGTGACTGTGAAGAAGGGCAAAAAGTGAAGTTTGGTTCTCAGATGCTAAGGGGTGCAGCCCTTACCTGGTGGAATATTGTCATCTCAACCATCGAGGCCACCGAATTGACCAAGATGAGTTGGACCACCTTCAAGAAAAAAGTAATGGAAGAGTATTGCAACGAGCAAGAGATGGACCGCATAAAGGAAGAGTTCTGAACCTTAAGAAAAGGAAATCTGACGGTAAGAGACTACACTCGACTATTTATGGAAAAGCTAAACTTGGTGGGACACGTGGTCCCAACAGAGAAGGACAAGATGAAATCCTACCTTAAAGGACTACCTGCTGACATAATGGTAACGGTTAGGAATTCAAGAGCATCCACCCTCAGGGAGGCAATCGAAGAAGCCAAGGTCTTGGAATCAGTCTATGCTAAGAGGAGGGAAGAAAGAATGTCGAGTGGGGAGAAGAGGAAGTGGGAAGGGCCCTCCGCACCCTCCAAAAGACCAATTCACTTTGGCAACAGCAATCGCAAAACCCATCTCAATCAAGAGTCAAGATGGTGTCCCAAATGTTGCAGCAAACATCACGACCCGTGTAGCACCAACCCTACCCCCACCCCCACCAAATGCTTTAAGTGTGGGAAGACGGGCCACGCACGAAATGAGTGTCCAATCAGGGGACCCATATGTTTTGGATGCGGAGAGCCAGGTCACTTCAGAAATGATTGCCCGAAGTTGAAGGCGGGAGGG
Organism: Cynara cardunculus var. scolymus; assembly: GCF_001531365.2. Taxonomy (NCBI): domain Eukaryota; kingdom Viridiplantae; phylum Streptophyta; class Magnoliopsida; order Asterales; family Asteraceae; genus Cynara; species Cynara cardunculus. The sequence goes on from NC_037530.1 coordinate 25,523,224, forward strand.
GGTCAGATAAGAAAAGAAAATGCTCCGAGAGCAGTCGGCCGAGCCTTTCAGATGACAGCGGAAGAAGCTAAAGCATCGACGGATGTAGTGTCGGGTATGTTCCTTGTTAACTCCGTACCTGCGCATGTACTTTTCGATTCGGGTGCTTCATAATCTTTTGTGTCCAATGCATTTTATCAACATTTGCGCATACCCTCTAGTACTCTAGAAGAAGCCTTGATCGTAGAGTTAGCAAACGGCAGTAGGGTTCTGGTGCGCGAGGTTGTTAGGAGTTGCGTGTTCGGAATTGAGGGAAAGGAATTTCGGGTGGACCTTATACCCATGGTTATCAGCGGGTTCGACGTCATCATTGGAATTGACTGGTTGGCAAAGAACCAAGCGGAGATTCTATGTTCTAAGAAGTTAATTCGAATCCCTTTGCCGGACGAGGGTGCTGTGCTGATCTATGGAGAAAGAAAGAAGGGAGACGTAGCACTTCTATCGGTGGCAAAGGCGCGCAAATGCTTAGCTAAAGGGTGTTCCTCGTTCATTGCATACGTGTTGGATACCAAACTAGAAAAAAGGATAATTGAAGATGTGAAAGTGGTTAACGAATTTCTCGATGTATTTCCCGAGGACTTGCCCGGTCTACCCCCCGATAGGTAGGTGGAATTCCAAATTGACCTTGTTCCGAAAACTGCTCCTATAGCTAGAGCCCCATACCGCCTGGCACCATCCGAAATGCAAGAGTTGATGTCACAATTGCAAGACCTTCTTGAAAAAGGGTTTGTTAGACCGAGCTCGTCACCGTGGGGAGCCCCAGTCTTATTTGTAAAGAAGAAGGACGGCACCATGCGGATGTGTATTGATTACAGAGAACTCAATAAGGCAACTGAGAAGAACAAATACCCTCTTCCTAGAATCGACGATCTTTTTAATCAACTTCAAGGAGCATGTTGCTTCTCAAAGATCGACCTTCGTTGGGGATATCACCAGGTGTGAGTAAGGGAAAGTGATGTGATGAAGACTGCTTTTAGAACTCGTTACGGGCACTATGAATTCTTGGTCATGCCTTTCGATTTGACGAACGCGCCAGCAGTATTCATGGACCTGATGAACCGAGTGTGCCGACCATTCCTTGATAAGTCAGTGATAGTGTTCATTGACGACATACTCATCTATTCCAAGGATGAGTCGGATCATGAACAGCACCTTCGCGAAGTTCTCGAAGTGTTAAGAAAAGAGAAATTGTATGCAAAATTCTCCAAGTGCGACTTTTGGCTAAAAGAGGTCCAATTCTTGGGTCACGTTGTCACTCGAGACGGGGTGAAGGTGAACCCATCCAAAATCGAGGCAATGATGAATTGGGAACCACCAAAGAGCCCATCGGAGATTCGAAGTTTCTTGGGTTTGGCGGGTTATTACAGAAGATTCATCCAAGACTTCTCCAAGGTCACTTCTTCCTTAACGGCATTGACTAGGAATAATGCGAAGTTTATCTGGACGGAGAAGCACGAAAATGCTTTTAGAACTCTCTAAAGGAAGCTATGTGAAGCTCCGATCCTCTCTTTGCCAGAAGGATCCGAAGATTTTGTAGTCTTCAGTGACGCCTCAAAAATGGGATTGGGTTACGTCTTAATGCAAAGAGGAAGGGTGATAGCATACGCATCAAGACAACTCAAGGACCACGAGAAGAATTATCCCACCCATGACTTGGAGCTAGCAGTAGTGGTGTTCGCCTTAAAACTTTGGCGACATTACCTCTATGGTACCAAGTGCACGCTTTTCACTGATCACAAAAGTTTGAAGTACATTTTTGATCAAAAAGAACTAAACATGAGGCAACGGTGTTGGCTCGAACTACTCAACGACTACGATTGTGAGTTGCTGTACCACCCGGGTAAGGCGAATGTAGTGGCGGATGCCTTGAGCCGAAAGGAGTACAGTAGTGGGATGAAATCCGTACTTACCAGGATCGATGTGATGTCCAGTCTGATCGATCGGATCAGGGTGGCACAGTCTGAAGCACTTTTGGAGGAAAATCTCAAGAGCGAGGTTATGGTGAAACAACGCATACATCTTACGGAGGATGGTCGTGGCTTGAAGTTGTTTCAAGGTCGTATATGGGTACCTAAGGTTGGGGGAAATCGTGAACTGTTGCTAGAAGATGCGCACAAGTCTAAATACTCCATTCACTCGGGTAGCACCAAGATGTACCGAGATTTGAAATTGACATATTGGTGGCCCGTTATGAAGCTAGATGTGGCTCGTTACGTAGAGAGGTGCGTGACATGTTTGCAAGTGAAAGCAGAGCACCAACGACCTTATGGAAGCCTCCAATCCTTGGAGATCCCCGAATGGAAGTGGGAACATATTACGATGGACTTCGTGACCAAACTGCCGAACACCCTAAGAAACCATGATTCAATATGGGTAGTGGTGGACCGACTGACAAAGAGCGCTCATTTTCTGGCAATGCGTGAATCGTGGCCCATAGACAAGCTTGCTAAGCTATACATCGATGAAGTAGTCTCGAGGCATGGTATACCGTTGTCGATAGTGTCAAATCGAGATAGCCGATTCACCTCCCATTTCTGGGGCGGCTTACAAAAAGAATTGGGCACGAGAGTAAATTTGAGTACGGCGTACCATCCTCAAACCGATGGTCAGAGTGAACGGACTATTCAAACTCTTGAAGATATGCTTCGATCGTGTGTTATCGACCTTGGCGGGAATTGGGACTCTCACCTACCCCTTGTGGAGTTCGCCTACAACAACAGCTATCATTCTAGTATCGGGATGGCACCGTTCGAAGCATTGTATGGACAGAAATGTAGAACTCCTGTGTGTTGGCTTGAGGCGGGCGAGAAGCAGTTCGCCGGCCCTGAAATCGTGCAAGAAACGTCCAACAAGGTGAAATGTATTCGAGAACGTTTAAAGGCGGCGCAAGACCGACAGACGAGTTATGCAGATAAGAGGAGCCGACCTATAGATTTCCAAGTGGGCGACCGTGTTATGCTTAAGGTATCCCCTTGAAAAGGCATTATCTGTTTTGGAAAGCGTGGGAAGCTCAGCCCCCGTTATCTCGGACCATTTAAAGTTTTGGCTCGAGTAGGACTCCAAGCTTACAAATTAGAACTACCACCGGAGATGGCCGGAATCCACAACATATTTCATGTGTGTTACCTCCGTAAGTGTTTGGCGAACGAAGAAAGTGTGATACCATTGTCGGAAATTTGGGTCGATGAGAACAACCGATACGTGGAAGAACCGGAGGCCATCTTGGAAAACAAAACCAAGATGTTGAGGAACAGGGAGGTTGTCATGGTCAAGGTAAAATGGAAGCATCATCGAGGGTCAAACATGACTTGGGAAGCTAAGGAGGACTAGGAGAGGCGTTACCCTCACCTCTTCACGTGAGTAAGGACAATTTCGAGGACGAAATTTAATCCAAGGTGGGGAGAATTGTAACACTTGAGATTTGTGTCAAATATTTCTTTTGACATTTAAGTTTTCTTTTTTTTTTTTCTCTTTTCCTTCTATAAGTCTAGAAAGTTTCTTTATGTACTATTCTTATTTTCTTGGTTAGGTAAAACAAAAAAAAGGGGGGGGGGTCTGCTGCCTTAGCACGCTACCTGTCCCATCCTCTTAGAAAAGATAAAAAGAGAAAAGAGAGGGGGTGAAGTGCCTGGATGAGAGTGTTGTCCTTTTTGGGAGAAAAGAAAAGATAAAAAGGGAAGAGGATAACCAGGAGCTGGGATGCTGGGTTGAGGAAGAGCGGACCGTAGCGGCTATTTGGGATCAGAAAATAGCAGCCGGTGACTGTCGTTGGGGACGGATAACAGCAGCTGGTGGCTGCCCGTTTGGGGACGGCAAGCAGCAGTCGAGACTGCAGGTTTTGGAGCAGAGAAAAAGGTAGCTTAATGGTGGGTTAGAGAGAGTTTTTGGAACAGCCTTAGCTGCAGATCCTTAGAAGAAAGGAAGATCTGGTTGCTGTTCTTTCTTTGGGGTTTCGATCAGAAAGCAGCAGCAGACTGCTGTTGGGTGAACAACGGACAGCAGCAAGAACAGCAAACAGCGGTTTGTTGTGTTGTTCTCTACCTTCGGACAGCAACAAGAAACAACAGCAGCGATAGCGGGGGGGAGCAGTGCAGTGTCTGGCCGGACAACAGCTCTGCAGTACCCTCTTGTTTCATCTCGGGCTCCCATAGCAGCAGCGGGCAGCTGCTTGTTCAAGCAATAGTCGGCGACACAGCAGCAGACTGCTGTCGGGCGCGCAGCGGAAAGCAGCGAAGAACCAGAAACAGCAAACAGCGGTTTGCTGTGCTATTCTCTACTTTCGGACAGCAACAAGAAGCATCTATTTTGTGCCATTTTTCTTTCCTCCCGGTCGTCGTTCAACAGTAAAGCAACAACAGGGTCTGAAGGTGCTGTCAACCCCTTCCCTTGCCGCAGACAAACAGCAACTTTTGTTGTGTCTCTCCCGCGTCTTCACGAGCAAACAGCAGCAGCTGAAGCTGCTGTATTTGAGCTGTGGTGTTGCCACTAAGCCTGTGAGTTCATTTTATTCCGTCATGTATTGTTACCCTTCGAAGCATTATGGGCTTAGACTTAATTCCTAAACATACTACAAATACACTACCCATATAAAATGTCATGGAAAATTCACTTGGATGATGAGGGTTTATTACT
>NC_037530.1:25531899-25538874 GCF_001531365.2 Cynara cardunculus var. scolymus
TTAACGAGACGATTATAATGGTGTAACTTGTTAAAATAAAAATGTATTTTTTAAACATGTTTTATTTGATATACGATTATGTATGTTAATTTGATAAATGTTTAAAATGAAACATTTAAAAGTAAAGAACGTAAATTAATTAATTAACTAATTATAAGGATATAAAATGTAAATTTAAAATTATAATTTTAAAAAAAATCCGTTGAATGTGAGAGAGGTAAATGTATGTGAAGAGGTGAGTATATGTGAGGAGAGGAAGGGGTGAAAAAGTGAAAAAGTGAAAAGGGTATCTTGGTCATTTAAAATTTTAAGACTTTAAGATTTTTGATGAATTTGCTTAATAAGATAGTATAGATTACATTGTGTTAGTTTGCTATATAACAAACAAATTAATAACTTTAATTCAAAAGACTGCATTAATTTGTGAATTTATAACATTTGATTTTGAAGTAATAAAAACTAAATATTTAAAGATGTATTTCAACTTTTTTTAACCTGGACATGTGGATGTGAGATGCCAACTGCCAAGTTATCCAGATTTGGCCATTTTCCTCCACAACTTCAATTTCTCCGGTGTGGGTTCCACAATCAGACATCATCATCCGCCACGTCGGCCTCATAATCCAATAAGATAGGTGCATCAGATTTCATCCCACGCTTCTCACCAATCACAGCCATCCTACGTGGCAGGTCCACATCCACCAGAACTTCCCATTTAGCAGCTACCTCTGCCTTCTCAATTCTCATCACAGACGGACACAAACACATAATATAATCCAAAACCAGCAAAAAGGTTTTCCGGTGACCAGAAAGAATGGCTTCTTTGGCAGCGTCGACCGCGGCGGCCTCCCTCGGTGTGTCTAAAATGCGTGGTAACCCACTCAACTTATCCGGTGCATCTAGGACGGCTCCTTCGGCTTCCAGTCCTGCCACTTTCAAGACAGTCGCTCTTTTCCAAAAGAAGAAACCTGCACCCAAGGCTAAGCCTGCCCCCGTCACCCCGGCTTCCGACGAGCTCGCCAAGTGGTACGGTAAGTATCATCACCACCACTGCTTTTTGCAACCATCTTCACGAACTTTCAATTAGTTGGTTTAATTTGAATTTAACAACAATCTGCAATGGTTTTGCAGGTCCTGAGAGAAGAATCTTCTTGCCAGAAGGTCTTTTGGACCGATCAGAGATCCCCGAGTACCTCAATGGGGAAGTAGCCGGAGAGTAAGTCAAAGCTATATATATATATATATATATATATTACATATTATCCACACACATTATACAAGCAAAATGACATTTTATCATCTTTACTTTACATGCAGTTATGGTTATGATCCTTTTGGACTTGGCAAGAAACCAGAAGACTTTGAGAAGTAAGTTCACAGAAAACAAACGCACACAGAGTTGAACGAGTCAACTCAGAACGAAGTGATTCTGAGTTGGAATAGCGAGTTAACTTGATAACAGCAAAATGGTTTTGAGTTGGATTCACATTGTATGTCTTTTAATCACAACATTTGTATGGATGTGGCATGTAGATACCAAGCCTTTGAGTTGATTCATGCACGATGGGCGATGTTGGGTGCAGCGGGTTGCATCATTCCTGAGGCATTCAACAAATATGGTGCCAACTGTGGCCCCGAAGCTGTCTGGTTTAAGGTTTGTATAGTGCTCCATTAATTAATTAAAGACGAAAACTTTATGATTACCATATATATGTATATATAAGGTCAGGTTGAGGAGAAAACCTTAAAAAAATAAAAAACTGAAAAACACCCTGACAATCGTTCATTTGAACCGTATGCACATGTGTAAAAACCAAAAAACAATTAATTTATAAGCAATTTGTCCAGTATGCATATATGCAAAACATGCATACGTGCATAAGACCAAAAAACAGCTTCAGTTACTTATATGCACATTGTATATGGTCCAGATAAATGCTTTACCAGGGTGTTCTTCAATTTTTTTTTTTTTTTTAAAGGTTTTCCCCTAAACCCCCTCCCCCTCTCTCTATATATATCTTATATATGTAGTAAAATACTCATATGGGTATCTGCAGACTGGGGCTCTATTACTCGATGGAAACACATTAAATTACTTCGGGAAGAACATTCCCATTAATCTGGTCCTGGCTGTTGTTGCCGAGGTTGTTCTAGTTGGTGGTGCAGAATACTACAGAATCACCAATGGCTTGGTACGTAAATGTGTTAAGAGTCCCACATCAACTAGATTTGAATATTTCTACATCAATATATGTTGGAACCCTCTTCTCTTTTCGAGAGTTATCTAATAGGGTTCCACATATACTTACATGGTATCAAATTACATTTGGGACATGTATGTCCGGGGTTCTATAAAACCCCAAGAAAGTGATGACTAGCTCAGTCGGTTAGAGCTTGAGAATATATTAATGATTTTTGTGCAGGATTTCGAGAACAAGCTACATCCTGGTGGACCATTTGATCCTTTGGGACTGGCCAAGGATCCAGACCAGTTTGCACTTTTGAAGGTTAAGGAAATCAAGAATGGGAGACTAGCAATGTTCTCGATGTTTGCCTTCTTCATCCAAGCCTATGTGACAGGACAGGGTCCTGTGGAAAACCTTGCATCTCATTTGAGCGATCCTTTTGGAAACAACCTGCTAACCGTGATTTCTGGAAATATCGAACGAGCCCCAACCCTGTAAACTGCGTTTGTGATCTAGATGATGATGACATTCAAACCCTCATGTATTCTATATTTTTGTTTTTATGAGAAGGGGTTCAATTGTTGCAGTGGTCATTCATAAATGTAACAAAATATTAAAATTCCTTAATGTCAACTAAACCAAACATTCAGAATGAACAATTTGTAATGGAAAATTAGACCTAGATTTGCAGAATGGGTAGAAGCAGGAGTGTGTTTATCCGACTGACAAAGCTCACTATACAAAATAGATGTCACCGGCAAGCCTAAATAATAGTTTAGTGTCTGTATAATATGCGAAAGACCATTGTAGTTTTATCAAACACAGCATTAGGCTATGTTTCGCAAACTAGCTGATAAGCTAATTAGTTACTAATAAGTTAGTTGTTAACTAATAAGTTAGATGATAAACTAGTGACGTTCGGCAAAAACTAGCCAATAAGATTAGATGGCCATGTAAAATCCAAAAGGCTAGTGTTCTTTGTCATTTAAGTAAAATATAAGAGACTTAATTGGAAAAAGAAAACGAAAAAGGCTACTTGAAATACCTTTTCAAAAAGCTAGCTTATGGTTTACCAAATGGTCCTTTTTAATTAAGCTAAAAAAAAGCTAGCTAATGATTGCCAAACATGGCCTTAGTTTTCGTACCTTCTTCATGGCCATTTATTAACAATAAGTTTTCCATGCAACCACTTCCAAATATTGTGCCAAATTCCAGCTTTGAACTACCACGTAGTAGTTTTCCAGTTCTTTAACAAACCCAAAACCGGTTACATTTAAGTTAATGTTAATTAAGCACTTATAACTCATGTCCTACTCCTATCTTCTGATATAAGCTACTAAAYGTTGAGTTATATGGTTGTAAACTRGACGGACAAACTTACCTTAAAGACTACAATGATCTCTAAGAACCTGCCTAGCAAGACCCATGGCGCCGCTGCTTTTATAGATGATGTGCAAATTGTAAGCTGCTTCTCTTCTAAGATCACAATATCCAGGCTTCAGATCATCCATGGCTTCTGAACCATCATTGGGTAGCTTCGGTATAGGGTGATCTTTTTGATGAATGGCAAGCACTTTCTCATAGTATGTTACCGCAAGCGTAATTAGACCAACATGGTGATAGGCCCGTGCCAGGTTGTATAAAGCTTCCTGTAACATAAAACATTTGCAAGAGCCACTTCAGTTAATTTTTAGATAAAAACTATTAGAGTAAATTAAGTTTTGATCGCYGCACTGTTATATGTATTTATATGGTTAGTGCACCTCATTTTCCATCTTTTGCCACTAGTTTGCTTGAAACAAGCAAAAACCAAGAATTTTGGACCCATTTTYGCTTAATGAGCACTAATATAATGCTACTATCATTTCTATAAGAGCAGGCTGATTAATTCTTCCCATTTCAGCTATCAAATGGCACTGGTGATAGATGGTTGAAAAATAAAGTACAATGGTTAAATAAWWAACCTTGATAACATAACGTCTAAATCTTATTCACCTGATACTGTGGGGCCCAAACAAATATACGTTACATGGTTAGATTCTAGACCAACCATAAAACCAAACCAAACAACCCAGTATATCCCACTCGGAAGCAGGATCTGGGGGTGGGATGTATGCAAACTTGTCCTCTACCTCAAACGATAAAGTGGATGTTTCCGTGAACACCCCTGGCTTGTGCAAAAGTGTGAGGCAAAAGGAAAGAACCAAGCTAAAAAATAATAAGAAGCAGAAAAAAGAAATAGGTATAATAAAACATAWAAAACTAAGGAACGACACATCCCTCCATCTAATGTAGAAAATGTATATAGGAGTAAGTTGAAGCCAATGACTATAGGGTGAGACCATATCCTCTGTATATGGAAACATGAATATTTACACAAAACTTTCATACAGTTTCCTATTCCCTAGGCAAATAATATACTCATGTACACCTTTCATTTCATAAGGATCGCAACGTAAATTCCTAGGTAGCCTTCTAGTGATATATATGTCTTATCTTTCCGCTTGTTTTTTAACTTGGGTGAGTTACCAGTATGCCCTTCTGATCAATTTCTTATGGGTGCTTAATTACGTTGCAACTGCCGAGTTGTATATACAGTTTTGTCGAATGAAGTAACCAAAAGCTGTAAAATTGGGGTCCTTCGGTTAAATGACATTTTGATAGTTTTTTTTTAAATCCATGACATTCAGACAGATTTGAGAATGCCACCGGTTAACAGAAGAATGTCACTTCCATAGTTCCATGCACAAGAATACTTTGAAATCTATCAGAAGGTCATGGATTTAAAAAAATACTTCTCCAAAGGCCATTTAGCTAAATAACCCATCACTATACTCTTAACAGTTGATAACAACTGTCTGTAATTAGTGTTATGCATATTCTTYAGAAGGAAAAAGAGTACCAGCACTAAAAAGGATGAGTCTTAAACCCACAACCACTAATTCGAGAGACTCGATTAGTACCAACACAACCTGTTAGCAATGCATGTATTTGTTTGGACCAATATTCAATAAGAAACTAACAGCATGAATAAACTTTTCCAACAAATAATCCAACGAGAACAATGAAGGAGAATGAGATACACCTGACTGTTCCCTGAAAGGCGAAGATTGTTGTAGAGAAAAGCTAAACCTTGCAAAACACATTGGTGCTTGTTATGAAGTCGCAATCCAAGGGCTAGATTGATTAGAGCCGTTCCTTGAAAGAAAAGGTGAATTAACAATAGTWATTCATTATGATATGGAAARAAATATGACATCTTTGTAACTGATTGATGATATTTAATCAAGAAAAGATTGTACCAACACAAAGATTGATCAAAGCATTCTCGGGCATCAACTTATAGGCTTTCAAGTAATATCTTGCAGCTGCTTGATGCTGGCTAATCATTGTAAAGTGATGTCCTTTGATTAAATTTACTGGTATACAATCTTCATGTTTAATAGATTTCTCATGCAAGAATTTACTATGCTTATCCAGCCTGGATCTATTAAAGAAAAAGAAAGAACGCCAATAAAAAGTRTGTATAACTTGAAAATAATTCAACATAATGATCAACAATATGTTCATAATAGATAAAGTATGTACCTTGACATAATTTTGTAGTAGCAATTCCATGCTGCAAAGCTGTAAGGATTTTGGCTAACAATGTATCGAGCACAATCCCATCCATTAGTAGGACCGTCAATATTATATGCTATCTCTGAAGAGAACAAAAAGATAATACTCGACTTCATTTATGAAGAGAGACTCCATTGCCAATTTTTAAGTAATACATAAATCGAAKGCGTTGCACAATAGTCATTATAAAATAAAAAGAAAAACACGATGGAAAWTTTTTATCCAAGTCCTTTTTTTCATAAAGCATTTACCATGGAAAACAATTTCATGGAATCACTATTTATTCTTTTTTATATCTGTGTTTTATTGCTTAAAACAAAATGCATTTTTTAATGGAACATAGTTTCCTAGAAATTGGAACACCACKTTATGCATGAAATTATAGGAACCTCTTGGAGGAAAAACAATGTAACAMGTAATGCCAGAGTCTTTTACAATCTCAGACTTACGAGCTCCAAGTGACCGAAGCTCCTCTTTCTTATCTGTTGTTAGAGTGTTGTGTGCCAATTTCAGACTCGAATTGATGATTTCCAGAGCTTCCCAATATCTTTGCACTGATACTAATCCTTTGCACAACTACAAAAAAACAGAAGTACAGAATATGAAGATAAAAATATCACATGGCCGTTGAGAAAAGCACATTTCAATCAACAATTTTCAATCAAGAATGATTCTTCTGGTTAGTCCAGTCCATAAATTGATGCAACATTCAGAGAKATGCAATTCAACAAAAATCATCAACTATAGACGGTATCAATTTGACAAGGGTAGTTTGCACCCATTTAYACAAATCAACCTCAACAGTACATGAACATGTATCCATCTTTCCTTACAACTGACCTCTATTAGTCTGCTGTTAAATGGGGAAGTACAAGTGGGTAATGCATTAGTAGTACAAGTGGTTGATGCATGGTTGTAATAATTTTGTGGCATTACTGGTATAAGGGGAGAGGGTATCAGGAAGGGCATTCTGTTTTGCTTACATAGCTTTGGGCGTGAGCCTTGCAGAGAATTTGGCCTCTCGAAAGCCAGAAATGTAACCATTTGATTTCTTCCATTAAACATTCTCAATTACAATTGCAATTCCATCCTAATTCTTCCGGTTTACAATAACCTCATTTGTTCAGTATTAATTATATTTGCTAATATCATCCTTTTGAGTTGATAC
>NC_037530.1:25538974-25548852 GCF_001531365.2 Cynara cardunculus var. scolymus
TGCTTCCCCCGGCCTTCACCAAAATATTCCCCACCCTACTACCCAAAGGGCAACCACATCTACTATCCCTGGCGATCAAAGCCAAAGGGATATTGAAACAAGACGACCCAGTCCCACCCAAACCCCAGCCAGCCATCCAGAGGCCATTCTTCGGGCCTCTAGAGATGAACAAACTGAGGAACCTCATATCCCATCACCCCTCTCTCAACAGAGAGGTGATGAAGAAACAAGAACCCCTTCGCCTCAGGGCTCACCACAACCCCTCACACACACAGAAGTATTCGTTGCTTCTGACATTGATCCCATAGATCGTTCAGAGCGATCTTCAATTCGTACACCACTCCCCTCGGTATTTGATCTACCAAAAGGGACACACATCCGCTTCACTTACTTAGCCTCTGAAGCTGAAGAAGAGAAAGAGGATGTTCCAACATCACGAGATAGTTCTTCTCTCGAAGGCTATCAAGGGCATGATGGAAGTCCCTCGAGGCCTACCTTCGCACAAGGCCAAGAGGGCGCCTTAGGAACAGAGGCCCAACCTTTAGCGTATGTTGCTGCAGGGGTTACCCCCAAAGTTGATCTGGTCACAAAGGCTGAGTTCCAAGCCTTTGTTGATACAGTGGCGCGGTCCTTGGATGACCTTAAACTCCTTGTACAAGGGATTATGGAGAACCAACCCTCACCTGATACCCCAGACCTCCATCAATCCCTTGCCATCCTCCAACGCCACCTAAACCAAATCGATACCCAAACCCAAACCAATTCATCCCGCCTTCAAATCCTCCAACAAACAGTAACCCAACACCACAATACCATATCATCCTTAGCCACCCAATGAAACCAAATCCTAATCCAATCCATAGCCACCCTCACGGCTCAGGCAACTGAGGCCGATGAAAACTTAACCTACATCATTACCCAACTCCAAACCATCCTTCGCCATCTTCATCAACTACCTTCCTCCATCACCTTCCAAATACCTCACCCTCAACCTTCATCCACATCATCCATCGATAAAACCCTTGCCACCCTCACCACCCAAATGGCCACCATACAAACAACCCTCACCCAATTACCCGCCACCATACTTGCCCAAATCCCACCACAAACTCAAACCCCACCTCCCTCTGCAGGCCCTTCCTATGAAGCAGCCTTCTCATCCTTCACTGCAGAGGTAAGGAATCTTCTTGCTAACCTTCCCCAACCTTCATCATCTGCAACAACCTCTGTGCCACCTCCTCCCTCTACAGGCACAGACTTTGCTACAAGAGCCGACCTACAGGCTCTGTCCAAGGCACTTATCTCCTCTATCAATAAGATAAGTGCAAAGTTTACTGCTTGATCCGTTGCACCCACCACTGCACTATGGAAGAGTTTACATCAACAGCAAGAGCGAACAAACACTCTCCTTTGCACAATGGAAGACCGGCACAGAAAGGATCGGGTGAGCACTCTCGCTTCCCACATTAGAATGTGGAAAAAGAACAATAGATCAAGAGTATCCTCCTCTTCCAGCCGCCCCTACAAACGACCAAGGCATGAAGACCAAGACCCCGATGATCAAGGTCTTGGCCCTCATGAGGGGGAGACAGAGGCGACGGCTACACAACAAACAGGATCCACTGCACCACAGCAACCATCACCACAACAACCACCATCAACCCAACAAACCCAACCAAGGGAACCAGAGGCCTTGCCCTCTGATGAAGAACAGAATATCCAAGTTCCCTCAGCCACAATACCAGACCCCATCGTGTTGAGTTCATCAACCGATGAAGAACCAAAAACACCACCTACAGAAACAAACCAAACCTTCACTCCCTCACCCACAACAAACCTACCCTTAACACCTTCTCCAACACCTCGACCCTTCACTCTTACCTCACAACCAGAACCCACAAAAACCCAACCATCGCCTCAACGACCCCAAACACCACCAGAAACCTCTCAACCACTTGAAAYTGAACCAACCAAAGWWAACTCACCCTYTACCCATACACAACCCCAAGCCGAGACACAACCCTCAACCCAACATCATGTGGTGCATGCAGACATCCCTTCTTCCTCGAGGCATCCTCCATAAGGCCTGGTGGACGAAATAATTCAAAGCATGGAGTCGATGAGAAGAAGAACTCAATTGCCACCCAGGGAACCAATAATGATGGAAAACATTCATCAATACATGTACCAAGAACGCGAAGAAAGCCTGTCAACCAATCCTCCAATCCTATCGCCAGAGTCTATGAATCTTCTACATCGTCATTTCATAAGACAGACTACTCAACCACCTCAAGCTGTCTTTTCGAACGATGGAATAAGAAGAGTCATAGACTTAAAAATAAAGTCATTTGCCAACAGAGCCATACGCTACATCGAGTTCAATATGGAAAGAGCCCATGGGGTAGTTAGCGTGTTCAACGAGAACGATCACATCAACCTCAATCCATATGACTTGATTGAGTTACATGCCTACACAGCTCAAAGGCAAGATCATGGGATACAATTTGGAATGGCGAACAGAGCTATTGTCAAGACAATGGAGTCCCTAGTGAAGCACCGAGCCAAAAGCGATTTTGAAATTGCTCTTAGGCTAGGCATTAAGAGGTTATCCTGTGCTCCTCCAAATGAAGATTTCCAGGGCTTGCAGGAGATACGTTCTGCTTCAGTTTTTACTCAACCTGAACTCGGACTTGTTTACAAGAATGAGTTTGGGGTTAAAAAGTTCTTCAGATTGACTGAAGCCTTCAAGTATTCAACAGATACACTTGAATGGTTTCAAAAAAACATTAGAGAAAGACTGGCAGAAACCATGTGCCAAGGGAAGAGGGGAGTCATCTCATACATGAGATATCAACCATCATTGCTTATCGAAGACTACTCTTGCGCTTCAAAGAGATATACTCAGGTAGTTAGTGATGAGATGAAATTTTTGCTCATTTTGTCTTGATGTAATTTGTTTCCAGTATTGTAAAGAAATTTCATCATCCAATAAAGAAATTAGAGTTTGATGTTTTTCTACTAGACTAGTATCTGTTCTTCACATATGTTTCTAGATTAGACTTTGTTTGTTATTTCATTACTTAGGGGGAGATTGTTAAACCCCACAATGCAAAATGTAAAAAGTAATGAAAAACCACAAGTGATGAAGAACCAGAAGACCAATGAAGACATCAAGACAAAATCAACTTAGTCTGGAATTCAACCATTGGATCGATGGATAGTTCAACCATTGGACCGATGGACAAGTTCAACGATTGGACCAATGGACAAGTTCAACCAGAGGATCAATGGACAGGTYYAARGATGSGATGGAAAGAACATCCTCATCGATCCTCTGGACAAGCAACACTTAGAAGATTTTCCAGTACTTCATCCAAGCATGCAATAAAGATTTGAAGATAAGGATGAAGTCATCATATCATGAATGACAGCTGGAGATGACAAATCAACAGTTGGAATTCAAGTTTATCTTATTATTAATGTTTATCCATGAGAAAGATAAACTCTATCTATTAGCTGGACGATTTGCTAGAAAGTAGCATTAGATAGTTATCTTCTTAATARTCGTTTAGTATAAATAGATGATTAGGTCTATTGTAAAAATAAGGCTTTTACTCTTTGTTTTACGTTTWTGAWYHWATAAAGTAAAACCTTTGAAGCTCAAAATTGTTCTTAAACTTTCTTACTTTATTCTTGAGACTTCATAACTTTCTTCATTAAATCACTATAATGTGGTTACTCATAACTAGATTATTAGTGTTATTGAGAGACCTGAGATCAACAATAAGCTTACTTCGAAGGTATTGATCGACGTGAGGATTATGGTATAATTTATAATAAAAAATAAAATACTTTTTTTATGTATGTTAATCTATGATTATATATTTTTAATATAATAAATGTGTAAAATTAAAAATTAAAAATGAAAACATAAGGATATAAAATAAATTAATTTGTATGTATCATTATATTTAATAGTATGATTAAATTAAAAAATATTCAATATTGAGTTTATTTAGAAGTTATTGATGAGACGATTATAATGGTATAATTTGTAAAAAAAATAAACGTATTTTTAATGCATTTTAGTTCATATACGATTTTCTATTGTAATATAATAAGGATGTAAAATCAAAAATGAAAATGTTAGATACATAAAGTAAATTAAATAACTAATTATAAGGATATAAAGTATAATCTAGAAACAAAATATTTGATTTTTAATATATGGAAGATCATGTATGGTTGTGTAGCTTTAAGAGCTTTATTATGCTTAATTAGTTGTATTTCTTAAAAATTCGATGTAACTGTAACTCATCTTCTTTAAAGGAGCATATGTATGTATTTGAACCGCTATATATATGCATCTATATGTAGTATTCATGTGAACTGATGCATGTGGACCACGACTTACACATACGTATTTTGATTAAATTTAAATCAAAATTAAATAATGTAATTTAGTTAATGATACTTATATAGAAATTTAATTAATTAAATCGAAATTAATTTAAAAAATATAAAAATTTAAAGCAATTTAGCGATAGATTACTACGGATTTTAATTTTATGTTTATTTAAAATAAATCTGTTTTACTTTTTCCAACATATTTATCTATACTATATTATAAAGCATTTGATAAAACTTTTAAAAATATTTTTTTTATGTATAGAGTACTATTTATTAATGCATATAACTTAAAATTCAAAATTACAAGTAAATTGTGTATAAGTACAACTTATTAAAGCTTTATGCTTGAATTCATGTAACTAACTGCATATAAACATAATCAAATAGAGGATAAACATCTTATTTTAAAATATAAAATATCTAAAATATAATTAGGATAATTATTGAGTTCTAACAGAATACTTAATTATTATCTTTATAAAAAGTTATTATTAAACCTAAATTAAGTTACTTCGTTACGTTAAATTAAATTATAATAAAAATTTTGAATTTAAAAACATAAACAAACAAGAACTTTTATTTAGATAATTTGATACTAATACTGATATATTTTTTGCAAATTTTATACGATATTTTCATATTCATATTTTATTCAAAAATAAAAACATTATTGCTTTCTCAAAACCACATAAAATTGTATTATATCGACATGGATAAAAAAATAAAACAAAATATTGAAATGGAAACATGTCTCTATGCATTGCACGAGTACCCTTTTAGTTATTCTTAAATTAGAACAAAATTACGGACGGCAGTTAATTTAATTTTTAATTAAATAAATCCAGTTTGTAATTGCTCGATAATTTTTCCAACATTTTTACTTTTGTTATGTTTATATAAAATATCTGTTAAAATATTAAGCTAGTTATGGTTAACTGACCGTTAATATCGTTGGCTATCGGTAGTTAAGTTAGTTAATTATCAATTAGTTATTTCTGGAAAGGTGTGACAGTTATTTTACTATCATACTTGTTCATTTAAGGTCGTGTCTTTTGGCCAAAAGATGTGTCCTTTAGCCGTGTATCTATACTCATCTTTGGTGTCGTTTAATGTTTGATGATCATGAAATAAAGGAAAACAATTTATATGTTTTATTAAATCTAACATTGTGGAATCAGAGCCTGGTTTCACAATGGCCTCAAATTCAAACACCATTTTACATCATCCTCTTCCCAGACTGAATGGGAAAAACTATCATCATTGCAGCATCCAAATGAAGGTGTTGTTTGAGTCACAAGAATTATGGGACATCATCAATCAAGGTATTGATGATCTTATTGAAGCCAATAACTTCACAAAAGAACAAGAAGGAGAGATTAGAGAGTTAAAGAAAAAGGATAAGAAAGCACCCTACATAATCTACCAAGCCGTAGATGAAGTAATTTTTGAAAGAATTTCCATCTCTGAAACATCAAAGGAAGAATGGGATATGTTACACAGAACCTACAAAGGGGAAGAGAAGGTGAAGACAGTAAGACTACAAACACTTAGATGTGAGTTTGATAGCCTAAAGATGAAAGAATCAAAAATAGTCGAGGATTTCTACAATAGGATCATCCTGATATTAAATCAACTACGACTTAATGTGGAGACCGTAGAAGACAATAGAGTAGTTGAATTTTTTTTTGAGAAACCTAACAAGGAAATTTGAATATGTAGTAGTGGCTATAGAAGAATCAAAGGACATTTCAATTATGTCCCTTGAAAGACTTATTGGAGTTTTACAATCCCATGAATTAAGAATGAAGCAGTTTGACAACAACCCCTATGAACAGGCCTTTCAATTGCAGTCCTCAAATGCTCAAGAAAGAAACAGAACTCAAGCAAGGGAACCATAAACATAATTTAAAGGAAGAGGTAGAGGTAAACCACCTCCTATGCAATGTTATCATTGCCAAAAATTTGGCCATATAGCCAAATACTACAGAAAAAGGATTGCAGAAGATGACGAAGATACCATGTTTATGATTCTGAGTACACTTGAAGTGCCTGCTAATGACACTTGGTATGTCGACAATGAATGCAACAATCACATGACAGGAAACAAGGACATCTTTGTTCATATGGATAAGACACAAAAAAAGGAGGTAAGAACAGGAGATGACAAGAGATTGAATGTGCAAGGTAAAGGTGACATTTTGGTAAACACAAGAATGGGATATAAAAGAATACCAAGTGTGTAATATGTTCCTGGCTTGAAACACAACCTGCTAAGTGTAGGACAACTCCTACAAAAGGGGTATGAACTACAATTCAAAGGTGAGTCTTGTAATGTTAAGGATCAATATGGAGGCCTAATAGGGAAAATCAGCATGACAGGAAACAATATGTTCCCTAAAAATTTTAAAGAAGACACTTTGTTTTCTTTCCACATATCTACAAAACAAAATTCCCTATTATGGCACCATAGATTTGGTCATGTAGATCTTGGGTACCTAAACTACATGTAAAGACATAACTTAGTAGAGGGAATGCATGCCATAACCAAGAATGATGAGATAAGTAAAAGTTTCATGGTTGGAAAGCAAGCATGAGAATCATTCCAACAAGATGGAGCATGGAGAGCCACAAAGTCTCTTAAGCTTGTCCACGTAGATGTATGTAGACCCATGAAAACTATGTTCATAGGTGGAAACAAGTATATACTCACTTTTATTGATGACTATAGTAGGAAATTGTGGGTATATTTTCTAAAAGAAAAATCTAAAGTCTTTGACTATTTCAAAAACTTCAAAACAAGTGTTGAAAAGAAGAGTGGTAATCTGATGAAATCTCTTAGATCAGATGGGGGTGGGGAATACAACTCTGCTTACTTTATTGATTTCTTGAAGGAAAATGGCATTCACCATCAACTAACAACTAGATACTCCCCTCAGCCGAATGGGGTAGCAGAGAGGCTTAATAGAACCTTAGTTGAGAAGGCTAGAAGCATGCTAAGAGGCAAGAATTTGGGCCATTCTTTTTGGGCAAAAGTTGTGGCTTGTGCTTGTTACTTGTTAAATAAAACTACTACAAAAGGATTATCCAACATAACACCATAGGAAGCATGGAGTAACTATAGGCCAACTATAGGCCATTTAAGAACTTTTGGATGCATATCCTATGTACACATACCTGAACATAAAAGGACCAAACTAGATGATAAGTCTGAAAAAATTATATTCATAGGATATAGTGACAAGTCCAAAGCCTATAAACTTTATAATCCCATCACTAAGAAAACTATCATAAGTAGAGATGTAATCTTTGAAGAAAGGAAAGGATGGAATGATCCATCAAACCAAGTTATCAACACTACACAGATTCTAGAAGAAGATTAATTTCAATAGGATGAAGGTACAAAACAGATTGACCATGATTCACACAATCAAGATACCCCTAACATGCCTCAAAACATAGAAAATTCAGATTCCCTTGAAACCTCCACTGAAAGTCCTCCTAAAAGAGGACACAAGAGTCTGAGGGACATCTACAATGATCCAAGAAGCTTGGATTTCAATGATCCTGCAGATTTTGTGTTATTCTCTGATGCAGACCCCGTGACATTTAAGGAAGCCAACCAAGATGCAAAATGGAGAGATGCCATGAATAAGGAAATACAATCCATTATGAAGAATAATACTAGGGAATTAGTCAGTCTTCCAAATAGACATAAATCCATTGGAGTTAAATGAATTTATCAAAAAAATTGAATGAGAAAGGGGAGGTAGATATGTACAAGGCAAGACTGGTGGTTAAGGGGTACAAACAAAAGCATGGCATTGATTATTAGGATGGTTTTACCCTTGTCATAAGGTTAGAAACTGTTAGACTTATCTTGGCCTTAGCTGCACAAAACAATTGGAAAGTGCATCAAATGGATGTGAAATCGACCTTTCTTAATGGTTTTCTGAAAGAGGATGTCTTCATAGATCAACTTGAAGGTTTTGTGAAAAAAGGAGAAGAGTCTAAGGTTTGTCACTTGAAGAAAGCCTTTTATGGCTTAAAGCAAGCACCAAGAGCTTAGTACAGCCGTATTGAAACTTATTTTGTTACAAATGGCTTCAACAAGTGCTCATAGGAACATACTCTTTTCACTCAAAAGGTTGAAGGTATGATTCTCATGGTATGCATATATGTAGATGACTTAGTATTAACAGGCAACTCACAAAAGCTAATAAAAGACTTCAAGGAAAGTATGAAGAATGATTTTGAGATGACTAATATGGGGCTTCTACATTATCTTTTGGGAATTGAAGTAAAGCAAGATGAGGAAGGTATCAAAATATCTCAGCAAATGTATGCTCAAAATCTTTTGGACAAATTCAATTTGGGACAGGCTACTACTTCTATTACTCCTATGGAATTTGGACTCAAATTACATAATGATGAAAAGGAAGAGTTCATAGATGCCAATATATATAGAAGCATGGTGGGCAGTCTAATGTACCTGACTGCCACCAGAGCAGACATTGTTTTTTCAGGTAGCATCATAAGTAGGTACATGGAAGTACCTAAAGGAAGCCACTGGGAAATAGGGAAGAGGATCCTCAAATATGTCAAAGGAACTTTGGGTCATGGCATCGTGTATTCAAGAACAGAAAACTTCAAACTCACTGGATACAGTGATAGTTACTATGGTGGTAGCATGGACAATGGAAGGAGCACTGCTGGCTATGTATTCCATCTGGGAAATGGAGTAGTGTCCTGGCAACCAAAGAAGCAAAGTGTGGTAGCTTTGTTTTCAACTGAAGCAGAGTACATGTCCCTATATGTGACAATCGATTTGCTATTGCTCTTACTAAGAATCATGTATTCCATGGTAAGAGCAAGCATATCGGGATCAAATTCCTTTTCATAAGAGAATTAGTATCAAACGAGGAAGTCAGGATTGAGTTTTGTGGTTCCAAGATCAACTGGCAGATTGTTTCACAAAGGCTCTACAGATTAGAAACTTGTTGGTCCCGTGAGGGTCTACAAAAAGAGAAACAGTTTGTAGAAGGGGGGATGAATACAAACACAGTATTTTTAAATTTAAAATATATATTGATAGAGAAGATCAATACAGATTTTACAAGATTGTTTGCGGAAAGATAAGGTAATAAAAACTTATCTAAACAATCTTTGGTTACACACAAAACCTTAGCAAATTACAAGAAAAGAAATTGTTGTAAAGAAGATCCTTTACTTAAGTTAGAAAATGCTTGAAGTAAGAATTAGGGTTACAGAGTGAGTTGCGTGCACTCTGCATGGAGAAGAAACACTTCTATTTATACCTAGTGCATTAAATGTTCATTTAATATAATATGGTAGGGTTAGAGTGCATGTCAAGCCTTAAGAGGAAGACTTGTCCTTTGCTACAGTAATAGTACAAAAAGCACTATTCATGAGCAGACATCCTTACCTAAAGTTGGTGGACAAAGAGTCGA
>NC_037530.1:25549197-25557538 GCF_001531365.2 Cynara cardunculus var. scolymus
GCTGGAACTGAAAATACAGAAACATAAATACAACGTATAAGTGAAAAGGAATTATCATCAAATCACTGAGAGAGAGGATCATAAAAAAATTTCACGATTATGAAGAAAAACTTGGGTGTCAAACCATTCCTAGCTTAAGGGGGTGTGTTAAAATATTAAGCTAGTTATGGTTAATTGACCGTTAATATCGTTGGCTATCGTTAATTAAGTTAGTTAATTATCAATTAGTTATTTTTGGAAAGATGTGACAGTTATTTAACTGTCATACATGTTCATTAAGGTCGTGTCTTTTGGTCAAAAGGTGTGTCTTTTCGCCATGTATATATACTCATCTTTGGTGTCCTATAATGTTTGATGATCATTAAATACAGGAAAACAATTTATATGTTTTATTAAATCCAATAATATTGACGGAATTTAATTTAATTTTTAATTAAATAAATTTCGTCGATAATTTGTCGGCATTTTTATTCAAAAGTTTTTTGTTTGTTAAAATGAGTAAACTTATTGACGGGATACCGGCTAAATTTATTAAAAATTAAATGAAATTTCATTTATAATCCATTAATAATTTTTTTATGGATAAAAGTTTTAGTTTTAATAAATTCCAACGAAATATAAATTGATCTGATATCAAGTTATTTTTTTAATTTACCGACTCATACCAACGAAAATCAATGGATATGGGTCAATTATTGACTACGATCGGTCCGATCCGCCAACAATTACTAGCGGGAATTTCCATTATTAAAGGATATCTACGTAATAGCATATTAATTCATCTAATGGTAATATTACATGATAATGATAAAATTTTATTTCCACCATCGTGAGTAAATATTAGTTTACATTGATTGAGAACCTTCATGGAAAGGATATGGAGGGAGTTCATAGTATTGCGTATGCAACTACGACTTGGTCTTTTAGTGGATCACAAAAAGTGACATCGCTTGCCATAATCAATTCACTATATATATATATATATATGTATATATATATATATATATTATATCACCAGAATTTAAAGCAAAAGTTGTATGTATATGTATATATGATATATATATATATATATATATATTACTTTAAAAAAGAGAGCAATATAATTAATATTTGTATTAATTTGCTTCCCTAACACATAGCTCCAGAAGCTTCATCAGTTGAAATCAAATCAAAGGTCTTCCATTCCACAGATTATGGCGGCTTTGGTCAAATTTTTATTCACTCACGTGTTTTAATATTAATACACATTCTTCGTTCTTTGCTAGGGTTGCTTCGTTGCCACTTTTGCATGCAGGCATAAGGTATATATATACCATCACCTTCATGCCATTTCTACAACCCACATTCTTTCTTCTTTCTCTAGACTTCCATTAGCAAACAAAACAATATCTTCATTCTCCAAATTCATCAATTATTCGCATCTCAATTTGTTTGTCAAACCCAATTTAGTAATGGCCACAAATCACTTTGTTTTCACCATATTTCTCCTTCTTCTCACCTCATTGTGCTTCAATATAGTGGCTCGACCAATTAATGTTGCCAAATCTATTGATGAGACAATGGACATATTTAGTCTTGCAGCTATTAAACATGGTGGAGGTCCAAGCGCAGGAGGAACGGGACATGAGTTTCCCACTGTTGATTATTTTGGGAATATCAAGAATTCAGGGCCTAGTCGTGGAGGGAAGGGACACGACTTTACAGATGATACGATACTTGGAGACATCAAAAACTCCGGTCCAAGTCCGGGTGGAAAGGGACATGGATTTTCTGATGCTGAATCTCTT
Source organism: Cynara cardunculus var. scolymus (assembly GCF_001531365.2). Taxonomy (NCBI): domain Eukaryota; kingdom Viridiplantae; phylum Streptophyta; class Magnoliopsida; order Asterales; family Asteraceae; genus Cynara; species Cynara cardunculus. Next base: position 25,550,985 of record NC_037530.1, read on the forward strand.
GGGAACATCAAGAACTCTGGTCCAAGTGCAGGAGGAAAGGGACACTAATTAGCTGAGCAACAGTGAGGACCAGGTGTACTTCTAAGATAGAAAGAGTTTATCAATTTATATGGTGAGAGTGTTGGAGATATGTAGCCTGGCATATATAGCGTAAATCTTTTGTTAGAGGCAGATTGATCGAGACTATTTGTTGAGTAGTGTAGGAAGTAGTACTAGTAATTCGTTATTGTATTCTTGAGTCTTTTCTGTTACTTGTTTTAATTTGATTATTTTTTCAAGAAATTACGTTGTTTAATTTGATGAACATTTTCATTACAATAAAGTTTCATTCATGATATAATGCTTCGTATATCTTTTAGTAGTATAAAACTTGTAAACTGTAGTTAATTAATCTTAACTTTCTGATCACCAAGAAATAAATAAATGAGGTTGATCTCGTTTAAAAAAAAAGAGAAGCAACTATCGTAAATAACTTAGAATATATCTATACTATATTATAAAGCATTTGACTCAATCTCTTAAAACTAACTTTCAAAGCATTATGTACTAATATCTTATGCTAAATTACTTAATTTTCAATGTTACAAATTCTCAATGTTTTGGGTCAACCTATTAAACAAATCTAATCATCCCTAATCTATCAACTTTTAACAGATCCTCAGATTTATCAACTTTACCCATATCTTTCCATTACTCGATTGTTTCATTCATATCCTTCTATCTATCTATTTCAACAGATTTAGATAACTTCCATCAGGCGAATTGCTTCATCCATATATTTCTATCTATCTATTTCAACATATTTAGATAACTTTCAGAAGGCGAATTGCTTCATCCATATCCTTCTATCTATCTATTTCAACAGATTTAGATAACTTCCATCCGGCGGATTGCTTCATCCATATCCTTCTATCAATTTCAACAGTTTAGATAACCTCCATCCACTACAACAAAATCGGTTTTTTAGGATACTCTCAAATTCTAAATGTCCTAATAGACCTCTTTATAAACCTTAATTTATATGACCAAAAAAATAAAGTGTCTTATCTAAAGGTGTTGTAATAAGTTTATATGACGTTTTTTGTGTCGTAATAAGTTTTTTTAGGACACTTTTAATATAAAGTGTCTCATTATCAACTTTATAGGACACTATTTGAAAAATTGTCCTATAAAAACAAATATTCTATAAAAAATTGATTTTATAGAACATTTTCTCAAAAATGTCCTATAAAGTTGATAATGGAATGGTTTATATTAAAAGTGTCCTAAAAAACTTATTACGACGTCAAAAAAAGGTCATATAAATTTGTTACAACACCTTTAGATAAGACACTTAATTTTTTTTGGTCCTATAAACTAAGTCCTATAAAGAGGTCTATTAGAACACTTAGGATTTGAGAGGGTCCTACAAAACCGATTTTATTGTAGTGATCAGACAACAACTCAACAAATTTAGACAAATATACATATCGTTTTTCATTTCTATCATATCTTCTACTCATATATATTCGAAGCAGGTGCTTCAGGATACAGAAATATTGCAAGTTTCCAAGGTTAGTTTCCTTCAATCTTTTATTTTTATTTTCGATTTCAATTTCATTTATTCATACTATACGTATTTTCTACAATCTTTTGTTTTTTATTCAAACAAAGTCAACATCTTTCAAGGTTCGTTTCCTTGTTTTCTTCAATCTTTTGTTTGTTATTCAAGATTCAATTTCTAGGGGGTTTTTCATGATGAAACGAATGCATCAATGAAAAATGTTCTTTTTTGTGATTCCAGACATAATGATTAGGGGTTAGTACTCATATGACACTGGAATCCAGGCATTTCACTTGTTCTCTTTGTTCATCTATCAATGCTACTTTAACTGCAGATAAACATAATCAAATACAAAATAAAATTTTATTTTAAATATAAAAAATCTAAAATATAATTAGGATAATTATTGTGTTCTAGCAGAATACTTAATATTTATATTTATAAAAAATTATATTATTAAATAAAAAATAAATACTTCTTATTAAACCTAAATTAAATTATAATAAAAAATTTTGAATTAAAGAAATTATACAACAAAACAAGAATTTTCAATAGTTAATTTGATACTAATGTTAATATATTTTTTTCAATTGTTTATGATATTTTTAAATTTATATTTTATTCAAAAATAAAAACATTATTTTTTTCTCAAAATTATATAAAACCGTATTATAACATCGACATGGAACAAAATAAAATGAAACACTAAAACCGAGATGTATCGCGCTGCATTACGCGAGTACCATTCTAGTAAAACTATAATACATTTTAAATTATAATAGAGTCCCACTAAAACCAAAAGGAACTGATTCCCGTTTATGAACCTTTCATTCGCCAGATGGAAGGGACCGGCCCCTCTAAGTTGTAGCTTTTTTCATAAACCGGTTTAAGAACCTCCATCCCTTTAGCGTTGTGGTTGCAGGGCTGGCCTTGGCTATAGGTTGTGGCTCCTGAGAGCGATCTTCATGTGCAGGAGAATCCAAAGGAGCATCATCGGCCCAGTTCATTTTTCGTAGTAGTAGCCTAGTAGGCTTGATTGAGGACGGAAAAAATAAACTTATTATTTTTCATTGTTTAGATGCTCTCGATTCTCTATCAATCTTCATCATTCATCTCAAGCTCATTAATGGTAATTGTGTTGGAAATTGACAAAGCAAGAAAGTAATGGTTTTGGGTAAAAACCGTTGTGTATTTTATTTCACCAGAAGCTAGCTTTTTATAGGCTTTACATAAAACAAAAAAAGCTAAAAAGCAGGAAACTACCTAAAAAACAGTTAAAAGGAATCAGAAGCTAACGTTCTAAATACTTCCCTTCATTCTAGCACCTAACTTTAAATCAGAGACTTGACTTAGTCTTCAATACTCCCCCTTGATTCAAAGTTAGTGATGAGTAGTTGATCTCAAAATTCTTCAAACATGGCTCTTGGAAGAGACTTGGTGAATAAGTCTGCTAATTGTTGCTTTGACTTGCAGGATAGCAGCTGCACTTTTCCTTCAGCAACTAACTCTTGTATAAAGTGATGTTTAGTCTCGATGTGTTTAGTCCTACCATGTAATATCGGGTTCTTTGTTATGGCAATTGTTGACCTGTTGTCACAGAATATGGTAGTGGCTTCTTGTTGTGTTTGATTCAAGTCACTCAGCACCCTCCTCAGTCATACAACCTGGCAAGTTGTTGCTGTTGCGGCAACGTACTCGGCTTCTGTTGATGATAAAGCTATTGTAGCTTGCTTCTTTGATGCCCAAGTGACTACTCCTGATCCAAGAGTGAAACAATTTCAACTTGTACTCTTTATATCTCCTTTTCCTCTTGCCCAATCACTATGAGTGTAACCTGTCAATTCAAATGCTTTTTGCTTTGAATACCAAATTCCATATGCTGTTGTAGCAACGATATATCGAAAGATCCACTTTACTGCTCCAAAATGTTGCTTACTCGAGCAGTGCATAAACCGTGATACATGACTAACCGCATATGCTAAGTCGTGTCTTGTATGAGTGAGATATATCAAATGTCCCACAAGGCTTCTAAACTTCCTTGCATTTGTCAACCCTGTACCATCATCAATAACCAATTTCTCATTCACATTCATTGGTGTTCCTACTATTTTATAGCCTTCCATACCGAATTGCTTCAAAAGCTCTATGGCATACTTTTGTTGAGATAGAAATATACCATTTCTTCTCTGTTGTACTTCAAGGCCAATAAAGAAGCTCAATTTGCCCAAGTCAGTCATTTCAAACTTGTTCATCATATCATTCTTAAAATCAGAAATAAGTTTCATAGATGAACTTGTGTAGATCATGTCATCTACATACAAACTTACCAACATAATGTATTTAGCTCCTTGCATCTTTACGTATAATGTTGGCTCATTGGGGCTTCTTTCAAACCCATTTTGATGAAAAATTTCATCTAATTTTTTGTACCAAGCTCTAGGGGCTTGCCTAAACCGTATAGTGCTTTTTTCATTCTGTACACTTTGTGCTCTTCTTTGAGGACTTCAAAAATTTTGGTTGTTGAACATAAACTTCCTCTTTTAACTCCCCATTTAAGAATGCAGACTTCACCTCAAACTGGAAAATTGACCATTGCATTTATGCAATCAATGCTAGAATAACTCTCACTGTTTCAAATCTTGCAAGGGTGAGAATATTTCTTCGAAGTCTATTCCTTGTTCTTGAACATATCCGCGTACCACCAATCTGGCCTTGTGCTTATGGATTGTTCCATCAAGTGGAATTTTGTCTTTAAGATCCACTTAAGACTAATTGCATTCTTTTCTTTAGGTAGTTCAACTGGCTTCCAAGTTCCATTCTTTTTTATGGCACTGATTTCTTCTTGCATAGTTGTTCTCCAAACTTCATTGTTTATTGCAAGTTTGCCATTTGTTGGATCACCAACAAATAAGGCAAAATCACAACTTTTTCCTTCACTCTCGAAGTGCTTTTTTGGAATGTTGCCACACTTACTTCTTCGTGGTTGCATTTCTTCATGGTTTGTATCTTCTTGAGAGGACTCTAAACTGTTGCTACCATTTGAAGAGCTACCATGAGTTCCATTTGAAGGTTCTAAGTCACTGTTGTTGTCATCGCTTTGGTCATTAACCGGTTGTTCTTCTTGAAGGCCTTCTTGTACTTTTGTAATTATTGAACTGCTGGTGTTCTTAACCCAGACTTCTTGCTCATTAAACTGCACATCTCTATTGATAACAATATAATATTTGTCTGGATCGAAAAACCTATATGCTTTGGAGCTAGAAGAATACCCCACAAATATATATTTCTTTGTCTTTTGATCTAACTTGCTTCTACCGGAAGGAATCAAAGCATAACATATGCATCCAAATATATGCAAATGATTGACATAGAGTTTAGAGTCATACCAAGCTTCGTAGGGAGTGACATTCCAAACAGCTTTCGTAGGAGATATGTTGATCAGAAAAACAGCTGTTGCTACTACTTCGGCCCAAAACTCGTCTTCCAAGTTCTTGGTTTTAAGCATCGATCTTGCCATCTCGACAATAGTCTAGTTCTTTCGTTCCGCTATACCATTTAGTCCAGGAGTATAGGGGGCTGTAAGTTCTCTCTTGATTTCATGTTGGTCACAGAAACTACTAAACTCCTTTGAGAGAAACTCTCCTCCAATGTCCGTTCTCAATACTTTTATTTTTCTATTACATTGATTCTCTGTGAGGGCTTTAAATTTCTTGAAAAACTCAAAAGCTTCTAATTTATATGTAAGAAAATAAATCCAACACATTCGAGAGTAATCATCAATGAAGAGCAAGAAGTACTTATTGCCTCCAAAAGATTTTGTTTTCATGGGACCACATATATCAGCATGGACCAATTCAAGCTTTTCTCGTCCCTTTTTCCTTATCCTGCAAGGAATGATCTTCTTTTTTACTTCCCCAAGAAACACCCTTCACATGTATAACTTAATTCTTTAATGACTGGTAGCCCTTCCACCATTTCCTTGTTGGCAAGTAATTGTAGTCCTTTCACATACAGGTGACCATATCGTTGGTGCCATACATCAGTATTCTCCTGTCTACAACTCATCATCCCATACATATTTGTGCCAGCAAAGTCAACAAGGAACATTTTACTATCTGTCATGGCAGACTTTAACAAAACTTCACCTATCCTTTTCTTAACAGTACATTCATTATTCTCAAAAACAACAACAAAACCAGAATCTACAAGTGGTCCTACACTTAGTAGGTTATGTGCTAGACCTAGAGCATAATGCACATTTCGTATGAATCTGTCTTTGCCTTGTATCTGGACAATTATAGTTCCTTTCCCCTCAATTTGAACGTGCTTATCATCTCCCAAGCGAACTTGTGATTTCAAAGTTTCATCCAGATATTGTGCATGCCTGTCTCTGCTCCAACAATCATCTTCTTTGTGACCATATTTATTGCAGTAGGTACAGTGGACAATACTGTTCATTCTTTTGCGTCCTCTGCCTCTAAAGCCACCTCTTTCTCTACCATGATTTGTCAGACGAGTTTGTTATCCATGAACTTGATAGGCCTGCCCATCTTCTTTTGCAACATTTTTGTTTATTCTAGCCTCATGCGTTTGAAGAGATCACATGAGTTCATCAACTGAGAAAGTGGATAGATCTTTGGACTCCTCTATGGTTGCGACAACGTGATCAAACTTGGGTGACAGACTCCTAAGAATCTTTGCAATGACAATGGCATCTGCCACTTTATCACCATATGCTCTCATTTGGCTAACAATGCCTGAAATTGACGTCATTGGCTATCAGTAGCCGATGAAGAAGGACTCCAATGCCCCTCTGAAGGTCAGGACCAGGCCTCTAGGATCGCCTTAACCATAGGCGTATCTGCGATTCAGCGTCGCAATATAAATTATGTTGCGGTCATTTTCGATGACCTGGTGCTCAAGCTGAACAAGCGCCAGCGAGAAAAGGTGGTTCCTTACACCAGGTTCCTTTCAATGGTGTTTGCAAAGATCTTTAAAGATCTTTACGCCA
>NC_037530.1:25557803-25576226 GCF_001531365.2 Cynara cardunculus var. scolymus
GCCTCTCAAAAGGCTTCAGTTATTGAAACTAGCCTTATCCCTGAGGCGTCTTCAGCGAACCCTCCTAGCTCTTTAGTGATTTCTCCCATCACTGTCGTATCAGTGGTACCCACCCCAACCACCTCAGTGACCCAAATCACTAAAGGTGTGAATATCAGTGCCGCCATCGCTGAACACCTACGTCTCTTCTCGATTATTTTCTCTTCTCCTCCTTCTATGGTCTTTAGACATGTCGATGATGTATCAGCGACCGTCCTTCCTGATATTGAGACGCGCACCACTGGACCTGAGGTTGCTCCTCTCGATGTTCCTCAGCATACAGATGTCCATCCTCTCGACGACATCTTTGATCACGCCAGTGACAATCCTTTTGATGTCATTGATGACCCCTCAGGTATTCCATCTTCCTACTTGTTCTTTTCTACTAACCTTGAGCCTTTAGCTCACACTTCCTCTCTTGCAGGTCCTTCTTCGATGCATCAGCCTGATGCTCAAGGAGAGGAAGAGGACGGGGGTGAGAAAGATGATGGAGGAGATGAAGAAATTGATGATGACTATGATATGTCATCAGATATCAAACTTCTCCTTCCAGCTGTTGATACCGTCCTCTGCAGGATCAATGAAGTCCACCACGAGATGTCCCGCTAGGGTGATCTTGATGCGAGCTTCCTTGCCATTCAGGCGGACATTCAAGAAGTTCAGAGTTATCTCCAGACTCTCCATGAAGCAATTCAAGCCAACACCAATGCCATTGATGTTCTTCACAGCAGGGCTGACTATGCTCAGGCTATCACCTATCAGCAAACTGGTCTTCTTCAACAAATCCTGGATGTTGTCCGTCAACCAGCTCTAGTGATCCCACCTTCTTTCTCTGCCAGTGATTGCGCCCAGCTCCATGAGACGCGTGAGGCAACGACAACTCTAGCCAGTACTTTGTCAAGGCTAGAGGAGATAATAGTTCTCCAGCGTCAGCGCTTGGACAAACTCTCTGGCCAATCCTCTCAAGTATTAGCCAGAGAGGGGGAGATGAGGTCCAACACTGGTGAATCATCCGATGCTGCTCCTGCTCCTGCTCCTTCTCAAGCTGTTGGTCCAGTATCAGCTTCAGTTGCAGCTGAAGTTGAGGCTCCTAGAGCTGAAGCGGTTGTTACTCCTGTAATCCCGACCACCGAAGCTGTTCCAGCTGAGGATGTCGATGTCATCCCTAGGGATGTTGCCCCTTTCATCACTGTTGCTGGTGATGATGATGATGATGAAGATGAAGATGATGATGATGAAGAAGATGATGAACCTACCATTCTAGACCCCAAAAGTGATATAGATGGCCACGATGACGATGACGATGATGATGAAGATGACTTTACCATCAAGTACCATATGCCATCAACCGTCACCAAGGGAATTGCTCTCAGGGATTCTGCATCCCAGAGGGATCAAAGGCAAGGTGAATCTACTCGATCAAGAAACCAGGACCCTAAGTCGAAAGGCAAGGCGGTCGCTGAAGAAGGAAACTTGAAGGTATAGTTCAATATCCCTCAACAACCTTTATTTGAAGATTCTACCTCTCAGGAAGTGATTACTTCAAAATATCAACTTCATATTCCATCAACAACCTGCAGTCAACTGGAGTGGGTACCTAATCACCCCGTCTCCTGTGCTCCTACCGACCAGCAGATGTCTCAGCTAAAAGAGTCACTCGACCAGACTAGAGTAAAACTTCCTCTTTGTACCTCTAGTGATGGTGAGTTTAACTTCCTTTCTGAAGCTGAAAGACTCAAGGCATTGAGGGCTGAAGAAGAGCTAGAGCTTCAGAAGAAGCAGACTGAAGATAGCTTGAAGCTGGCCAAGTCACTAGCTGCAAAGGTCCTCCCCAAGAAAAAGTCCAAGAAAATGGTGAACGCTGTCCAAGCCCAAGCTAAACTTCTTTCTATTATAGAAGCTTACCATGAGAAGAACCTGAAGCTGGTGGAAAAGGACAAGCGATGGACCGAAGCAAAGCTGAAAAAGAGAATTAGACCCCGCCCAATTATCAGCGTCAGCATCAGCAGACGTTCTAAAGATGGTGGAACACTGGTCTCAATGCTCATCACCAGGGACAATCTTGATGTCGTTACCAAGTACCCTTCCTACCTAGGACGTTATGGATACAGTGAATGGATGGAGATCAGACAAGCCGTTCAGCGATCCAAGTCGAGACACAAGACACTTATCGAGGACACCATCAGCGAGCTCATCAAAAGGATGTCCAGGTATGTCAAGGTCCYKKAYARGCCATCTCTGAAGAAAGATGGGAAGAAGAAACTCAAGCTCTCTGATCCTAATGATGGACCATTCCTAAGGAACGAACATGAAACAAGGTTCTCCTTAGATGAAGTCTAGAAGGGTCACCAGAGTACAGCCATTTCTATGCTGAATCTTGACTTGCCAGATAAGGGTCCCTATACACCCAACTCTGTGCATTTTAAACCTGAGTTAGGAGTTATATTCCTTGACTATGAAGATGAAGTCAGATTTCAGAGAATGTCAGAGCTACATCTATATCCAATAGGTCATCTAGTTACCTCTTGCTCTGGATAGATGATAGCATGTCTGGAAAAGTCGTAGATCTGAAGATACGAAGGGAATTCCTACGTCAAAGAAACCTTGGTGAAGATGTACCTGGTTACATAGATGTAAGTGTTCTAGAATAATTTCTCTTTGTAACAACAATCCACTTTTCCTTGTAACTTCTTGTACTATGTCTACTTTCAGTGATTATACTTATATTCTGTAAGCTCTAGACATGTACTGTAATACTTGTAATATTTCCAATGATAATAAAATGAGTATTCAATGTACTTCACTGAAAAAAAAATCCTTGAAAAAAGTAATAGGGACACAAGTCTATGAGTTCCGGTGTTACTTTTCACATTCACTGATAATCTATAAGTTAGTGAATAAACTTTCAGTTTCAGTTTATGTAGTTGTAAATTTTTCTTGGATATAACCTAAGGATATTCTCAAGCTGAGACTGACTCATTGAAAAAGATCCCAAAATAATAAAAAGGGACATGTACTTTATATGTAACTTTTCCTTACTATTATTTGATAAGACAATTTTCTTTATGTTTCCTTGTTGTCATCAAATAGGGGAGATTGTCGATCCTCTCTCTCAGTGATTTGATGATAATCCCTTTTCACTTATACGTTGTATTTATGTTTCTGTCTTTTCAGTTCCAGCGATCATCACTGAGCCTGTTCAGTGATCGCTGAAGAACTTGTATTGTAAATCAATCAGAGACAGCGATACTTCAAGAAGACAACACTCACACCAAAAAACCTTCAGCAAAGGTCGAAGACTGAAACTGAAGATTAGAGACTGGCGAGTACGTGATCTGAAGGGGTACTCTGTGATTACAAGCCTGTCCACAAATGTGTAAAGACTGCTCAAGCCTAAGCGAATGCTGAAGAGACCTTCAGGTTATTCCATCATTCCGTGATCAAAAGAAGCTTGCTTAGCACGACTGTTGTTGTCTTGTCCTTATACACACAAAGGACAAACCCATACCCTTATAAACAATGGTACGGTATGGAGCCGACTAGTCGACTCTATTATTGTCCACCAACTTTAGGTGAGGATGTTTGCTCATGAATAGTGCTTTTTGTACTATTGCATTAAATGTTCATTTAATGCACTGGTATAAATAGAAGTGTTTCTTCTTCATGCAGAGTGCGCGCAACTCACTCTCTAAACCTAATTCTTACTTCAAGCATTTTCTAGCTTAAGTAAGGATCTTCTCTTTACAGCAATTCTTTTCTTGTTTGCTAAGAACTCGTGTGTAACCAAAGATTGTTTAGATAGGTTTTTATTATCTTATCTTTCCGCAAACAATCTTGTAAAATCTGTATTGATCTTTTTTATCAATATATATTTTAAATTTGAAAATATTGTGTTTGTATTCATCCCCCCCCCCCTTCTACAAACAGTTTTACTATTCTTGTAGACCCTCAAGGGACCAACAAGTAAGATGAAGCCAACAACCTCATACCTAGGAAGTCGTCTAGACAATCTGTATGCTGAAAGGTTGAAGAAGACGTGAGGATGACTCATATTATAAGTCAACTTGACTAATCTAGAGTAAAAATTCCTCTTTGTACCTCTGGATGTGGTAAGTTCAACTTCCTTTCTGAAGCTGAACGTGAAGAATCCCTGAAAGTTGAACAAGAGTTGAAGCAACATCAACAGCAACTTAAAGACAGCCTAAAGTTAGCCAAGACCCTAGCTGATTAAGCTCTTGCCGAAGGTAAGTTTTTGCAGAAAGATCCTCCCAGTGCTCAAGCCCAACTCTTAACATAAGCTAAACGAAAAAAACAATGGGTGCTAAAACTGAATGATCGTAACCTCAACTGGTGTAGAGAAAGGATCAAAACAAGAATGATACTTCATAAAATCTCAAACGTCACTATCAATGGTCAAATGAAAGATGGTGCTCTTCTAGTTTTTATGGTCACATTCGAGAGAACAACGAAGATGTCACTGAGTATCCCTTCTTTCTCAGTAAGTATTGTATCTATGAATGACTAAAGATTCGACAGGAAATTCAAAAGTTCAAATACAAGCACAAGGCTTACATTGAAGAAGTTCTAAATAAACTATTCAACATGGTGTCAAAGAACGTCAAGGTTCCTTCTCTGCCACAGAAGTCCCCTCAAAGAAGAAACCTTTCTTATCCTGAAGAAGGTGCATTCCACAGGAACGAGCATGAAACAAAATTCTCAATAGATGAGCTCTTCAAGGATAGAAAGAATCTAGATATCTCAATGTTGAATCTATCACTGCCTGAAAAGGGACCCTTCATTCCCAATACAGTGCATGTGAAACCTGAATATATACTTATGTTCATTGACTATGATGGTCAGGTTAGGTTTCAACGAGTGTATGAGTTCTATCTCTGCCCAATAGATCACCTTGCATATTTTCAAACTAGGCTAAACGAAGATCTCTATGGAAAGATGATGAACCGGAAGATTCGAAAGGAAATGCTTAGAAGAAAGATTCAAGGAGAAGATGTCTCTGACTACAACAGCTTCGACAATCTAGATTAGAAAACCTCTCAGTCTTGTAAAATCTTGTATATCTTTATATTTTCTTACAGTGTATAGTTTTTATGTTTTAAGCCTACCAAAGTCAATTGTAATATTTTCTCTTGTAAGATATTTCAATAAAATAATTGGTTCACTGAAAAAGATCCCTCAAAAGAGTAAATAGGACATGTACTTATGAGTTCTATTTATTTCTTACATTCGCTGACACTCTTCTAGTCAGTGAATATGCTCAGTATTTAGTTATTCATATTATGTAAGTTTATTTTTTCCTTGTAATCCTTTACAATTAAAGTAAATTTCCATAATAAACTTTATTATTGAGCTTCCCCGCCCGATGCTTTGTTAATGTCAGAGTTGATGCCAGTTCGAGATAACCAGTCAGAAAAAGGAAGGAACTTGCTCGCACAGAGGTAAACTAAAGAGACCGACTCTTTCAACCGCTCAGAAAAAGATCTCAAAACAGTTAAAAGAGACAAGTATTTTACTAGTACCTTTTCATAATTGTAATACCAAAGTAATTTTATTTATGTTGCTTTGTCATTACCAAATACGGGGAGATTATTGATCCTCTCTCTCAGTGATTTGATGATGATCTTTTTTATCTTATGAAGTGTCTATCTCCTTATTTAACTTCAACGATCATCACTGAGTCTGTTCAGTGATCGCTGAACAAGTATTGTAATTCTCAGAGAGACAAATATTATTTAGGAAGATAAAACTCACACCACAGAACCTTCAGTGATATTGAAGATAAAGCTAAAGACAGAGACACACAAGTTCGTGATCTAATGCGGTTTTCAGTGATAACAAGCCTGTCTACACAAGTGTGAAATCTACTCAAGATTCAGCGAATACTAAAGAAACTCAGCGTTATTCCACTGTTAGCGATCAAATGAATCTTGTTGAACTAGATTAGTTTTTGTCTTGTCATTCTACACACAAAGGACAAACCATACCTCTCAAAGTAAAGTACCCATACGGAGTCACTCTAATGTCTCCAAGTGTGCTTACCTACTTTGTGAAAGACTATTGTTCATATACGACAAAAACCTATGTATTTGTAACAAAAGACAAGCTCACGTCTAAAAGCATGCCACGTGCTTTGTACCGTCTGACTTGCATTTAATGCATTGGGTATAAATAGCTGAGAAGTTCTTCATTCTCTGTTCCTCCCTCTCAACCACTCTAAACCAGTGAGGATCACAAGACTTATTAACCTTTTCTTTTAAGCAAGTATTTTATTTCTTGCTTTCTGTATCTTGTGTGTTTATTTGATTGTTTAGATAAGTTATATGTCTTATCTTTTCTGCAAACAATTTGTCAAATTCTATATTGATCCTCTTTATCAATAAAGGATTTTAAAAAGTGAAAGTTGTTGTGTTTGTATTCATCCCCCCTTCTACAAACTATTATCTTTAAACTCTTATAGCTCCGGCTGGGACCAACAACTTTCAGACATATAGCTTCAAGGATGACTTTGGCAAGAAAACATAAGACAAAAGACTTGATCTACAAGATCCTTGTTCAGCTAGAGAAGGACACTAAAGGTTCATCAGCGTGAGTTGAGATTTATTGCTTAATCAGTTGCTCACTTCATCAGTTAGGTGGATCTTCTGTAAACCACTTCCATTCTTCTTATCTTTATCTTCAGCTATACCTTCAATATAACTAGAACTTTCTATTGATTAGGTGTGAGACTAACATTGGGGTCATTGAGTAGTCATTTAAGGATTATCAATGAGTGAAACAATGTTCAACATATAACTAATACAAAATAAATGAGAGATTGTGTTCCTCATTGATCGAACATTCAGTGAGCTTTGAGCTTATACAAACGTTGCATACATAACAAATATATTACAACAGAAATTAATAAGTATGTAACTGAGTCATCATCAAAGCATTGAGAAGGATCAACACATCTCAAGATCACCACTTAAACAAAAAGATACACAATATTAATAGAAGCTTCATATCCCCCAAAAATCCTAAACATATAGCTCAAAATACCCAAAGTGTTGACCAAAGTGTTTACCTCCAATCATCTTACAATTATCTTAAAATTCTCCAAAATCGAACTTCAAGCTGAAAAATCGCCGAAGGAGGAGAGAAAATGGAGTAGGGAGGAGAAATAGTAAAAAACCCTAGGAAACGGGCTTAAATGAGGTGGGCATTTTGGGAGACTTTTGGAGCTACTTAGGTCGCCTGGCCAAAGTCATTTGGTCCATGCCACGACTACCCGACCAATTGCCCGACCGGTTGCCTGACCTTCTACTGTGCCATGTCTGTGCCATCCACGTCATGCTTCCACTGTTCTTTGAGCGTTTACTAATTTAGTGGCTTGGGAGACTATTCTCGTAACTTTGGCGGTCTGGGAAGTCACCTAGACCCTAGAGGCCTAAAGGGTCCCCATTTCACCTGATTTTGATTCTGCTTCTGCCCAAAAACGTTCTAAGACCAAATATACACAACCATACATTATTTTTTCCCCAAAATGAATATCGAAATCAATTGTTAATTAAATCCTGAAATTACCTTAAATAAAATACAAGTATTACAAGTCATTATCTCCTAAATCATACGGAGACATCCCGAAGAAGTAAAAATTTCACGAACCTAAATCTTCTCAAGTGTCGTTAGAACGAACCTAAATCTTCTCAAGTGTCGTTAGAACTGGCCATACAAGGACCTGATGCACACATCGACAAGAAAAAATGTTAGACATAAATCCTAGTGATTTCATACATTTTGTATCATCAGTTGAAAATGGTAAAAACGGAGAAATGTTATAAAATGACAATTTTCCAACTGGAACTTATTTTTACAATATAAACGACATCTTTCAGTGACTGGATACCCTTTGTATGTGATGGAAACAAAAGTTGGTTACTGACAATGTTATCAATTTCACTAAGATCAATAGCCTTAGTATTCTACCCTAAATGAGTTATAACAAAAGAAACTAGTATATTTAATGCATATTCGGTTTCTAAATGAGGTACAATATATGAGTTGTGGCCCCCATATGCGTGAGACTCCAAAGGTACATTATATGTTGTTACACTATAAGACACCATAAGAGGTTTGGCCCCCATACCATTGGACTAGTTCCCAAGGCTCGATGAAATCACTAGAAAAATGGACTCCTACACCTATGAATTTGATGAATAATAATATAAATTACATGACTCAATATTTGGATGGTCCGACATACCCTAAACATATAATATCAATCAATTAAGCAAATTAGGCAATTCACATCCAATTATTAACATTGGACAATTAAAGTTGGGAAAAGTCCCAAAATTCATTTGAATCAGATGCAATTCAACAAAATCTACAACTTACTTAACTAACTCAATAAAAGTCAAAATAAGTCAACAATATAGTTTCCAAAGTATATGCAATTCCATGTCACAAGTACAAATAAATATAATAACACCTCATTTAATGAAAGATATGGTCAAATGATCAATCTCATATGATTTATGTCCCCAAAACATTTAATAAACACATTAGAAGCATTTTTCAATGATTTATAAACACAAATTGATCCAAAAGACAATAAGGACAAATATCTAATAATAGATGTAAGAAATCATCAAAATCATACGTTTATGATTTGTATCTCAAAATGCACCAAAAGCTCAATTATAAGCATTTATTAAGGTTTAATGAAATCAAATGTACCAAGAATACAAATATATCAAACAGTGGCGAATCTACGAACTTTCTGAGCCGGTGCACATTTAAGTTAGATAGATCAACGAGTTGAAAATCACTATTG
The DNA here is from genome assembly GCF_001531365.2 of Cynara cardunculus var. scolymus. Lineage (NCBI taxonomy): Eukaryota > Viridiplantae > Streptophyta > Magnoliopsida > Asterales > Asteraceae > Cynara > Cynara cardunculus. Next base: position 25,566,676 of record NC_037530.1, read on the forward strand.
ACACAATTGATGCGCGGGAGGGGGGAGTCGAAGTGATTTGACCCGGTAGAAAGTTAATTATGTCGATTTGGGAAATAAAATATATTTTTCCAAATGCAATCGATGTTTACCTTTTGAGCAAGACGTATAACTATGTCTTATGTTGGACCGTTGTTTAGCCAAATTCCATCATTACAAGCGATTTTTTTTGGTGTTTTAGATGATTTCGTAAAATTTTCTAATTTTTAGGATTTTGATGAATTCCATCATTTGAATTGTCCTTTATCTTTTGTTTCCAGGTTGTCAATTTTGTTTCTTTAGAACAAATCTAAAATTTAGAGTAAATAAGGTAAATCAATAAAGAAATTGAAACAATTTAGGACAAATAAGAAAACTGTAACGGATAACATGCTCGAAAAATACGAAATTGAGGAAACGATAGATGATTCCTCATGGGGAGGAGGGATTGAAGAACAAAAGTAGGAACAAGAATATTGCAAAACAATTTAGGTATGTTTTATTGAACTTTTTTTTAGTTTCTTTAGTTTTAAAATATTGCAAAACACCCTTCTACATTTTAATTTTCATAAGAGGGACCATTTTAAAAAATAAAAAATTTCCTAAAGATGAAGCTTGAACCTATGACCTCATGGATGGGACACCCATGTTGAAGTTGAAACAACCATCTCACCAATTTCAAATTCTTATTATAAATTTAGCTTACAAATAATTAAGGACGCACTTATGATTAAGCAGGTGCACTTCCAAGAAGTTTCATTTTTTTAATTTCTCTTGCGATATTCAAGTGAACAGGTGTACCAGACCCCGTTCAGTCATAAATAAGTTTGCCCCTGATATCAAATATCCAATAAAGTTTAATAAAAAAATTGAGGAAAACATTTACAGACTCATAGGGAAATTTTTGGCATGTACAAAGTTTTTACTAAGTAAAATGAACTCACATTGTTAAATTAGATTAAACCTAGATTCCAATAATTCTCTAGTTTGAAGCTTGAAGCTACCAAATCAAACTTTCAAATCTCGAAGTTCCCCAAATTTGCGAACGAGGCTTGAATCCGATAAAACTCTAGCAATCCGTTTCCTCATTCAAGGATCCTCCAATTTCTAAATTGAGCCTTCTAATGGTGAAGAACCAGAAACCTTCGAGCAAAGATCTCCAATGGAGATTTATACCTCTAAGACAAACCATAGATTTTGACCACACTTGAGACCTTCAATAATTGTTCTTCACTCATACTAACCTCTCAAATTGCTCCCCATATCCTTTGAAAATCACCCAAAGGTTATCAAAATAACCTCAATTGGAAGAGAAAGAAAGAATATGAAGTTATGCCAAGAAATCCCTAGAAAAAGGTGTTAAAAGCCTGTACATGAACTTGGCAAGATTTAAGTCCCATGGCAGGTTTTTCCTTGAAATTTTATGTTGGGTTTAAGAATGTGTTTTAAAGTTGAATTCAAGTTCTCCCCTTATAATTATTTTGTAATAGTTAGCTTTTACTATTTCCTTAGTATAAATAGTTTTAGCTCTCTTAATTGTCATTAGTTCAGTTCATAATTTCTGATTAGAGTTGTTAATCACTTGTAATTCTCTCTCAAGAAATACAATATAATATTTGGTGAAATTCTCTTTCTACTCAATCTTGACTCAAGTTCTTGAACAATTATTCTGATTTGTATGATTTTGGGAACATCATTTTAGTAGTTAAGCGGTCATGATGGTGACTTGGGTAGCGCACCAAGTCATGTGGATCTCTGGGTTCCCGAAAATCTCTGTTTTTGCTATTCTTTTGACCGCACAACATACCAAGGTGATTACACGCATCAAACACCAAAAAAATTAACACTGCAATATGAAAAGTGACTCGATTAACTTGTAATTCTATTCGAAGAGGGGTGTTACATATGTTCTTCAATAGCTATATAATTGACCATTTTTTGGTCATTTAAATGACAATAATATCTAATTCTCTATTCAAATCATCCCATTTTCAACAATTATTGCATATAGTTTATCAATTACTGCAACTGGTTCTCAGGTAGAACCAAACGCTAAAAGGTCATGCTAGTGGGTGATGTTGCTATAGTATTTTTGGAAAAATCATGCAGAAACACTTTTTTGTACTCTTTCACCTCCTTACTGTAACTTCTTTATCAGTTGTTGCATATCGGTCTAAATGGATTGCTACAATTTCTTAGCAATCTGTTATGCTACCATTGTATTCTCGGCAAAATCATGTTGAAACAATTTTTCGTAAGTCATCACAAGTACATATTTTAATGTAAGTGAAGTGGTTTAGTGTTAATAAATGACGAAGAAAGTCCAAAAGCAAAATCAAAGAAGTCTAGCTCAAATCATTTCCCTTGAATTTTATAGTATATTTGGCATTTTTGCACATAACTTGATTGAAATGTTCTTTAGAATGTAAACAAAGGAACTTTAAAACCAAAATATAAAACAGTGTAGGCGTAAGTAAACCAAACAAAATGCACTTAGTAAATCCCATATGGAAACTTATTGTGTCCTTGATAGTTGGAAGTTCTCCAAATATATGAAAAGATGGGTTGTTTTCTTGCTTCTCACTCGAGTGGCTGGGACCTTTGTGAAACTACTAAAAGGAAGGCTATTACTCTCACTACTTCCTCCGTCTACTACTATGGATTAACATATGTCCATTCCTTCCTCCAACTGATGCAGGTGAATTAGCTTCCTTTATTAGGAGACTTCACTCTCTTTTTAGGAAGGGATTTTGGCCAGGAACGTGTGAGTTTCGGGACACAAATAAGGAGAGAAAGAAGCAAAATCGAGCCAGGGAAGGAAATTTAGAAGAGAGAGCTAACTCGTAATTTCCGTTTTAGAGCAAGAAGCAGAACTAGCTAGTCTAATGTCATTTTTATAACTCTCTTTCTTTTAGAGTCTGATCAAGGACAATGTATGCAAACATTTCATCTTCCATGGGGGACAAAGAGACAAATTGTGTTAATCAATACCTAAGTTTGCAAAGAAGTTTTAGCTTGAGCAACTCTAAAAGTTTGTCTAAAATGATGTGACCTAAGTGAGAAACGTTTACAATCACATATGTCCATTGTAGACATTATCTCCTTTCAACTTTAATAATTAGTTTTTGAGAAAATTACAAATTTCATCCCTATGGTTATATAAAAATTATGGATAAGGTCTTCTAAACAAAATAATTACATGTATCATCATCGTGGTTGCAATTTTGCTATGGATTTGGCCCCTTGCCCTAACACCTTTAACCTTAGTTATGTTAATTTATGGATAATATTGACTTTTTTAATTTCTAACTTTTTTTCTTTATATAATGGAAAACGACATGGGAAACAATAGGGAAAACTTTCAGGAAAATGACCAGTAAAACAGTAGGGAAAACGGCCAAGAACATTCGAGAAAATGGCTGGAAGAACATTCGAGAAAACGATCAAGAAACGGTCAGGGAACGATTAGAATACGGTTGGGGAATGGCCGGAACTCCATGCAATAAAAAAACAGAAACATGCACGACCAGACCGCGACGTGAGGTCACAGAAAGCCTTTGGAGCATTTTTTATGCCCGATTTTTCTATGTTTTGGGAGCTTTTTGGAGAAAATAGAAAGGTTTAGCATGGGGATTAAATATCTTTTGTTTTGGGTATCTTGATCTCCATTTTTGTGATTTTTGTGGATCCAAACTTACGTTCATATTTGGTTTATTTCTAGGCGTGGTTGCAACCTAGATAGGGTTTTAAGAGATGTTTGTTTGTGGATCTCAAGTCTTCATACTTGGAAGCTAGAATTGGATTTTGGAATCTAGGTTTAACTAAACCTAGTATGATAAGTTTCAAGTTGTTTTGGGAAAACTCTGTACATGCCAAAAATGTTTCATTTTGATGTATTGATGTGTTTTTATTGATATTTATCAAATTTGTTGATTACTTGATGATATTTGAAAATTTGGGTATATAAGATTTTTTAAATCTTGTAAAATACTATATTCAATTTTACCGTTTATATTAAATTTGGAAACTACTTGAACTCCCTAGACGATAAACCTAATCCTTTTTATTTGTCAGCATGTGCATCAGGTCCTCGTTTAGGAATGGTACTAGTGAGATTGTGATGAGTTGAGTTCTAGATAGAGGCACGAGAAGGAATTACATAACGGGAGATGTCTTATGTACCTTGAAGATAGCGATTTTATTAATGAGTTTTAGTAACATATATCCCAATCTAGACTTTGTATAAGGTTTGGATTATAATTAGTGGATGTTAAATCCTAGATTACCATTATAGATAATCAAGTGCTGACATTTAGAAAACAATTTATTTTTATATTGGATGTTTTATCGAGAATTTTAAATTAGTCGTTATTTACAGATCTAAGAGTTTTACATGGAGACATCCAGAAAGAACTTAGAACCCCATCAACCCCTTCAAGGAACCCTTCGAACACACAAGTTTCAACTTCAAAAAGTCAAAAATGAATGCATGATAAAACATGATAATCCCAGAAAGATTAATCAATCCAATTCATGATTCAAGATCACAATTAACACAATTAGAAATGCAGAGAGAGAGAGAGCAGAAATTATAGAGAGAGATTTTCTTCAAAGCTTCCGATGTATTAGATCTTCAAATTGATTACAAAGGCACATACACAAATAACAAAGACAAGCACCTATTTATATACAAGATAAGCACTAGAAGCATACAGCTTGGATACAACATTTAAAGCTCAAAACTTGATCCTAACATTATCCCCTTTTGGATTCAAGCTTTAACAAACAGCTTAAAAAAATTCAGCACAAAACTCTTAGCTGCATCAAACTTCAGAATTACCAGCATCTTGAAATCTTCAAAATTTAACTCTCAAGCCTTTAAAAATTCTCCCCCCCCCCCTGATCTCTCAAGACTTTAAACATTCTTCCCCTTGTTCTCTCAAGACTTTAAACGTTTTCTCCTTATAGAAACTTTGCTTATTCTGCTCCTTTGGATTCCTCTTTTGGATTCTTTGTTGAAACTTCTTCTTTAAGTAACAAATTCCTTTTCTTCAAGAACTTCAAATCTTCACTATCTTTCTCAGACTTTAACTTCAAGAACTTCAAATCTTCACAATATTTGTAAACTTTCCAACAATTCCTCTTTAATAAACTTTTCTTCCCCTTTTTATCAGCAACAATCTTCAAACAACTTACTTTAGAAATTAACTTCACTTGAAATTATGTCTTTGTGCATTCTACTCCTTTGAATTCCTCCTTTGGATTCTTTGTTGAAACTTCTCGTTTAAGTAACAAATTCCTTTTCTTCAAAAACTTTAAATCTTCACAAACTTTCTAGACTTTTCACCAATTTCTCTTTAATAAACTTTTCTCCTCATTTATCAGCAATAATCTTCAAACAACTCCAGAAATTAACTTCATTTGTCATAACAATCTTCAAACAACTTCAGAAATTAACTTCATACTTTAAATCTTCGCAAACTTTGTAGACTTTTGAACAATTTCTCTTTGATAAACTTTTATTCCCCTCTTATCAGTAACAATCTTCAAACAACTTACTTTAGGAATTAACTTCACTTGAAATTATGTCTTTGAAAACAATTCTTCCCCTTTGATGACATGTCTCCCCCTCATGATGATTAGGAGAATCCTGAACATCATGGATAATCAAAGAACTAACATTCTCCCCTTTTTGAAGAATTCTAAACATCATGAATAACCAAATAATAATCTTTCCTTTTCATACTTCTTCAGATATACTCCCCCTAAAGAAATGAACCATCTTTTCTCAACAATTAAACTTGATTTTTTTCCCCATTGAAAGATAATCTCTGTCAAAATAACGTTTTCTCCTTAAAAAATAGATCTTTACATTGTTGCACTCCTCATTGAATATTGGGTAAACATCTAACATAGAAGCACATTTAGCAACTATTATCACAACAATTAAAAATAATTGTGTGGCCTATGTTTAGAGTTGACAATAATGAATCTCTGATAGGACTTCCGGTTGTCACTGAAGTAAAATTTTATACTAACTTCTCAAATTGTTCTGGCAATATCACAAAGATATGCAATTGGAATCACAAAGACTCGTGAAAGTGTCAAAGAAAATATTATCCTTTAAGTATATATTTGGTTCAAAAGACTCAAAGTGCACAGAATAAAGTTCGAAGACTGGAGATGCGTCTTCTTGTTTTAATATTTAAATCTTCCAAATAAAGAATAGATAGATTATATGATAAATCTCCGTGATATATGAAACAAGCACCTTCTGTGAGATACTTGAGTAGCTAGGTGGGGTGACACGAGTAGTCGACATTGGGTCCATGTATGTTTCAATATTCATCTCCAAAGAATGAGAATGAATAGATTGTATGAAAACCCGGTTAATTGTTTCGGTTTAGAACGGACTATGTTTATTTCTTTTAGGTCCTGTCACACATTCACCATGTTCTTTTAGCTCACCTATACTCAATCTCTCTACATTTTACCTTAAACACTCCCTTTCAAAATCTATTAACCGTAGGGATGTGTTTCATGGTAGGTCCTTCAGGTTCTCGATTGACCATTGAAACTTCTATATTCTAAGCACTTAGAAAATTATTTCACATTTAGAGATATATACGTTAAATCTCATATAGAAATGAAGAATGAGTCCTGAATTGATGTATTCAGAAGTCATATATGAAGAATAGGTTCTGAACTGAGTTATTCAGAAACTAACACATTTAAGATATCTGTTTAGAATAATTAAGAAACAAATTCAAATGCTAAACAAAATGACTCAGTAAGCACAGCGTTTAACAACACATGTACAATGATTAGAATGTCTAATTGTGACAAACAAGTCACAATTATTATTTCTAATAAGAATCGAATCATTGATGAAAAATAACTCACACTGAAAACAAATTGAATTTCAAACGAGTGTATTTTCACCAAAATTATCAACGAACATATGAGACGTGGAAATAACTAATTTGAAGAACAGTTGAATCAGGTATTAGAATTATGCATGATGAGAAATACACAAGTATTTAACTCAGAAATGCCCGTTCAAAGATAGTACTCGGTTTAAAAAAAATCATTTAAATCTTCACTTCTTAAAATCATAAAACATTTGAGATCAAAGAAGTAGTTTGAACATTTGTAAAAACATTTTAATATACTTAGAAGTTGTTCTTCTTCTAAGCATAAAAAATAAGCACAAAACTTTTTTTGATTAAAAAAATTTATTCTAAAAAAAATAATTGCTCAAAAACAAAAAAATTTAGCCGATGAGGGATTTCATCTCACATCACACAACATTCATTGCTTAACACTCAAAAACATACACTTATCGATCAAAAGCAAAAATTCTCTCATCGCTCTAAAATTAAAGAGAAACACTCAACTCTCACAAAGAGATCACTCATCTCATAAGACTCTTGTCATCGCTCAAGACTATTACTCACAAAACTCATCGCTCAAGAATCAAAGAAATACTCATCGCTCAAGCATACAACTCTCATCTCTCAAGTCTGTATCTCACACAGTTATCTCACAACACTCAAGTCTAACACTCATTGCTCACTACTATGTCTGGATAGCTACCTCATCGTACAACTCTATGACCAAATAGCTACTTCATCGTACAACTCTATGACCGGATACCCTTCTTATCGCTCAAGGCGTTTTGAATAACACTATATCGCTCAAGTCATGTCCTAGAGTGACCTTTCATCGGACAACACTTCGTTCGGATTCAACCTTCATCGAACAACACATTTTTCGGATAAGACTTTCATCGGACAAGTCTTTCATCTTTCAAAATCCTGTAAAAAAATGTTAGTTATGTTTTTTCTTTTATTCATATATGTACAAAAAATATTAACTCCCCCCAGAAAATAGATCATTTAAAAATCAAAAACACTATATTAGTTGATACCAAATGATAAAAATCCATACACTTCCCCTAGAATAAATATCCTACTAAAGATCAATATAAAAGATAAAACATTATACTTCCTTTATTCAGATGAGCTCAAGTTCTAAACTGTTTTGTTCAGAAGTTGTATTGAAGACCAGGTCCTGAACTGTGTGTTCAGAAGCTATATTAACACTTTATAAACTCCCCCTCAAACCAAGCTTCAGTTTATCATGTAATTGAATGTCTGAATTCAGCACAATACATAATAAATCTACAAAACAAATTATATAGATTTTGGTATCCATACTTTCATGGATCCTGGTTTGTTAGTACTGTTTTGAGGTATACTATATGAACCATACCATATATTTTGATCATATATTTTCTTTCTAAAACTCTTCATAGGGAAATCAAATATGCAATAAGTACCATATCAATTGTTATTATACCTGTTATTCTCCTTCCAGCCTTTTCCATACCAGTTGTTAGCTTTCTTCTTGTTGATAAAGTTATTTGTTCCACAAGTTGAATAGCGAATCCTTCTCTTGCTAAGAATGATAAGTTGGTTAGTAGACTTGACAATACAAGGTAAAACAGTCTTTGAAACAAATGTGTTCTTATTACAAACATAATATTAAGAAGACTTACCATCATAATATTTTGCATCAGACTTCTTCAACCAAATCTTTTTCATTCTTTCGAAATGATTATCTGACTCAATAACATAACCTTTGTAGACTTGATTTGAAATATAAGATTTGTTCTTTGAAACACTTGATTTAGAAATGCTTGAATAACTATTGGATTTGACACTAGAACTGTCATTCAAGTAGATTTTACATTTAGAAGGAGAATTAGTAGAGCTTGAAGTACTTGATTCAGAAAACTCCTTAAGTTTCTTTAGCAATTGATCTCTTTCTTCAGTAACTAACATATTTCTTTTTAAACTCAAATCTCATATTCATCTCAGACATAAGATCAATATTTAGTTCAGATAATTTCTTTGAAACTTCAAAAAAATCTTACCTTCCAAAACTTTTCTTTTCTTCTCAAAACTATGCCTTTCCTTTTCAAACATACCTTTCTCATTATCAGAAGCAACATCTAACCACCTTTTCTTCCCAGTTAACTTCTTAGCTATTGCTGCATTTTTCTTTGTTGTATTCTTTCTCTTAGTAGCAAAAGTCTTTTTCTCTTCATCTAGACTTTTCTTATATCAGCAACAATGTTCTTTGAAAGTTCTAGATATTTCTTATCAAATATTTTCTTAGTATCAAACTTGGCTCTTTCCAAAATGATTATCTTCTTAAATTCAAATATTTGCTCAGAAAGCTTTGTATTGTTCATCTCAAGAATTCTAATCTTGCTTTCAAGAACCTTCTTTTCAACATCAAATTTCTTTTCAGCTTCTATAAACCGTTCTATTTTCTTCTCAAGTTCCTTTCTACCAGAATTTAATGTCTTTTATTTTCCAGTTCAGAAAGCCTTTTCTTTTCTTTCTCAAAATCTATTCCTTTAGATTCTAACAAACTTGTTGGTCCCAAAAGGGTCTACAAGAATACTAAACAGTTTGTAGAAGGGGGGATGAATACAAACACAAAGTTTTCAAATTTAAAATATATATTGATAGAGAAGATCAATA
>NC_037530.1:25576326-25577469 GCF_001531365.2 Cynara cardunculus var. scolymus
TTCATGGCCTCTCAAACATCTTGAGCAACTCTGGTTGCAATTTGTTTTCATCTTTCTTAAATATGAGATGGAGACTGTGAATGCAAGTTATGTTATCCCCTTTGAGTACTACAAAGTTGAAAGGTTGTAAGCTATCTATATTTTTAATTACTTTTCAAATACATCGTCTATCTGATTTTAGCTTTCAACAAAACCGTTGTGCTTGTAGAGATTAAGGGAAAACAGTTTCATGGGCGTCGGGTTCTTGGGATCGGATTCAAGAATGCCATATACTATGGTTACGAACGTAATTTATATATCCTTGTTTGTTTTATCAAAAAAAAACAAAGGTAAGAATCAAATAATCAAGTTATATTTTTGTATGGCTGAATTTTAGGGTCTTCGTTTTGTTTTTTTTGGACTTCTGATCTATGGGTTGTATGAAAAACGACTTCATGTGATTTGGGATGATTTTTTGGCTTTCCGATGAGTAGTTGTGACCTTATATGAGTCAATAGCACCCGGTGATAGAGAATTGATGGGGTGCGTTATACAATGCTTGACTTATTTGGTCTTTTAATTYATGGGCTCCATCTGTGAGGATCTAGCCTTTGCTTCATGCTCACCTTCCTTCATAAGAAGGTTCACCTTTCATCTTGATATCAACTCCGACATTAACAAAGCATCGGGCAAAACATTCATTTCACATGATTTGGGCAGATTTTAAGCCTTCTGGTGAGTGGTGGTGGCCTCTGATAAGTTGATTGTAAGTGTGAACCAGATGCATCATGCATACAATGCTTTTATGAGATACTAAACCTCATCGGCTTACCGATAGACTGACCTAYGTAAATTGGTTTTTTCTAATCTCGTAATCACAGAGCTAATGAACCATATTTGGTRTGGCTTGACTCTTGAGTTACTCATCCATAGACATGAACGGTGGATAAACAATAGAAGGGTCTCTTTCTTATCAAAGTTACCAAAATAATTGATTTTGAAAAATACAGCGGTTTTTGAAGTTAGGTGGCTAAATTTGAAACACAAAAAACATGTTATATTTATTAGAATTTCTCCACCACAAATAATAATATAATACGGTATGAAAGAAAAATCTTTTCATTTCTCAAAACATTGACTCTAACTATAATAATATAATACGGT
>NC_037530.1:25579029-25581896 GCF_001531365.2 Cynara cardunculus var. scolymus
TGAGACGTCGAATGTGGGAGCGGTTCCAGGTTTGTGTTATATATTCAACTTATTATATTTTATGTATTGTTTTGAACCTAAGAATCGCCCAAACTTTTACGTACAAGGCTATTACACTTGYGATTYAGCTTTGGACGCCCAGATCCTGGAGACATGGGAGAGAAAGTCGGCCAAGCCGTATAATAATAACATGAGTGCCGCGAGGAAGAAAGCTGAGGAAAAAGCAAAGAGGAATGKGTATCCTCGGTACGATGAAATGGACCCCCACYAGAATATGAGTGTGTTGAAGAATTTCCCCCCCAGCTGGATATCTTCAGATGTGTGGATCCAGATGGTCGATCATTGGAATAATGATAATTGGAAGGCTGTTTYCGGTGTGGCGCGTGAGAACCGTGATAGSCAAGTTGCGCTACACACCGGTGGATCGATACCATTTTCGGAGCATGGTGCTCGTCTGGTAGAACCTAAAACCCATTAATTTAGTAGCTTGATTTTTAATATGTTATAATTAACACATGTTTGTATTATTTGACCTTTGTAAACACGAGAAAAAGATGGTGTGCCCCCGACCGTTGTGGAATTGTTCGATTACACACACAAGAAGAGGTCGATAGGAGATGCCACATCTACGGATTCCGCGGGGGGGGGGGGGGAGGGTATGTGACCACTAAGTGTAGCCAAGTCATGGTAAGTATATCTATCTATTATAATTGAGTTACCATTTGCTGGGGAAACATTATAATTGTTTAAGTTAGAAATTACGTGTATATAATATATATATATATATATATACTAGTTGTGTACCCGCGCAATGCGGCGGGAGCCGTGAATTTTAACGATTTTGAAGTTCCAGTGGTTTTATTAGAGAAGATTTAACGATGATACAAGTTACATTTGGTCTTTACATATTAATACAATTTGAATGAATAAGAGTTATGGTTCCAATTACAGTCTATCGATGAAAACAATTTCATATATTTAAAATCCAACATATTTAAACGACTCCACAAATGTGTTTTATTTACACCAAAAACAAAGAATCAAGAGATCGAGAGCGAGATCCAAAGTTGTAAAGCAATTGAATGGGATATGAATGAAAGAACTTTTGATAACTTATGGTAAATATCAGTTTGAATCTCACATTGTGAGATGCGGAGAAGACATAGAGTTATGAAAGGGTGAAGACATGAGTGAAAAATGTCAAAAGTATCTTGAAAACATGAAAAAAAAGTAATAATTTGCATTGATAACTTGTACTATATGTTATTTTAATTGTAGATTATAAGATTTTTTAAGACTGAATACATAAAATAGTAGTACTTAATGCATTATGAGTTGTTTTTAAGACTTTGTGCATAAATGTATAGTACTTTGTGTATTAAAAAATTGTTTTTAAAACTTTTGATAAATCTGGTTTATAAGGTGGTATATATATATATATATATATATATATATATATATGGTTATTAAAACGTTCCTCACTTTTTCATTTTTTGGTATTTTCCTAAAACATTACTTTATATTCATAATATGGTATATGAGTGATGAGAACCACTTAAAAGTAAACTCCAAGAACATCAACACCACATATATGTTGTTTCTCTTTTATATACGACATTTTTTCATTCTTTTTTACCTGTCAATTGATGCTTCCAAACCAACAAAACAATGTTCTTTTGGTACGGTTGTAAATCACTAAAAAATGGGCTAACGGGGATAATCAATAAACTTCATTCAATCATAATAAGTAAATATATTGGTTCGGTCATTTTCTCGAACTCAAAAGATAGATCGATCGACTCACGAGTCGGTTTTTTTTAGTTTGGTTACCTTGTCAACCAAAAAACCATGTTTTTATGCAGCTTCATGCCAACTTACCAATCAAACTTTAATTTGGAAAACTGAAAACCAAGGATAGAAAAAAGTCGACACGTCCGCCATAACAATGAACAAAACCCGAAGTAGAAAAAACAAAGCTTTTTCAGTTTGAGTAACCAAAAAYACGCTATTGTTTGATCACTTCTTCGGTTTAATTATTCAATTTCGGTTAGTGTGCATGTCGTCACGATAAATCTTTTGTTTCATATATCAACCTTCGCTACATATACAAGTGCACGTTTCTACAATATACAAGTGCGACAGTCGAATTTGGAGAGACCTAAATATGTACAAAATCAAGGGGAGTCTTGAATGGTAAATACACCAGCAATGCGGCAAAAAAAAAAACGGAAACAAAACAAACACTTTAAGCTTATGCTGATACTGTTCTGGTTATGCACAATCGTCAATTTTTTGATCTGAAACAGGAAGGAAAGAAGGAGATGGGGGTGCCGTGATCATGATGCTCTGGATGAATGCTATCATCTGCAAATCAACAAATTTCAACTTCTTTAATCCTTACAATGGAACGTGCTAAGAGGCTGTTTAGTGTTTATTTGTAGCTTAATAAGGTTTATGGTCTGGACAGCTTATTTGTTAAGCCATAAAGGAGTGTTCCTTTACGGCTTAATTGTTAAGACATTAAGCCAAAATGACTATATAGAATAATCCAGGATAAGTTGTCCTCGTTAAGCGACCTCAAACAAATTAATACCAAAATTGTCCTAGAAATAGTCCAACACCTCTTTCTTTGCCTACCTCAAACAAATTAATACCAATAACTTCATAGGAGTCCATCAAAAAATATTCCAATAGGCCCATATAATCGGTCTAGCATCATCAGTCCAAGTCCATACCATATTAGAGAAGCCCAAACACAGATTTTGGATTAAACCCATGGTCGAACCAAATCAAAATCAACGGCAACATGATGCGAAGCAAACAGCAGGAACGATCGGCCATACATTAAGAGTCGATTCATCAAGACA
>NC_037530.1:25582341-25585424 GCF_001531365.2 Cynara cardunculus var. scolymus
TGTGTTTCTTATACTCCCAATTGCTTTTCAAAAACAAATAAAGGTCCATTTGTAGCAGCATAGGGTAGATGGTGGCTGCACAAATGTTTGTAGGACCATTTTCTATTTTTGTCTAAAATTTTTGAATGTCTTAATCCATAAAGCACTCCATCACAATGATCAGGGCAGAAAACAAAGTCAGTTCCCTCCATATCTGACAGCCCAAAGCCATTCTCGAATGGACATGATCATTTGCACATAAGGCATTGGTAATACATATTTTTGTACAATGCCAACCAACGCACAACATATGAACAATTAGGCCAATATTTCTGTGCACTTTGAACCAGTAATCAAGGAAGAAGCTTTCAATTATCACATTGAAAACACTTTGAATTGCACCATCCATAGAAACCAGTGTACATCTACCACATTTGTATAACAAGGCATTCCTTAGAAACCAAAATGTGTAGAATATGTTTAAACCATAAGAGTAAAAGCCAGAACTGCTAAAGCATATTACAATCAGCCCCATATTCCATCCACAATCCCAAACACTATAAGTCATTCCCAAGACACCTCCTTATATAAGTTACAAACCTAAAACCACCAAAGACTGAATATGTGTTATAATGAACAGCTAATACGACCTTATACCACCAAATCTAAAATGTTCCATGATAGATGCATAGAGCACATAAGTCAATCCACCAAAAGCAAAGCAAGAATATAAAGAGGAGAAACCAGAAAAAAGAAGAGAAGATCTCAATATGATACCAGTTAGGCCAGATCAAATATGAATAGCCCAGGTACCACAAATGATGCTCAAAGAATACATCCAAATAATCCAATTTCATTTAAGGAGAAAGAAAGCCTAGGGGCCGTTTACTAAATACTTACCCGATAAATCCCCTTTCTTTTTCCATGTGTTGTGTACACACACAGAGCCACATATATATACATTTTTTTGAGAAAATAATGTAATAACCTATAGGGCTATACCACTTACTTTAAAAAGAAGATATATGTTATATTATAATATAAACTCATTCACATTTTTTTTTGCAGAAGAGCTGGCCACAACAAGTATCCATTACGTTATCATTTATGAACTTTTCTTATAGATCGTGATTCATATGAATAAACCATTAATCCATAACCAACAAACTATTCTAAAAGGAACAATGATAACAAAATGTGCCATGTATTAAAAAATATGGTTCATTAGTACCAGGCAAAAGGCACATTCTATGATTCTATTCATCTAATATGAAGAGTAGATAAAGAAAACAAAAACTGGAACTGAACATACAGAATATGGCATTTGATGCAGCATACAGACACAAACAGAAAGACACAAAGAAAACCATATGCCAAAAACAATGTAGAAAGCAGAAAAGGGAGGGAAAAAACTAACCAGCACTGCAAGATGCAGGAGGGTCCTTTTGCAAGTCCTTCAGCTCCCTCTGAATCCTCTTTAATGCCATCACAAGAAACTGAGATATGCCTGCAAAAACACATGCTATAATTTACAAGTACTGTAGAAATATCTTAAAAACAATCATCTTGTAATGATAATCCATCACTCAAAATTTAAAAGATAACGAAAGTAATTGCATATCACTATTCATGTTTTAAGTATTATAGATGGTGCAAAAATAAGAAGCTAAATTGCTTTGTCAAATGCTGCTCATGGAACCCTTTTAATCAAACACATAACCATCTCTTGCTTAGCCTTTTATTGAATGCGACAATTTACCGGGTAAGCGCTTACCTGGTTAAGAGTCGTAATCTTCAATTACCGGTAAAACTCTCCATTTTTCTCATCACTTTTACCCAGTAAGATTTTTGGCCTTGTCATATTCATCCGATAAAGAAATTTATTCGGTAAACACTTACCAAGTAAGTGTTTAGTAAACGGCCCCTTAGTTGAATTATGGTTATGTATATCTTACAAATATCCTAAAAAATTATACATGCATATGTGATAATATTAACTTTCACTTGTTGAAGATTAGCTGCTTAGCTTCATCCTTCTAAGTATCCTGTTTTCCCCCTCACTCGATTTTATTTTTCTTCATTCTGTCAATCTTCTTGTTGCTATAAAACTTTTAACTATCAAAGTGAAAAAATATTAAGCAATGAAAGGATAATATTCTTAATATTTGCAAACTATATCAAATGAAAATACATAAAACAAACAAATTGTAAATGAAAGATAATCACCTTCAATCGATGTATTGTTTGATAACAAGAGCCTTCTCATGGGCATTTTACACACTATTACACTAATGCTCACCTTAATAGACCTTGTCACATTCTGCTTACAGCCTTACTGCCTTACTGGCTATTGCCCTTACTGCTTGCTGGGCATTTTACACATTATGACACTAATGCTTAAAGCCTTCTCATGGGCATTTTGAACCACTAATGCTTAAAGCCTTCTCATGGGCATTTTACACACTAATGAGAACGACTAATGCTCACCTTAATTGTCAGTTTGTCACATTCTGGCGGGTTGGCGCCTTGGTGGTTGCTGTTTATAAAGCATACATGCTTGCTTGCTGCTTACAGCCTTACTACCCTTACACAATGACAAATTGACAAAGTAATGTAGACTCCAGGGGTTGCTACTGTTGTGCCTCAATGGCTTTGCTGTTGTGCCTTAATGGCTCAATCAATGGGTTTGTTGCTGCTATGCCTCAATGGCTTTGTTGTTGTGCCATAATGGCTCAATCAATGGGTTTGCTGCTGTTGTGCCTCAATGTCTTTGTTGCTGTTGTGCAGCCTATGCTTCACTAACACCAAGGGTCCTCTTTTACATAAATCATTAAATTGAGTATGCATGAGAAACAAATATCCAATTAATTCTATTCATTTCCTAGTTCCTACCTATTGTATGCATCAAAAAACAAACAGTGAGAGAGGCAGAGTCGCAGTGAGCACGGGTCACGGTCGGAGTTGGTTGGATTCTTCAGATTTATACCTGACCTACGTAAATTGGTTTTCTCTAATCTCGTAATCACAGAGCTAATGAACCATATTTGGTGTGGCTTGACTCTTGAGTTACTCATCCATAGACATGAACGGTGGATAAACAATAG
>NC_037530.1:25588944-25596904 GCF_001531365.2 Cynara cardunculus var. scolymus
AACACCAACGGAAGGCGGAGGAAGAGCGATGGCGGGCGGTGGGGGATCGACGTTTTGCGGAGGAGGAGCGATGGCGGGTGGCGGAGGATCGACGTTTGGCGGAGGAGGAGCGACAGCGGGTGGAGGAGGAGCGACGACGACAGAAGGAGGAGCAACAGGATAAACAACTTCAAGATATGGCTGCTTTGGTTAGACAGCTCAGTCAATCTCAACATTTCCCCCCGCCACCAAATTGAATATTGTCTTTTTGTTTGAAACAATTTAGTCTTTTCCGGCGGATTTCCCTGCCGGTACTTTTTCAAATATAAAAATATATTTTTTTAAAATAGATCTAAAATTAATATTTATATACTTTTCCGGCGTATTTCCTGCAGAAATTTCCGCCGGTAAATTAAATTATTTTTTTAAAAAGACTTAAACATTTTCTTAATTTAATCACGCTTTTATAAATAAACCGGCGAGAAATTTCCGGCAGCCGTGATCCGCCAGAAAATGGTAAAATTCGCCGCTGTTTCCATAAAAAAAAAAATCACCGGCGCCACTTTTTCCGGCGGATACTGCCGCCGGAAAAAGTGGCTTGTTTGGTAGTGAGCGTACGTGATAGTGTAATTGTCTAGTGTATATATTAATAGAAATTCGACAATCATATTAAATCTAAGAAATAAATGGATGTCAGGTTTATCGGGTTGGGTTGTGTTCAAATAATAATAACACAATATCAACAGTCTGAAAATTTTACAACTCGATTAGACATCGGCTTGCTTGGAGTTGAGTTATTTTGCGTTGGGTTGGGTTGATCGGGTTGGTCGGGATTTTGAGCACCCCTACATGTTACCATGTTTAAATACAAAATAGTTTTTAAGCATTTATAATCATCATTTTTATCTAAAAAAAATACTTATCTCTAAAACTAAATTAATGGAGCTACGTTTTTACTTACGATAGTTTTTCAAATTTAGAAGTAGTTAATGTATATATACATATTTCTAAAAACTCTGTAAACTTCATAAATTAACTAATAATCAAGAAGTAAATACATCATTTATCCAAGAAAAACATTGCATCACTATAACAAAAATAAGTTACATATTATTTTTAAATCCCATATTTTATGAGATATAATTAAATAAATTATACCAAAAAAATATGAATCTATGATCATTAATTTTATGGTTATATATATATATATATATATATATAGAGAGAGAGAGAGAGAGAAAGAGAGAGAAAGAGGAGGTTTAAACAAAAACACCTCCATTTTACGAGAATACGAGAACATCCTTGATATGCATTGATTATTCAATGCATAAAGTATCTATTTATTTACTTATTAGTTAGTTTATTTTATTTTATCCCAACTTGAGTCATTTTTATTACTTTATTTTATATTTGTTTATACTTTGAGCTAAATTGAATGATTAACTTGTTTTTGCACCATTTGAGTAGCAGTGATCTTAACTTGAAAGCACTATGTTCTATGCTGCAACATTAAACTATTATGAGGCGACCTTTTGGGGAAGTGCTTATTGATTCAGCTGCTGCTTTAGGATGAAGACAAATTTCTGCTGGTCTGTTGGCTAAAGACCACTACAGCTAGAGAAGAGATTTTTGGAGGTAACTTTTGTTTTTGTTCATGATGTGATATTCCCTTTTTGCTTTTGTCTACCTTTTAGGAGCATGGTAGTTTCCAATGTATTTGTCTTGTTGCTTAAGCCTTTTGTATAAATAGGACCCTTGGTTGCTTTCATTAAATCATTCCACAAACTTTTAAAAATCAGATCTGTAGTTATCATTTATGCAAGTTAGTTCTTGAATTTTCTTTAAATATTGTTCTTCGTCATGAGTTCCTGTAGCATTGTTCTTACTTTATTTACTTTTCTTGTCATTTAATTTCCTCTATTTACATTCAGTCATTTACTTTCCGTCATTTATATTTATGTCTTTATTTTTTGTTCTTTATATTTCTTGTCATTTAATTTTCGTAATGAGTAGCTAATTCCAATAGCTTGGGTGTAAGACAAAGGGTAAAATGTTAAACCGAAGAAAAGTGGACGTTGTTTCGCAATAACAATGTTCCTATGAGAATGCTAAGCTCTATAAAGAGAAAACAAAAAATTGGCATGACAATAGAATCCAGCACAGATAATTGAAAGAAGATCAGCATGTTCTCCTGTTTAATTATAGGTTGAAACTGATCTCATGAAAACTTAAATCTAGATGGTCTGGGCCTTTCTTCATTCATAAGGTGTACCCTTATGGAGTAGTTGACATGATTAACCCTTATGACAAGACTGTCTTTAAAGTACAAAGAGTGAAGGTACACCATGATCCTGTAGCATTCCTAGAGCATTGCTTTGAGAACTTGGCTACACCTTGCTAAGAGCTTTAAAACAAAGAAGTCCATCCCTATTTGTAAATAAGTCTTTAAAATTTTTAGGACAAATATGTTTAATGGTTTGTATAGTTGTTTTGTGCAGTTTCAATGGAGAATTTGTGAAGAGTCTGTAATATTGTAGCATTCCCTGCCTTGCTGTCAATTTCAAAAAAGAAGGATTTTTGAGCGCCAATTTTAAATGAGGGTAAGGATGATTATAAGGGGGAGTACACCATTTGCAGGATGACATCACCAAATGTGCATTTTTCCCAACTTTTTAGTCACATGAAGGTACTCATTGCTTTTGAAAAAATGGCGATCATTAGGATAATACTCATTAAACCTCTCCTTACTGACTTTTGGCTAATAGCCGTTAATCCCCGCTCTCCCATAACTCCTGGCTAAAATCCGCCACTAATTCCACTACCCGAGGAAGGCGCTCTCATTAACTGATCATTTGCCTTCCCAAAACCTTTACCACTCCATCAATCGTCTCTGTTTCCTCTCATCATCCTCCTCTAGCCACCATCGTTCGCTTCAGTCTTCTCTCATCTACTTAGAAAATCGCTCTGCCCTCTTCCCCATTGCACTCTGTYCTAATCTTACCCTGTGCATTTCACCAAAACAATGGCCCGTGTTAAGCGACMGGTGATCAGAAACCCCCCAGCTGAAAACCCTAATGTTCGAAGGAGTAATAGAAGGAGGGTTACTGTGAGTGCTTCTAAGAACCAAGAACCAAAAATGGTTGATCTTGTTGACGATAGTCCATCACTACCAAGGCCTAAAGAAGGAAGAACCAATCAACCATCTCGTCAAACCTCTTTATCTTCCTCCCCTATTCCAGAAGCAGTCAGAAAAAGGATTCAAATCGTTGACTTGAATCAACTACCGGTGGATGAAGGCACATTCAACCAAGAACATGAAGTTGAGGTAATTTTGATCCCATTGTTTTGGTAGAAGATTATGTTTCCTCTGATTCAAAGGATGATACTACAAAGTTCATGGACTTAGATAGACTTTATCTATTACCTTGGGATTTTGATACCACCAGTATCCCTCAAGAAGTAGCAGTTGAGGCCAGACCTCAAAACAATGATTTTGAGGTCATTGACAATATTTTCGCCAAAATGGGGGTTGATTTGTCTAAGGACATGATTGAGGAGCAGGCCACCATGTACCCCTTGCTTGAGGCTGATGAAACTTTGGAGGCCCCCACTTCACAGCCCCTAGCACAACCCTCTAACAAGAGGAAAACTTTGGGCAAGAAGTCTGCAAGGAAGAACACACACTCTGCAGGACCTGCCTTGAAGAAGACAAACCATGCCTCACCTTCTAAAGCAAAGTCTGTAGCCAAGGAATTTGCACCTAGAAAACCACCAAAAAACACTCAGTCTGCTACAGCATCCAAACAACATCCTGGTGCTAGTTCATCCACTCCATCTACTGCCCCTAGGTCCTTGCTGCCTCATGAGGGATTCAGTTCTGCAAAAGCCAAAGCATTGTACAACAAGTTCAAGACTAAAAAGGCCTTGTCCAACAAGGGCTTTGATCAAAGAAGCATTGCTGAATTTCCATTCATTAGGGAGGTAATTGATGCTCAAGGATGACACACCTTCTGTCAAGTATAAAACTCTTATAACTTGACCTTATTAAGGGAGTTTTATGTTGAAATTGCTGCTAGCACCACAAGCATGATCAAAGTGAGGGGGATTAGGTTGTCTATTGTAGATAAGGCTTGCCTACCCACACAAACTCTGATTTTGAAATTCAGACACACACATCATTTGAGGCACAACTCAATAAAATATGTGAGTTTCTTGCTAGGACAAGCACCACTTAGGAACACCATGCCAACTTTATGCTTTTAGTTTTCAAGGCTTCAAACTTGACCCCAAATGCCAATGTATGGGTCAATTTTGTGAAGCACTCACTTCATCCTACCATACATTACAGCTCTGTCAATATGGAAAAGATGGTTCTTTTGTATTGTATTTTGCAAGGAAAGACCATTAATGTAGGAGACCTGTTACACAAGGCCATTGTATAATGTGCAAATAGATCCTAAGGCAAGCTGTACCTCATTGGTGTGATTGACAGAGTCCTAGTGCATGCTGGAGTGCCTTCCTTCCCAGATGATCTCATAGTGAAAGAAGGTGTAGAGAAGTCCACCATAAACTTGAAGGTTGTGTATAGGTTGAGGGATAGAAATGACAGAGGATTGGGACCTGTGGACTTGATGAGCATGGTCCAGGATCTACTGTCACAAAATAACAACCTGTTGGACAATTTGATGCTGCAAAGGAATGAAGTTTTTGAGAAGGTTGATGATTTGAAGACTGATTTGGCAAGGCAGTTAAGGAAGGGGCAGAAGCAAGGAAGAGATGAGTTGAAGGTGATCAAAGAAAGATTGGAGGATGGCTTCAACAAGATGATGAAAATATTGATTAAGAGGTTGAAGAGCTTGAAGGCAGACAATAGAAGGCTGGTGGAAGAAAATTTGATGCTGAAGGAAGAAGTCAGAAAGAAGGAGATGCCAGCTCAGGCTTCAAAGCTTACTCCTTTGGAGTAGGACAGGTTCAATCACTTTACTTTAGTCTCCAATATTATTTTTCCTTTTGAGTCTGAGATAATTCTATATTTTTAGATTTACTTTCTTTAAAAGATTGCATGTTACCTTTGATTTCATAGCCTGAATAATTTTGAGGTTTTTTGTCATTCACCTAGTAATTATGTTCTTGCTAGAACTAGCAAAATTCTTTTGGGGGCACAACATGACTCACACACCAATAACATAAAGGGTATGATATAGACCTTTCTTCACAAACTCACAAATAAGCCACTTGTACCCTCTATACACTACACACCCCATATAGATGAGGGCATTGTCAACATTTCAAGTTTGGGGGAGAGTAATCCACTAAGGCCAAAATATCAATACAAAAGAGAAAAGCTCTAAAAATATGCCTAAGTTGGACATGGTTTAAAGCACAAAAAAATGTCCCATAGAGGTAATGTGCATGCTTTCTACAAAAAGAGCACAAAGTGCCAAAATTAAAAAAAAAATCAATATTGAAGCACAACAAAAAGGCAAGGTGAGAAAAGAAGAAAAAATCCAAAAAGAGTAAACCTATAAAAAGTCGTATTGACCTCAAATGAAAGGTGTGTTGAGTTTAACAAAGAAAATATTAGTACTAGCTTATGGTTCATACATAAGAGTTAGGCTATGACTGGTTTACTAAGGATTTATGGAAGGCTATGATATTCATGATGGTATGTTTTGCAATATGTGTGCACTTAATGCCATAATCTTGTATATTCTTGCATTATTAAGTCATTTTTAGTTGGACTTGAGCCTGGGGGCGTCCCGCGATTCAATGCCTAAAAAAATAGAAAAAAAGGGGGAAAGATGACTCTATGGAGATCGTCCTTCCCCCTTGCTAATTACCAAGAACTTCGTTGCCACTAGTGGTGAAGCACCGGCCGAGCGCCCTGAATGAATAATAAATTGACAGCAGAGGTAATTGCAGATTCTTATTGAATCGTATAAGCCTGAACCCTATTAGTTATGTGCTTCCCCCTTAGTATCTTCGGTTTCATCTTATAGGCTGACTTGCATCACTCTAATAGGATTCCTTGCTTGACCAACGGAAAGAAAGGGAGAAGGAAATGGGATTGTGTCAACAGGCCCAGTTAGTCTTCATCTGCTGTTAGGGCTGTTGTCAATCTGAAATTTTATTTATAATCCTAGACTAAAGCAGAAGGCTCCTAAATCTGAGACCAGTCACACAAGAACCATCTTCCGCAGTCATTGAAGAGATTGTCGATCACCAGGCCATCACGGACCAAGATCCAAAGGGATCAATCTTACCTTCTTCTCTTCTGGAGAAAGGGCTTTCTTTATAGATAAAGACGTTGAGTAAGGCCACCTCTCCCAGGACCAGAATGATTATTCCTGCCCGATGGGCGCGAGACTCTCGCGTCATATTGCTCCGTCCCGGAATCAGGACCCGCCGGTCAGTCTTATTACCAGTCTGCCTCCTTTCTCTTGATG
Source organism: Cynara cardunculus var. scolymus (assembly GCF_001531365.2). Taxonomy (NCBI): domain Eukaryota; kingdom Viridiplantae; phylum Streptophyta; class Magnoliopsida; order Asterales; family Asteraceae; genus Cynara; species Cynara cardunculus. The sequence continues at coordinate 25,595,370 of NC_037530.1, forward strand.
GGATATCTCAATACCCGAGCTCCTGTTTTCCTTGTTTTCTTCACCGACACTAATATTCTCTTTGCCAGCAGGCTCCCACTTGCTGGTTCCGGGCTTGCTGCCCGATTAGCAGGAGGAAGGGCGGTGTAACATCTCGCTTGAGCAAACCCCAAGTTACCAATTTTATAAAATCTCCAATAAAATATAATTTATTAATTATTAGGACCAAAATTGATCCTAAATTATTCTAAAAGTTTTGTCAAAGCCATCTGGGCCAAGGATGGAAAATCTGAAAATGCTGTTAAAAAGACTAAGTCTGGAGGAAGACAAGAGGCAATGGTTGGACCAGAGGCAATGGTCCAGAGGCTGCTGAAATGGCCAAGTCTGGAAGAAGACCAGAGGCCATGAAGGACCAGAGGCGAGGTTATGAAGGACCAAAGGTAATGGTTGGACCAGAGGCAATGGTCCAGAGGCTGCTGAATTGGCTAAGTCTGGAAGAAGACCAGAGGCAATGGTTGGACCAGAGGCAATGGTCCAGAAGCTGCTGAAATGGCTAAGTTTGGAAGAAGACTAGAGGCCATGAAGGACCAGAGGCGAGGCTATGAAGGACCAGAGGCAATGGTTGGACCAAACACAATGGTCCAGAGGTTGCTGAATTGGCTAAGTCGGGAAGAAGACCAGAGGCCATGAAGGACCAGAGGAGAGGCTATGAAGGGCCAGAGGCAATGGTTGGACCAGAGCCGATACAATGGTCCAGAGACCATTCAATGGTCCAGAGACGATGCAATGGTCCAAAGGCGATAAAGAACCAAAGGCCAACACTTTGAAACACACAAATTTGGGCATAACATTAATTAACCTCAAAATATGGGATATTAATTTCTAGAAAAATATCGAAATATTCGTTCTATTTTAGTGATAAAACCACCCAAAACACAATTCCAAACTGAATATAACGGATTTTTACTTACAACCCAAATTAAGTAGCCAAAAGAATACGGGACAAGACTATATATATATAAGCTACTATTTACCCAAAAGCAAGATCGATATCTTCAAGTTCCCCGATAAATCTTCAAGTCAAACAACGGGTACTTTCTATTTATCCCTCTTCTTTCCTGAGAAAGGTTGTCGCTTAAATGGTAAGCCAACGCTTAGTGAGTTAAATAGTTAAGTATTACATATCAATATCACACATGTTTATAGACATACATAATAAAATCTTATCAATAAAAGAGTTCAAGACATCTTCCAGATGTAAACCGAGACTTACAAGGAACAGGGTGAACAATTACGTACCGGATGCTAAGATCATAGGATTCCATATTCAAATCACCATCATACACCATACCATTGATGCTCAATACAACAAGGAGACATGATCAACGACCAAATATATTCAGCAACGTTAGAATACCAATAAATATCAAGAACGAAAAGATCGAATCGGTATACATAACGAAGACAGTGCATCACCCGTCCTTCACCTCCCAGTTCATGCCAAAGTCCGAGTCAGAATCATACATTACGGGAAACCTCGCACTGCCCGCCTTCCT
>NC_037530.1:25597979-25599702 GCF_001531365.2 Cynara cardunculus var. scolymus
AAACACTAAAATGCACTCATTTTGTACACTTAAGATCAAAAACATATGAAACCCTAACTCTAACTCAACATGCAATCCATATAACAAGAAGTTCAACCAAAAACAAGTGCAAAAATAGATTATACTTTACTTGATGATCAAATCCGTCAAAGATCTTGTAGTTCCTCTTTGCTTTGAGTTGAATCAAGCCTATGTGTGTGAAAATCGCACCTCTAGTGTGTGTGTGAGTTCTGGACTTAAATGACAAGAGAAATGGGCCAAAACTCCAATTTATAATGCTAAAACTCGAGTTGGGCCGGGTTGGCCCGGCTAGGTACCTATTTTGACCATCAACACTTGAATTATTCATAACTTTTCGCTCGGACCTTCGTTTTCTATGAGGTTTTTGCCTACATGTTTATAAAGAGATAATTTATAACATCCAATAAAAATATTCCAGAAAATATCTCCCAAGAAAATCAGTTTTACGTATCTATTTGACGTAAAATTTTCCCAAATCCTCTAATATACTCCTAAGAAGTATAATTCTAAAATTTCAAACCTAAACTCCCAATAAATCATAAGTTCTCTTTAACCCAATAATTAAATATACTAAGAAAATAATTGGGCATATTAGAAATTGGATGTTACAAATACCTCCTCCTTTTGAGGATTTCGTCCCCGAAATCACTATTGTGGAAATAAAGAAGGGTATTTCGCCTTCATCTCATTTTTACGCTCCCACGTCCAATTTGGTTCCCCGATGGTGTTTCCACTTGATCAATACCAAGTCTACTTCCTTATTATGTAGTTTCACTTTTCTCTCATTCATAATTGATTATGGTTCTTCAATGTATCTTAATTTCTCATCTATTTTGACTTCGGCTAAGGGAACCGTCTCTTCATGTTTACCCAAGCATTTACGTAAGTATTCGACATGAAACACATCGTGTATCCCCGTAAGTTCCTCCGATAACTCTAGTCGATAAGCTTGTTTTCCAATACGCTCCAATACTTTGAACGGGCCAATAAATCATAGACTTAACTTACCTTGTTTTCGGAATCGAAGTACACGTTGCAAAGGAGAAACTTTCACCATTACCATATCACCCACCGAGAACTCGATTGGCCTTTTGCAACGATCTGCATAAGACTTTTGACGATCTTGGGCAGCTCTCATTCTTTCGCRAATAATCTGAATTTTGTCATGAGTGATCTGAATGAGTTCGGGACCAACTAAAACTTTCTCTCCCGTCTCTCACCAACACAAGGGTGTACGACACTTACGTCCGTATAAAGCCTCATAGGGAGCCATTCCAATTGTCGAGTAGTAGCCATTGTTGTAAAAAAACTCAACCAAGGGTAGGTGAGTATCCCAGCTACCACCAAATTCTAAGACACATGCGCGTAGCATATCCTCGATAGTCTAAATGGTTCGTTCTGATTGACCATCGGTCTGAAGATGATAGGTCGTACTAAACGCATGACGTGTTCCCAACTCTCGTTGAAATCTAGTCAAAAAATTAGAAGTGAATCGAGAGTCGCGATTAGAGATAATCTTCACTGGTACAYCGTGTCGCGAGACAACTTCATCAATGTACAACCGCGCCCATCGATCCATAGAGTAAGACTCTCGGACAKGTAAGAACAATGCAGATTTGGTCAATCGATCAACTATAACCCAAATACTGTCGTGTTGTAGTTGGGTCTTCGGTAATTTAGTAACCAGATCCATCGTTAATTC
>NC_037530.1:25600137-25605343 GCF_001531365.2 Cynara cardunculus var. scolymus
ATTATTTTTAACCGACGTGTGAGTGATAGAGTAGCATAGAAGTCCTGACTGCGTCTTCCTACTAAGAGCATCTGCCACTACATTGGCTTTACCCGGATGATATAGTATCTCACAGTCGTAATCTTTAATGAGTTCCATAGCACGTTGTTGATGCATGTTCAAGGTCTGTTGATCAAATAAATACTTTAAGATCTTGTGATCAATATAAAGTTGACACTTCGTTCCATAGAGATAGTGTCACCAAAGCCTCAAAGAAATACCACCGCTGCTAATTCAAGGTCATGAGTAGGGTAGTTCTTCTCATAATCTTTCAATTGGCGAGAAGCATATGCAATCACCTTGCCTCGCTGCATCAAGACACATCCAAGACCAAGTCGAGATTCGTCATTATATACTATAAAGTCTTCGTTACCCTCAGGTTCAGAGCTGCACTCGGTATCAAGTCTATACGAAATTCTACTTGACGATCGGGTGGCAATCCAGGCAGATCATCYGGCAATACATCCGGATATTCACAAACAATTGGAACGGCCTTCACTGTCTTCTTCAATTCCTTCGTCGCATCCATAACATAGGCTAGAAAAATTGAGCAACCCTTGTTTAGATAACGACGAGCTTTTAGCATAGAGATTACCTTTATATCGATCACACGCCGCTCCCCGTAAATGTATAGGTAATTCCCCTCGCTAATTGGTGTCCGAATCATTCGTTGTGAACATATGATGTTGGCTTGATTTTTGCCAACCAATCCATAAGAATAACAACATCGAATCCATGTATATCCGTGGGAATGAGATCAATAAGAAATTCATAGTCATCTAAGAGCAATGTACACTCTCTAAATACCTTATCAGCAACTAATGGTACTCCGCTCGTAGTGTCAATAGTGAAAGGTTTTTCAAGCATAGTAGGCACAGATTCAATATAGCGAATATAATCATTTGACACAAAAGAATGTGTTGCACCAGAATCAAATAAAATACGAGCAGGCCAAGAATTAACAAGAAATATACTCGTAACAATGTCGGGATCATTCATGGCTTCCTTCGCGGTAATTTGAAATGCCCTGGCCTGAGGTTTCAGAACCTCCTCCTTTTTGGTCGAAGCCCCCATTGTATGTATCGGTCGTTGTCTTGGTTGTTGTACCGTCCCCTTACTTTCCTCCAGTCTATTCTTTGTACATTCTCGCATACGATGACCTAACACACCACAATTATAACATGCCTTTTCTCTTTGAGGGAACTGAGTTCGTATGTGCCCAGCTTCACCACAACAGAAGCATCGTATATAAGTCTGATCACCACTACATCGTCCCTGGTGATTCTTGCCTCATCGGTTGCAGTTTCGTGGCGTATTTGACTGCATTGTATAAGCCTATGAGGTAGTATGTGGTGTATTATGCGATTGAGCTCGTCTCGACTTGAAAATTCGAGATGATTTAAATGTCGGGGTCGAGAAGGTTCTCTCAACTCTCGATCGTTTCTCCGGTACATCAGAATCACCAGGGAGACTCAGGTCATTCTCCCGTTTCCTTGCATATTCAACTGCTTTGGTAAATGATGGTACGTCGCGATTGGTGACGAAGTCGCGAATATTTCGTCGAAGACCGTTGATGAAATAATTAATCTTGTCCTTTTCACATGGTACGAACCGTTGGGAAAACTAAAGCTTCTAATTGAACTCTGTCTCATATTCAATCACCGACATGAATCCCTGTTTGAGCTCCAGGAATTCCTTCTCAAGCTTTTGTTTCAGATCATCCGGACAATATTGTTCGAAGAACAACACTTGAAACTCTTCCCATGTCGTTATATCCCTAGTATTAGGATCCATTGATCGATATGTGGCATTCCACCAAGTGAGTGCACGATCGGTAAATGTCGCTATAGCATAATGTACTTTATCCTCCTCCTGTACGTAAACAATCCTGAATACTTTTTCAGTGTTTTCGACCCATTGCATTGCAAGTACTGGGTCCGTCTGTCTCTAGAACTCTGTATCGCCACTACTTCTAAATGTTTTAAATGAAGGTCGGTCCGACTTTGGTTTGGGTACGTCTTCATTAACCGACTTCGGTCCTTGGAGAACAGGATTCTGAGCATTAACTGGATTTTGCACTTCAGATAACTTTCTTTCAAACTCTATTCTTTGTTCTCGTAGAGCAGCCCGTGTTTGATCATTCTTTAAATATTGTTCTTCGTCACGAGTTGTTGCAACATTGTTCTTACTTTATTTACTTTTCTTGTCATTTAATTATCTCCCTTTACATTCAGTCATTTACTTTCCGTCATTTATATTTATGTCTTTACTTTTTGTTCTTTATATTTCTTGTCATTTAATTTCTATAAAGAGTTGCTAATTCTAATAGCTTGGGTGTAAGACAAAAGGTGAAATGTTAAATCGAAGGAAAGTTGACATTGTTTCGCAATAACAATATTCCACTATTTCATTCAAGTTTTTATAAAAACCAAGTACATTTCTTGACGAGTTGATTACTTTGAAAGTGATAAAGTGCCATGGTCTTAGAGATAAGTCATTGAATGCATGTCAACTTGAATGATATAAAAGGTAAACTTGAGAAAGTTACCGACAAGGAGACTTGTCATTTATGTCTTTCAAATTAACTCCCGACAGATTGGTCACTCTTTAAAAGTGTTAAAGTGCGGTAGATTCAGAGATAAACTATCTAGAACACACGCCAACTTGAATGATATGAGAATCGGCTCAAAAGAGTGATTTTTAACAAAGAAATATGTTTATCCATATATTTTGAAGACACCATTTTGTCACTATCCCTGGTCTGGATACCTCATAGAGATATGAGTTGAAAGCTATAATATAGTGCAGAGATGAAGTCCGAGAGGAATACCTTCAAAATAGATGGTGGAACTAGTATTGGCTTAATGTATGATGTAGCATTCCTACAACATTGTCTACTGGAATTTTTGTTCGCATTTCACCAAAAATCTTACACTCATGCTACTCTTTATATTTTGTTATTTTATCATTGTTAACCCAGAATCTAACTGGAGTCTTCAATTTCATCATCTGAAATCATCTCTTTCATTGGACTCTTATTAAGTCTTTGCTACAATCTCCGTAGATGATATTCAGTTTCTACCACTTTATTACTTGGAAAATACGACATTGGACCATATTGTATACTTGCTTTGTGGTTCCTTTTATTAGTCTAATGGTGTGAAAAATAATCTACCAGCCCTTATCACATGTGATAATACACGTGAGGGGACCTGGTGGTATGCGGAAAACGTGTTCTATGACTTAGGCCGGGCCAAAGATTGTCTGCGTCTATGATTTAGTATCACATGTGATGGTCTTGATGGATTATAGTATCATATCAACAACACCCTTATCGCATATGATAATACATGTGAGGGGGCTTAGTGATGTAAGGGCAATTTGGCCCGCAACCAAGATCGCACCGAGAATCGCCCGCGTCTCTGATTTAGTATCACATGTGATGGAATAATAGTATCATATGTGATTGTCTATAGTAATATGGTGTTCTCGTAAAATGAAGGTGTTCTTCTTTGAACTCTTCCATATATATATATATATATGTGTGTGTGTGTGTGTGTGTGTGTATATATATGTATGTGTGTGTGTGTATATGTATGTGTGTGTATATATACATATATATATATATATGTATGTGTGTAAGTGCCCATTCAAGGGAGAATTGACTAATTTGTGGTAACCATGAGATTCAATCTCAACCACAAATCAATTATTAAATTAGGAAATTTATAATTTTAGTAATTTTGAATTAAAATTTTAATGCAAGAACATTTTAGGTATTTTCTCTTATCTCTCCTCCCTCCTCTCTTCTCTCTCTGTTCCCCGTCCTCTGGTGATACCATTGTGATACCTAAAAATATTGACTCCGTTAAGTAAAAGACACAATATGATACCCAAACACATATAAGATGCATTGTGATACCACTGTGTTACATCTCCGATCGAGTACACAAACGACCTCAGTGTGATACCCAAGCACATATAAGATGCATTGTGATACCACTGTGGTATCATCAGAGAACGGTGGTCGGAGGCCGGTGGACGGGGGACGGAGAAAGAAGAGAGGAGAAAGGAGAGAAAATACCTAAAATATCCTTGCACTAAAATTTTAATTCAAAATTACCCAAATTATAAATTTCTTAATTTATTTATTGATTTGTGGTTGAGATTGGACCACACGGTTACCAAAAACTTATTAGTTTTCATTTGATTAGGTCCCTATATATGTATGTATGTATTACACCGGGTTTTCAAATTAGCAATATATGTAATTTTTATATTATTTAAATATAAATTTCAGATTTTATTTTTTTTTAAACCCCCATCAAACGGATCATGCCGAGCTTTTTTTGATCTAATCAAATTATAACTGGACCTTTTTTAGACCGGACTAGACTAAAGTTTCGGTTCGATTTTGATCTTACCGTCGTGGAGTTTTTTGAATCTCATGGATCGAACCAAACCTTTTTTCTATTTCCAATTGGAGGTGTATACGTATCCATTGAAAATTTTAACCAATCAAAATGATGACGAAAATAGTTTTCATGTATTTTTTACCTCTAAAATGTTGTTATTTTATCTCTATACAAAATTATATCCCTAGGTCATTTGTCTTTAATTTTTGGGATATTTAGGTATTTAATCAATGATATTTTTAATTAAATCCATGAATAAAATTCTAATAAATATAAAACCACTTTTTAATAGATCAGCTGGTCGTGAATTTAATTAAAATATCATTTAAGGTCATATCTATTGGTCTGAAAAGATAGTGACTTTCACATAAAGTGTTTGTAGAAGAGTAGAAGACAAACACAATAGTAACTTTTTAATTATGGTCACAATTGCATTAAATGTTGTTATCCAACTTTAATGCATGTCTTCATCTGATTTGTTGATCAATACATATTTGTACAGTTGTACTCTACATTTCAACCTTTGATATTGATGTGGACGTTTGTTAACACAACACCTCCTTCTGTATGCATATGGAACAATAAAAGAAAGTATGATACTAATAAAATAGTATTTTAAAACACCAACATAATATATTTGATTTTTAATCAAATTGTTTTCTACTTTTTGAATTTTGGAAAAGCACCAACATAATATATTTGATTTTTAATTAAAATAAATTTTATCATTAATCTTTTTTAAATCTTTTTTT
>NC_037530.1:25606756-25608939 GCF_001531365.2 Cynara cardunculus var. scolymus
CGGGTTGGGTTGGGAGGGTTTCGTGGGTTGACGGTTTTTTGTACACCCCTAATCCTTTGTAAATGTAAGTACTTTTGGTATATTTGTTTCATTTTATAGATGTAAATATTTTTTTTGTTCAAAAAATGTTTAGGGACTTAATCGTTCAAAATATGAAAGTCCATTAGCTTTTTTTTTTCCAGACTTTTTTCATTATTTTACCACATTAATTAGTTTTATAGGTCATAAAGATGTATTTAACTTGTTTTAGAACGTCTAAAGAGTTATTTAACAGGTTATGAAATGTCCAAGGATTTATTTGTTGCAAAAAAATTGTCCAAGGACTAATCATTCCAAATACTAAAGTCCATTGGGTTTTTTAGACTTTTCCTTTATCATAAATATTAATTTTCACTATAATATTCATCATGCATATACATATTGTTCATCATGAATATACTACAGTTTCAACCATATATACTTTAGTTTTTCTTTCTTTTTCTTTAYTGGGTTCTTGATTGATCTGGATGAGTTTCCGATTCGTCTTGATAGATTTTTCGATCCATCTCGATAAAAGTTAAAAGTGGTAGACTATGGTTTTACACAAACAAGCACACACCAAGTTAATGGATGGATTCTTGATTAGTCTCGATTGGTGTCAATCGATCTTGATGTGTTCTTGATTGGTCTTGGTGGGATCCTGATTCTTCTCGATAGAAGATGAAAGTGATAGTCTATGGTTTTAAACACGAACAAGCAATAAATCAATTGATATGTTCTCGATAGAAAATGAAGGTGGTAGGTTATGATTTAGCACATATAAACACATACCAAGTCAATGAATGGATTCTCGACCATTCTCGATTAGTTTTGATCGGTTCTCAATAGGTTCTCCCTCGATATCGATGGGTGTTGGGTTACGGTGATGAAGAACGTGGTGCCTTATGACGTTGAAGACGGTGATGTCGAGTTACGAACTTACGGTGTCGAGCTGTTGTACTCAATTGAACGTACATAAATATTCACAATGAATATAACACATATATACCATTTCACATAAAAATGGTTAAAACGAGAAAAAAAACTATATTGAGATGGATGTCATATCGAATAGCATGAAATATAACACATATATACCATCTCTCTCTCTCTTTCTCTCTCTCTCTCTATATATATATAGGGCCAATCATTTGTTAACCAAGAAAAATGTGCTAAATATGTTAACATATCTAAACCGTTCATTTGTAAGATCTTGTGACACAAACATGGCATAATTGTAAATATAAAGACAATGGGGCACATGTTTAGCTTTGAAGACATAGTGAATCTCGGTGAACATGGGTAAACAATGTAATTTGACTACCCACTACAAATTAGGAAAAGATCAAGATTGACTGAAAAATCTCCTTCTTTGATTATTATTCCGATTTTGGGGGAATACCAAAGAGAAGAGAATCGTAATCATCTTCATCGATTAGAAGATCATATGGCCGATATAGAAGAAAATAGAGGTGGGAAGAACCCACGTAGAGGTAAGTTCATGATTTCTAGGGTATGAAACATAGAATGTTTATTCAGATTGATGAATTAGGGTTTTTTTTATTCCACAGTAAGGAAAAGAAGTGAAAGAATCGACAAGAAATTGCTTTTTTCAAAGTTCAAAAGTACAATGGATTGCTCTTTCAATGTAAATGCAGAGGCCGAACATATGAACACCATGAACAAAGCCGAGAAGTCTGGAAGATTGAAGATATCAACAGGTATAGAAGGTAATAAAAAACTAGTATTTAAATTAATAGAATGTGTTCRCTAGTGATATGGCATCCTTTGAATATGTAGTGTACAAAATCCTTTAAATCTGTAGAGTAAGTGTTCACAACTGAACATATTCCATATGTAGTGTGTATGGTATCCTTTGAATTAATAGAATGTGTTCACTAGTGAACTATGGTATCCTTTGAATCTGAAGTGTATAAGTTCACTAATGAACACAGTGTATCTGTTCACTAATGAACTATAACAGCCTTTGAATTTGTACTGTACTGAATATATTGAAACTGCACTTTATATGTTCATGAATGAACATACTATCTGAAGTGTATGTGTTCACAAGTGAAGCACAAAATCCTTTAAATTTGTAGTTGATGGATGGTCGATATTACCAGATGAATATTCAACGAAATCAAAAGTAAATCCATTATAAT
>NC_037530.1:25611549-25612730 GCF_001531365.2 Cynara cardunculus var. scolymus
ATTAATGGACAATTAAAATCTTTTTCCAAAATACCACTTGTAAACATCGTTCAGTTATGTTACCTTGTCTATGTGTGCAATTATTTACACTTTATGTCATGAATGATCTTTAGCCACAAATTTCAAAGATCAATGAATAAAATTGGTTCACAAAGTTAACACTATATATTGGATTAACAAATGAACTCACACACACACATACATGTGTATATATATATATATATATATAAATTCTAATAAATAAGTAACTTCTGGGACACGTGTCATGTTTCTGTGCGACGGTTATTGATTTTTTCCGTCTAAACATGTATCTAGACACAATGTTCACTTACGATTCAAATAGGTCTATTTAAATTACATGTGTCCCTTTACACGTTTATTTTCCTTTTTTCGTGGTTTAACTGATTTCCCAGACTAAGTAGAAATCTCTGATATCAAAAGTATTTAAAGTWGTTTTTAAATTTGTTTTAAAAAGTTTTCCTTACAACTTCTAAAACATTAAACAGTTGATTTTATTCTAGAATTACATAAAATAAAGGGTCCAACATGCTTTCATACCTGTCTTCTTCTTTGACTGAAATATCGCCGGGTTATGCCACGAGACTTTTAGCAGGCGTTCTTGTTAGTGAATGCCCAAAAATCAATTATATGATGATTGTAACTTTGAGTTTTGTTTCATGAAATTAATAAATATAAAGTCATTGCCTATTTTATTATGTCTATATTATATTCTGTGTTTTAATTATTCATAATAAATAACCTTAGAATAATGTATTCTAAATGTCCCTAGTTAAATATTATTTTGRGTTTAAGGTTGAAGTAATATGATAATGACTAGCATATGTAGAGATTCATATAGAGATATCGAATCTGCATATGGGTACAAAATGGAGACTTTGTGTATCGGACGTGACTCGTTATGAGAACACTTCATTGGATGTCATGTKAGTGTCATAAGTGTTTCTCATATGGTCAATGTACATGTAATTCTTTGACTTGAGAACATGAAGTTTGTTATGTGTGAGTAATGTATTTTGACATTTATTCTTATCATTTCTTAACTGGGTGACATAATGATAGTTGAGTATGTTGCATATCACATGATAGAATTAACATGCATCGAGATAGGATTTGTCCCTCCTTTATGACGGGAGTGATGTCTCTGGGCCCCTTGATAAATA
>NC_037530.1:25612830-25614341 GCF_001531365.2 Cynara cardunculus var. scolymus
AGTGGGAAGAGGAACATCCCTAGGAACTACCAAGGTAGTTTTAGTGGAAGTCTTCACTAAGTCTGACGAAGAGACTTTTGTGGTTGGAATTACAATGTCTGAARCTGAAGATTTTTCAGCAAGAGTTGTCTTCACTGAACCTGAAGAAGAGGTTCTAGTGGCATTCTTCACTTTGACTGTTTTAGTAGCCTTTGTGGTTAATTTCACCGAAGTTGATTTCTCAACCCAGGCTACTATCTTGCTTAAAACTGGTGAACCAATCTTAGCGACAGAAGGACACTTACTGGTAATATGTTTATTTTCACCACAGTGTTTACACTTCCTAAAGACAAAAGATGCTTCAGAATAGCCTTTTCACGCTCAGCAATAGCCTTTTCACGTTCAACAGTGATGGTTTGGTTTACAATAACCTGATCTTTAAAATTTTTCTCAATAGAGGTAAGTTCTTTGATCTTAAAATGGAAAATCTTCATTTTTCTTGAAGATCAATATTAAGCAACTCAGCTTTTGATTTGCCATTAAGGGCATTGTAAAGGTCAACAGTCAGAGTATCCAGTGCAGAAAGACTAGAGGAAGAAGATTCATTCAGGAAACATACCTGAGTAGAGGAAGAAGATGGCTCTGAGGAGGTAGATGCTTCAGAAGTTTCTTCGTCAGCATTTATAGCCATCAGGCAGACGTAGGCTTTATCCTCTTCATCAGAAGATGATTCTTCAGATGATTCAGCCCAATCATACTCTTCAGCAACAAGACCTTTGGACTTTTGCTGGTTTTTCTTCATCTTTTTGTACTTTTCCTTCAGTTTAGAATATTTCTCATCTACAGTCCTGGAGGATGAAGTAGCTTTGGAAGATGGCGTCACAGTCCTCTTAGATCTGCATTCACCTGCAAAGTGACCTTGACGGTGACAATTGTAGCAGACAGCTGAAGCCTTGTCTATTTTTTCAGACTTTGGCTTTTCCCTTAGGGACAGCTGAGGAGATCTGCGGAATTTACTCTTATTGGCAAACCTCCTAAATGACTTGGTTAGGAGTGCCAGGGACTCATCAAAATCTGAAAGAGCAGATTCTGGAATGTCCTCAGAAGAGTCCATCTCCGTAATGACCACGGGAGGTAGAGAAAAAACAAAAGGAGTAGAAGTTTCAACTAAAGGAGCTTCAGAGATCAAAGCTAAATAAGAGCTTTTCATTTCCCTGGATTCTTTTACAAGATTTCTTTTTAGTTGACGAGATTGCTCATGGTTAAGCAGAATCCCGTATAAAGTAGAAAGAGAAAGAGTGGACATGTCGTTTGACAACTTGAGACACATGGAAAAGGTATCCCAAGACTCAGGAAGACATTCTAGAAACTTAGTAAAGGTTTCAGAATTATAGTACTCCCTACCGACAGCCCTTAGATCAATAATAAGRCAATTAAATCTTTGATGTACTTCAGACAGCGTCTCAGACTTTCCACAGAGAAAGCTTTCATACTGTCTTACTAAATTGATCTTTCTAGTCTCTTGAACCTGA
>NC_037530.1:25615571-25632060 GCF_001531365.2 Cynara cardunculus var. scolymus
TTCTTCAGCGATCACTGAACATACTCAGTGTATTGATCGCTGGAACTGAAAATACTGAAACTAAAATACATCGAAAGGAAAAAGGGATTATCATCAAATCACTGAGAGAGAGGATCAACAAAACTTTCTAGTTCAATTACCCTCTTCTTTTCTTTTTCAAATTTTTTTCTTTCAAAGTCCAAAGCTTTCTCAGTTTCATACACCTATGTAGTTCAATTTGAATTATTCTTAACAGCTTGACATTTTTTTCTTGCATCTCATAATCATGATCTCTAGAAAGAAGTTCCCCAATTTTGTTCCTGTAAAAACTTCTTTTCTTTATAACTTGATCATTATCCTTAACCATATCTTTGGCCTAACAAAGATTTAAATGGTTTTCATAAAACATTTCAATATATTTATCTTGTTCCTTTTTCAGTTTCCTTTCTAATTCAAAAGCTCACTCTTTTAGATCCTTGTTCTCTCTTTCTATCTTTAAATCCATTTCCAAATATTTCAAATTGATTAATCACACTTGATTTTTATACAGTTCAAAACTTAGAATAATTAGCAAATCAAACTCTTATCGGACAACAAAGAAATCTTTCAAAAGTCTTGCTTATCGGACGCCATGTTATCTCCCAACAACCTATCAGACAATACTTATAACCATTATCGCCCAAAATTGCTTACAATTCAAGTCTTTTATCAATCAACACACCTTATCGCACACAACAATTATCGCACACAACCTTATCGATCATAATCGTTATCGCACAAAAAACAGCTTATCGATAACAACCCTTATCGGACAAACGTTGACCGGATTCAATCCTTTATCGCCTAAAACTCTTATCGAGCAATTCCTTATTGCCCAATTCTTATTAATCGGACAACAAGATATTCAACAGGCGATGAAAGATACTTATCGCTTGATGAAGATATTCATCGAGCGATGAAAATGATAGATAGTAAAAAAATTCAAAAATCGATCTGAATCACAAAAAATTCACACCAAAAATGAACAGAATTATGACAAATCAAATTGGTCCAATTTTGTTGAAAATCTCAAGAACAATCAAGAACTTGAATCAAGTTAAAATTCAAAATTGATACCCGAAATCAAATCAATTGCAAAATTGAGTGACTGTAATCAATTCAACATGAAAATTCACAAACACAATTCGATCAAACAAACATCAAAATTCAAAAAAAATTATGAGAATTTGATTCAAAACAGTGAGTATGAATGTTATGATCAAGAACTGTCCAATTGTCCAAATTTTGGTCCGATTCAATTCAATCTAATGCTCTAAGTTGTTGTGATATACTCTGATACCAATTGATAACCCCAAAAAGATTAATCAATTCACAATCTATGAATCAAGATCACAATTAGCACAATTATGAAATGTAGAGACAGAGTAGAATTGTGAAGAGAGGTTTTCTTCAAAGCTTCCAATGTAACAAATAACAAAGACTGAACGGTTCCTCTAACTAGGGAAACTATTGTCCTTCCTCGAACCTAAGTAAAACATCATTGTTTGGATCATCGATGTAGGTTTTCTTAGTCATCGATGTGGTGTTGTGGTAGTGCCTTGTATAACCACAAGTGTGGTAAGAAGGATGGAACCAACAGGAAAGGGCGGTGGACGGTAGAGGAGAGAGGGAGACCGAAGAAGGAGGATGGTGATGTGCTTAGAGGAGGGATACGAGAGGAGGAGGATGCAATAGGATTGAAGAGATTGGAAAGGATGGAGACCAGAGGGAGACGATGATGCGATAGATGGAGGAGATCCGAGAGGATGGAGGAGACTAGAGGCGGCCAAACGAGGGTCTGTAAGGTTCTGTGTGTTTGTATTTATATGTGTGTATATATATATTATAATTATTATATTACATATTACAAAATTCAAGTTTTAATTTTTAGAAGAATATAAAAAAATAAAATTAATTAGTAAAAAGATTAAAAATGTCCCTGATTTGACGAAAGTAAAGTTAACAGACACTACAACAAACTGGCTTTATAAAACAATGTAGTAATAAATTAATTTATAGAACTTAAATTTATATAACCAAAGTTTAAAGCATCTTATCTAAAAACGTTATAAGAGATGTATATGACGCTTTTGGACGTTTTAGCAAGTTGTTTAAAACGTTTTTAAAATAAAGTGGTTTTATTAGTTTTTTTATAGGACAATTTTGAAAAATGTCTTATAAACCCGTCTTTTTATTTGACACTTTTCATATAGTGCTATATAAAATATCTAGTTAACACGACACTTTATTATAAAAGCATCTTGAAAATTTTGTTTAAACACCTAAAAACATCCTATAAAATTGAGAACCCATAAAATGGCGAGAACCTTAAAAATCGATGCATCATATATTATTTCACATGATATTTTTCCATCTATGACTTGGATTTAATGTATTGATTAACATATATTTGTTTTACAGTGTATTTGTTTCACAAAATAAACATTTTTTATGTGTTTATAAAACAAAAAATACTACTAAAAATGTTTTATATTATGAACTAAATACATTATGAAAAAAAATACGTTAATCAATATATTAAATTTTAGCTTTATATGAAATAATATTTTACACTAATAATTTCAAAATTATCACAATATATAAATATTCTCAAATAACTAGACCCATGTTAAATAATACATAATAATTTATTTTGGCTTATTCCAAACAAATACACTAGGAAACCATACCCGGCAATAAATATCAATAGTCTTGGTGGGTTACAAAAAGCTAAAGGAGATAACGCCGGCAATGCTTACCACCTATCATCTCAATTTCCAAATAAATGTTAATTTATAATTAAAATAAGAATATATATTTATTATACTCTTTTTTTTTTTTTTATCTTTAACTCATAATTAAAAATAAAATGAAAAAGTTGATATTTATTAAATTAATATTTATTTTATTAGTAATATAGATACGGAGAGTAGTTCAAATGTTTCCTTGGATGTGTGATACAAATAAACCAACATAATATTTGTAATGTTTTTCATTACAAACAACGTTCACGTAGTTGAATTGAAATTCAAAGCTGAAGTTGAAGGTCAATAGTTCTTCTATGGAATGTATAATGGCGGCTTTACTCACAATACTTTATTAATCTAAATCTCTATTTACCACGTGTTCTTTGCTAGCTTTTGGACCAGGTTCCTTCTCACTTTTGCATGCATGCATGCATGCATCACCATTATATATATACCCATCACTTGATGCCAATATTTACAAACCCACATCTAATATTTACTCTTCTTCTCTCAAGTTTCATTAGCAACTCGAAACACCTTCATTCTTCAAATCGAAGTTCTTTTTTGAACTGTTTTCCATCTCGTTTCAGTAGTCAATTAATCTAAACACACATATACATATACATATACATATATATATATATATATATATATATAGTAATGGCCAGAAGTAGTAACTATTTTATCATCAAAGTCCTTCTGCTTCTCAACTACGTAAGTGTTAATATCGTGGCTCGACCAATCATTGTTGCCAAATCCATTGATTGTGCTGATGATGTGATTATAGGTGCAATCGATATATTTAGTCTTGCAGCTATTAAAAGTTCAAAGAGACATGAGTTTCCCACTGCTGATTCTTTTGGGATGATCAAGAACTCAGGGCCTAGTCCTGGTGGAAAGGGACATGGGTTTTCTGATGCTGAATCTTTTGGCAACATCAAGAGCTCTGGTCCAAGTGCAGGAGGAAAGGGTCATGATCTCCCTACTAGTGTTAAAACTCTTGGGAATATTTTGAAGTCGGGTCCTAGTCGTGGTTCTGGTTTGGACGAGACCACGAGCTCTGGCCAGCGGTTCGGAAGCAAACGACAGATGGTGACGGTTTCTGGGAATTTGTGGGATCTGAAGAATTCTGGTCCAAGTCCTGGAGGAAAGGGCCATTAATCATTCTATTTTGTAGGGTTGTTTTTAGAGATAAGACCAGTAATTTCTTAGAGGCATTCTTTTTGGCATTGTGAAGGTTGTACTATTTATTAAGTTTTTGTTTAATTAATTGGTTTATTTTCATTGTCAAGGCCTTAAAAATATGGTTTTCAAGTCATACACTTGAGATTTCCAAATCAAATTCCCTTGGTTTCTACTGTGACATCATATAGAGATGCTAAGAATTTTGGAGAATATGTTGAATGTTATTGAATGAGAATGGATCATCAGATATGGTACTTTGCAGAAAAAGTGCTTACTCAACCAACTCCTACTGACTTCACTAGTTTCTCACCAAACAAACTAAAAGAAAATGACATAAATTTAAAATAAACACTACAATAAAATCGGGTTTACAGGACACTCTCAAATTCTAAATGTCCTAATATACCTCTTTATAGGACTTAGTTTATAGGACCAAAAAAACAAAGTGTCCTATCTAAAGGTGTTGTAATAAGTTTATATGACGCTTTTGGGCTTTTTAACAAATTTTTTAGGACATTTTTAATACAAAGTGTCGTATTAGCAACTTTATAGGACACTTTTGAGAAAGTGTCCTATAAATTCATTTTTTTATAGGACCCTTGTTTTTATAGGACAATTTTTCAAATAGTGTCCTACAAAGTTGATAATGCTAAAAAACTTATTACGACGTCAAAAAACGTCATATAAACTTAATACAACACCTTTAGATAAGACAATTTATTTTTTTGGTTCTATAAACTAAGTCCTATAAAGAGGTCTATAAGGACACTTAAAATTTGAGATTGTCCTATAAACTCGATTTTGTTGTAGTGAAAACAACAAATATCTGCAATCAAATCGTTGCATCTCTTAACATGTAATGATAATTTTATAGAAGCATGTAAATGATGTTGGAATTAATTTCAGATTGGTTTGAGGTTGGGCTCCAAATGTAAAAAATCCATGGAGATCCCTGCTTTGAATCCAATAAGGAATAAAAATTCTCTTATGGCCACAGAGATTCAAATGCGATAACTCCGGCACGGATGGACACCTTGGGATTAATCAGCTCGCATAGCGGATTGAACATTCAGGGGAAAATGTCGTTTTTTCTTATGTACCCTTTAAAAATATATTTTTTAAAATGAAATATTGGATAGTTTTGTAACTTTTTGAAGTGTTTTAATTTTTTTTTTCTTTTGCCTCCCTTTCCTCCCTCATTTGGGAGAAACGTTCCGGAAGGAAACTTATCATTACTTTACTTTCGTTTGCTTTCCTTTCTCTCGTAAACAAGTTTTAAGAACACAAGGATTTTTTTAGTTTCCGTACCTAGCTTTTCATCACTTTCCTTTGTAAAAAAGGTTTCGAGAACACAATGTAATTTTCACATACAACAGGTGATATAAATCAACCAACAACGAATATGGAGAACAAATGTATGATTAAAAGCAAAGAATAATAGCAACAAAACACTACATGATTAAATAAAGGACAACAAAACTATTGAGTTAAGTTGAGAAAGTTAGTTTATATTTATCATATATAAAAATAACTTATTGACTTATTTCGTTGTGGCACCGGTAATAAGTATTTTCAAGTGTTTGGATAAAACTTATACTAGTGTCAAACCGTTAATAAAGAGTTTTTGAAGAAGTTAAACTCTTCTGACTTATAATAAATTAATAAGTGATTTTGTAAGAAAGCATAAGTTGATTCAAATAAGCAATCCCAAACAAGTGTCTCTTCAATTAGTGGTCTCCTTGATATGTTTCCAATCTAGTTATTTTAGGATTTAGCTTGTTTAAATTCATGCGCGCCATTGATGAATAATGAGGGCAGAAAAGTTCCCCCATAGATTTTCATTGATTATGATATGAGAACCAAAAAGACTAAAATATCTGAACATAAACCATGATCGAAGATGAAGCATAACCTCTACCGATAGCACCACCAAAAATAACATAATATTTGGGACCCAAGAGTGTCCTAGTGATTCTATGCCACTTGATTCATCAGTTCATTATTTTTCATTAAAAACCAAAAAAAAATACAATAAAGGGATTCGGACTCAAATCTTGAGTGTAAGAAAATCTTGCAAACCAATTTTACCAAGGTGTAATTTATGACCTCGTTATAGTTTTAAAATATATACGGTGACACACAACAAATTAATACGCTGACATTTTTCACGACCCTATATTTTTTACATTATGACGGAGGAATGAAACAGTGGCACGTGCCACCACAAAACCCACCTGGGTCCGTCCCTCTGGTTGCAAATCGAGGATGTTTTGACAATGGTATCATAAAATAATTATCGTAATAAATAAAACTTAAACGTTAATTATAAAATTATTAACAAGGACTCTATTTTTTGCTATATTTTGGTTCGATTAAATATAAATTAGTAAATATTTAAGTTATCAAAAATGGATTGAGCTGATCGATATGGACAACTTATAATTTAAGAGCAAAACAAAAGTTGAATTCTTGGATGTCACATAGAAAGCACCGAAGCCTCCATATACGGATGTTTATTGGTGGACGTTTCAATCTATGCTCATTTCTAGGTTGATTAACACCATTGATCTCGAGATAAAATCCACTCTCTCTAACTACTGTTCCAACCACGGGTTGTACGGTAATAATATCATCTTTAAAAGAAATGTTATAGACTAAAATTTGAAGTTCACTTTTAAAAAAATTAGTCAAATGTGTGTGATAACTACTCATTAACATTAAAAGTCTTTAAGAGAAGTTGACAACAATCTTAGAACCACATGTTAATATTTAAGTTATCTAACTATGCTCGAGAATGGTGTTACAAAGTACTCTATAAATGTTTAACTAATGTTAGTAGTTTGTTTAATTAGAAGTCACAATTTTAACTGAAATCTCATAGAAGGTGACAAAATCATGATGTTCATTTTGTAACAAATTTAATTGAAATCTCATTTGAAGTTATGAAAAAGAAACGTTCGATAACATTTCAAGTGAAAATTAGAGGAGTACGTAAGTTGTAGCAACAGTAGTGGAAGTTCATAACGATGCATGAAAAACCACATCACCAAGCTAAGATAATGGATTTTTCCTCATAAAAATCAGAAAATTAATATCAAGTGGGGTCGATGACCCACATATAAGATATTAAACTGATATAAACAAATACTACACTTTATCGTAACATTCTATAATATTTAAATTGTAATTAGAGGGATGTATCAAATCTTGATAGTAGTAATATCAAGACGACAGATAAATAACTATATCACCAAGTAGTATAATGGGCATTCTCATATACAAAATAAAATACCAAGCAAGTTAAAAATTCGTATATTAGATATCAAGCTAAAAAACATATAATATATTTGATCTAAACAAAAAAAAACCTAAGATTTAGCATAGATATATTAAACTAAAAACATATACTATATTTGATCTTAAACAAAAAGTCGGCATCTAAGAAAAATATATTTGTTTCATTTTTAGTAATTTCTTTTTGTAGTAATCTCCCTTTTGCGACTTTCACTCCATCATGCTATGCGGATGCAATTACACAAACAATATTGAGAAAAATGTTGGCTCTTTTCTTTTTGTATCAACCCCTCACGTGTCTCTTTCTTCTTTGATCCAATGTGGGATGCAAATAATAATGTGAGAAAAAAAATGATTTATATTGCTTAAAGTTGTCACCTGATTATCCATGGTTATTGCTTTTATATAGATAAAAATAAAGATATAAAAATATAGATGATAAACATATAACTATTGTCATGAATTTGCGGAAATACGTTAGCATGTAAATCTTTTATATATAAGTTTATTTTATTTTATTTTACTTATAATCATATAATCAAGTTTAGTTAATCTAAAAAGGTTACCATAGATTCAATTTTAATTATAACAAACTAAATCAATCAATAAATTGTTCGTTATATTATTTTAAAGATTTTAATTCAACTTTATAATATAAAATATATACTAAAGTCATATTATTACCTTTTATTGTTATTTTAAAGGCAATTGATATAAAATAAATGATATAAAAATTGGGTCATCCAAGTAAGATAACCTTATTATCAAGTTTCATGAGTTGACACAATGAATCTCATCCTTCTTACTTATACAAACCTCCTTATTCCAATTTTTCAATCTCTCACCAATAAGGGATATCACAAACTCAACCACAATTCCCCAACACCTCAGTACTCAATTCTCATGATTTCACATCAATACCTCTTGGTTTGTTCGGTGATCAAAACTCAATTTAAGAAAGCATTTAAAATTCTCGACTCGAGCGGAAGTGTGATATCTTTCCAACGGGCTTCCTGTATCTACTAAAGGGAAGGGGAAGGAGTAGGGCATAAACAACAATTGAATTGGGATCAAAGAATTAAGGGTGTCTGATTACTTGGGTTCGTGTTTATATTTTTAACGCCCCGTCCAACACCGTAAATCACGATTCAGAGTATACTAACATAAGATGAAAGCACGTCATTAAATCAAAAACTTTCATTCTGTATATAAATGATATAATAGATACTTAGACTACATGTGTTATTATAAGTACTGTAATACTCACAAGTTTTGTTAAGAAAAAAATGTATCATTTGCATTCGTTTTGCATAAATCTTTTACCAATTGGTTTATTTTAATTTCAACCATGGCTATAGATTTCAAAGCTCTATCTCGCATTTATACATCCATCATCTTCTTCCAAACTATCATCTGTCTATCAATGTGAAATGATGAAATTCAACCTTATTTCAGATTTGAGGAACAGTCAAACCTCATGTTGCCAATTCATCATCCTTGGTTTCACTTTTTTATATGCACTATAATTTTTACCATTTAGTTGGTTTTGATTCCACCTATGGTATAGATTTAAAAAACGGTCATCCAAAATAAGACAACCTTATGAGAGAAACTCCATGATTTGATTCCCTGGTTTTACTTTTATATTTGCAATATAATTTTTACCATCTAGTTGGTTTTGATTCCACTCATGGTATAGATTTCAAAGACGGTCATTCAAAATAAGACAACCTTATGAAGCAAACTCCATGATTTGACATAAAGATATTCAATCCACCTTTTTTATGTACATCACTTTATTCAAATCTTTCAACTCCTCATCGATGTGGGACAACTAAAACTCAACCACAATTCATCATACAAGAATACTCAATTCTCATAGTGCCACCTCAATACCCCAAGAATTTTCTTTTATATATATAAAGATAATAATTTTGCTATTTCATTTGGTTGGTTTTCATTTCAATCATGCTAATAGATTTCAAAGAGGGTCATTCAAAGAAAGACAACCCTATGAGGCAAACTCCATTATTTGACACAAAGACATCCAATCTCATCTTTCTTATACACTTCATTTTGTTCAAATCTTTCAACTTTTCACCGATGTGGGATATCTCAAACTCAATCACAATTCACCAACACCTTAATACACTATTCTCATGATGCCACCTCAAACATTCATGGTTCTTCTTTAATATATATATATATATATATATATATATATATATATTATGATGATGTGTATTTACTATGGAAGCGTTTGAAAGAACGGTTGGTTTGTCTTTAATGGACCTAGAATTCAACAAATCAGGTCTAGCATATCGATGTGCAAATAATACGCTTCGTTGCATGAAATCTACCTACTTTGGAAAATTGAGCGTTTTGTGGGATGAATTGAGCAATCGTGAACTCGTTCTTGGTTATGGACATGGACTTTGTAAGTGTAATATGAGTGCATTGCATGAAAAACAACGTGAAGATGAACGACTACATCAACTCTAGATGTGTCTCTACCACCCTTATGCAATAATGTGGTCCACACTGTTTTCACCGAAGGATGTATCAACGTTTCATACAAGAAGAAATTAGAAAGGATGTGCAAAGTTAAGAAGACAAGTAGGAAAAACTCGAAGTTTCAGGATTTGTTGTTTACGTACGCAGTTGGTCGTGTAAAAGGTAGGCTGACAAAACTGACAGATCAGGTTTATTGGTTTTTCACTTCAAGAAATCTAGACATGAAATTGTAAATTGCTTTGATCTTCAAGGATATCTTGATTAGTGCAAGACTATAGGCTTCTCTAATTAATGGAAAAAAGTGGCATGGGTCGAGGCACAGTAGAATCAGTGATGATTTTCGCTAAGAGTAATAGACTAGCTAGATTGATGAGAGCAAGACTAGAGGCTGTTCCAACTAATGGAAAAAAGTGGCATGGGTCGAGGCTGTTGGGAATTTGACAAAGCAAAAGATGTCTGTATGCAAATGGATACGAATAACTAGTGAAAAACCAGATAAAGACGACCTTTTAAATAGGCTTACAACTGAAACTGAAAAACAAAAAAAGGGAACCGGAATAATTAAGAACTTCAATGCAGAAATAACAACCCAAATAATGACTAATAACACCTGTTGTCATGAGCTTTGAATTACTTTTCAACACTCCCCCTTGATTCAAAGTTGGAGATGAACATTTTAGCTCCAAGTTCCTTAAATCTGGTTTTTAGTAATGTTTTAGTGAACAGGTCTGCTAGTTGGTATATATCATGACGTGCAGAGTTCCACCCGTGTTTTTCTTTCAGCAACAAGATCTCTTATGAAGTGATGTTTTATCTCAATATGCTTGGTCCTCCCATGCATGATATATAGGGTTCTTTATCATTGCAACAGCAGATGAGTTATCATAATGAATTACCATTGCGTCACTTTGCTCTTGATTTAGATCACTCAATAACCTTCGTAACCCTACTGCTTAGCATGAGGCTTCAGCTGCTGCCACATACTCGACTTCACCTGTCAACAATCCACCGTCGTTGACTTGTTGGGTCCTGAACCAAGGATGAAACAATTGCTTGAAGTACTTTTCGGTATCAGTATAACCTTCCAACATGAAGCTTTCTTTTTTTACATACATTCTAAAATCCTTAGTACCAGCAACATATCCAAGGATTCTTTTTGCTGCTAATGTTGTTTGGTAGCACAATGCATAAACCTCGAAGCAAGTCCAATCGCAAAAGCCAAGTCTAGTCTTATGCGTCTGAAATAGATCCGATTCCCATGAGGCTAATTCTAAAACTTCTTGCATCGATCATATCTGTGTCATCTTCAGTCTTATACTTTTTGTTTGTATTCGTAGGAGTTGCTTCGATTTGCTGTTTTCTATGTTCGCTGTTTTAGTAGCTCGGATTCATATTTCTATTGCTTAATTTCCAAACCAAGAAAATAGTGTAGCTATCCCTTATCAGCCATTTCAAATTAAAGTGTTCATCGTTGAGTCTTGAATTCAGACATAGGCTGCACAGACAAACTCGTATATATCATGTCATCAACATACAAACTAACCAGGATGATACCCCGTTGACCTTGATTCTTGTAGTACAATGTAGGTTCGTTGGGGCTCCTCTCAAATCCATTCTCATTGAGAAGTTGATCGATTAGGCTCGAGGGGCTTGTATTAAACCATATAACGCTTTCTTTAGTGTATAGACTTTGCTTTCCTCACCTTGATTTACAAATCCCTCTGGTTGTTGCACATACACTTCTTCATTTATCTCCCCATTTGAAAAAGACGACTTCACATCAAACTGGTATACAGTCCACTGTTGATAAGGTGCCAATGCAATAATCTTGATCACCATTTCGAATCTGGCCACGGGAGAAAAACTTTCATCGAAATCCACTCCTTGTTTTTGAACAAATTCTCGAGCTACCAATCTTGCTTTGTGTTTCTAGATACTTCCATTTGAAAAGAACTTAGTATTAAATATCAATTTAAGACATTACTTTCTTACCGGTAGTAACGTAGTTCAACTAGCTCCCATGTTCTGTTTCTTTCAATAGAAGATATCTCATCTTGCATCCCATTTTTCCATATATCACTTTGTAGAGCAGATTTCGCGCATGTTGGGTCACCAGCAAATTAACAATGCATAAGTAGTGGAGTAAATGTCTCTTAGTGACCTGTATTTATGTTGATTCTCAGGTGTAGTTTCAATAGATGAGGATACATGAGTCTTTGTTGGAGAGGAAGCTTGAGAAGTTGTTCTTGTTGAGGATCGAGGGCTTGTTGGAGCCCCATCTTCATATATTTCTTGTATTTCCCCACCATGATCTTTCGTATACAAGGATCAAAAAATGCGCACAGACGGTTTCTCCTCATACCAAGCCTCATAAGGAGTCATGTTCCACACAGCTTTCATAGGTGAGAGATTGAGTATGTAAACTGCATTGGCTAATGGCTACTGCTTCTGCCTAAAAATCATCTGAGAGATCTTTTGCTTTCAACATAGAACTAGCCATTTCCACCACACTTCTATTTTTGCACTCCACTACACCATTTTGTTGAGGTGTAGGCTTACAATTGAAAGTTGAAAAACAAAAAAAACAGGAAAATAAAATAGGAACTTTATTGGAGAAATAACAACCCAAAAAATAACTTACGAAATTAGTAAAGACAAAATAAAGGACTAAAAAACACCTGCAGTCATGAGCTTTGAATTTGTAATATTTAATCGACGATAATAAAGGAAATAAAACGAGAACACCAAGATTTTACGTGGAAAAACCCTTGCGGGAAAAAACCACAGGCACAACCGATGATATCACTATATGAGAAAAATGAGGAAGTTACAAGAGTTTATAAGTATCTCAATCTTTCTATCGTCTCTTCTCTGGCTCTACTTCAATCCCCTTTTTTCTTATGAATGAATGGAGAATATATATTTGAAGGTAAAACAACTATTCTCCATGAATTGAGATAATAACCGAAATATTAGAAGACTTTTGTCTTCCCCTATTAATTGCTTCCGATTAGTCTTTCAGAATTTATGCCAAAATGCAGTTACCATTCAGGAGGAAATACGTATCATTCTCAACAGAATTACTCTTCAATAGAGGCACAACAGAATCAGTGATGGTTTTCGTTGAGGGCAATACACTAGATTGATTAGTGCAGGACTAGAGATTGTTCTAACTAATGGAGAAAAAGTGGCATGGGTCGAGGCACTATAGAATCAGCGATGGTTTTTGAAATTGTAATAACAAGATAATATAGCAGCTACGGATTCAGTCTAGTATAAAAGTTTAAGTATTTGGAGATGTTACAAATTAAAAAGAATATAAAGGCTCTAACGTAACTCGTTTTTAAATGAAATTCAAATACAATAAGTTGATCATATTAATAATGTTTAAATTAGAATACAAAGTTTAAATTGAAATATAATAGCTTCTCCAAGAGCAGGCCTATGTTTTACTTATAACCCATCCTTCGGATTTAGTGTCTTCGTTTAGTTTTGCTTTCTTTCTTCTATACATGTTTTCATTCTACTTTAACCTTGTTATTAAATTGGATACAGAAATCAACGTTATGTATATATCTTTTGGGAAAAGTCCAAAAAAACCCAATGAACTTTACTGTTTAGAATGACTAAGTCTTTGGACAATTTTTTGGAACAAATAAATCCTTGGACATTCTAGAATATGTTAAATAAGTCATTGGACTTTTTAAAATATGTTAAATAGATTCTCATTCTGTTAAAATGTAATATGTAACCTGAATAGAAGGTAAACACTAAATTTAAATAAATAAAAAAACCTAAAAAAAACTTGTAACCTGACTACCCATCTCCCTCATCTTCTCCCTCTCATGTGGTTGCGCCACCATTCACCTCCGCCACCATTCCTTCTCTTATGCCTCTCTACTTACTCCTGCATTCTGATTTTCCACATCACTTTCTGGTTTAGAGGAAGTACAAGATCAAACAGAAAAGAAATGGTATTATTCATTGTTTATGTAAACTGTAATTTGGTGATCGAAGGTCGGTTCTAATGTTCTTCAATTTTGATTTCTCAGGAATTGATGTGTTGTAGTGAAACGATCAGTAAGATTGATGAGAAGATCTCTCAATTAATGATTGTTCCAAAAAATTGTCCAATAACTTAATCGTTCCAAACAATAAAGTCTATTGGGTTTTTTTGGACTTTTCCCATATCTTTTCCATGGAATATATATATATATATATATATATATAGAGAGAGAGAGAGAGAGAGAGAGAGCGTTTGGTTCAAATACTAACCAAGATTTTTGTATTAACTTTGTTAACCAAACTCAACCAATCACATTCCATCTTTTATTTAGGTTCACATATAACTCATATATTAATGACAATGGTAATTAAGTAATTTGTCATTTATGTAACTCCCAAATCATTAATTGGGAGTTACAAATCTAAAAATTTCAATAATTGATGATTATGTAATATTGATATTTTTTATACGTATTCATGTTTTTGTAATTTCGATTTGTTCTATCCATAATGATATTGATTTTGTAATTGTTAAAGAATTTCCGATTGTAAAGATTTCGATATCGTCCGAGTAATATGGATAAATCTATTGGAAAACAGATCGACAACAATGAGAATGAAAAGGTTAAAATCGTCTACGACTACAATCGGAATTCGAATTCATATGTAATTGTTCACAAGTGTTCATATTGTGTTCATATGTACACTAGCTACAGATCTCAACATTGGCTTGCTCCTAAATGTATTCATATTGAATGAACTATTGTTCACAAACTGTTCATATTGTGTTCATACCTGTTTTTTTATTTATTTACTTTTGTGTAACAACTATTCTTATTATATTCATATTGTGTTCATACAGTCCAAGTTCATATATATGTCAATTTTTATTCGTATTTGACACAATGGTTCATATATATATATATATATATATGTATGTATGTGTGTGTGTGTGTGTTCATATGGTTCTTACATTAACAAAAATAAATTAATAAAAATAATGAGCTTTTTTGATTTTGTAACTCCCAATTAATGATATGGGAGTAACATAAAAAAGAAAATTACCTAAATATCATTTTCCCCTTTGTTCACATATGTTCTTTGAAATAGTAAATTTAAAAAATTAAATTTTATCATGATTAATCACAACCCTTTATTGTAAGAATCAATGGCCAAGATTGGTTAACAAAGTTAACACAATAATCTTGGTTAACATTTGAACCAGCCCCTATATTTATATATATATAAGAATGGTTAACAAAGTTAACACAATAAWCTTKGTTAACATTTGAACCAACCCCTATATACATATAGGGGCTAATTCAAATGTTAATCAAAATTATTGTGTTAACTTTGTTAACCAATCTTGGCCATTGATTCTTACAATAAAGGGTTGTGATTAATCATGATAAAAAATTAAATTTTTAAATTTACAATTTCAAAAAACATATGTGAACAAAGGAGAAAAGGGTATTTAGGTAGAAAAAAATTATGTAACTCTCATATCATTAATTGGGAGTTACAAAATCAAAAAATCTCATTCTTTTTGTTAATGTAAGAATCATATGAACACACACACATATATAGAGACATATGAACAGCATGTGAACCGTATGAACATCTTCTGTATATTCAGGAGCCAACTTTGTTGTATGTACATGAACACGTATGAACCAAGACATTTAGGGTTGTGTGTTTTCATACGTGCTCACATGTCTTCACATGTTCTGTGTGTATATGGATTCATACGAACATCTAGTGACTTGAATAGACATGAATACTTATGAATCATGGCATTTAAGGCTGTGTGGTTTCTGAAGTGTTCATATGTCTTTACTTCCGAAACTTGGAGTCCGATTGTCATCGTAAACCATTTTAGCCTTCTCATTCCCATTGTTGTTGATCTGTTTTCCAATGGGTTTATCCATATTAGCTTGGACGATATCGAAAACTCTACTATCGGAAATCCTTTAACAATCACAAATTCAATAACATTATAGATAAATAAATTAAATTTCAAAAATAATCACAAATTGAAAACAAGATCAATATTAAATCATCATCAATTATGAGATTTTTATATTTTGTAACTCCCGATTAATGATATGGGAGTTACACAAAATGGTAAAATTACTTAATTGCCCTTGTGATTAACATATGAGATGTATGTGAACTTGAAGAAAATATTGATTTTCATTGGTTGAGCTTGGTTAACAAAGTTAACACAATAATCTTGGTTAATATTTGAACCAAGGTATATATATATATATATATATATATATATATATACATACATATATATATGAGCGATCAAATGAAAACCACCCTCATACGTCGATTTAATTGTTTAATCTTATGAAATTTTTTCATGAAATTATTTAATCTTGTGAAATTGTTTCATATAATACTTTTTTTCATGAATTTGTTTCATATATGGTTATGAAATTGTTTCATATAATATTTAATGAAATTTTAATGAAACTGTTTTATGTATTTCTCTAAAATTAAAATAATGAAGATTATAATATCCATGATTAACACCCTTCATAGTAAAAATGGTTAATCAACCTCTCATAATTACAAAAAAATGAACAAAATGAAAAATTATGATTGGTTGAATGTGGTTTTTACGGTTTGTACAAATTGGGTGGTTTTTATTTGAATGCTCATCTCTCTCTCTCTCTCTCTCTCTATATATATATATATATATAGAGAGAGAGAGAGAG